>NC_133649.1:249192696-249792696 GCF_009905375.1 Apium graveolens | reverse complement strand
CGGAGATAGAGGGTTGTGAACCAACCGAAGCAGGACGTATGCCAGGCAAGTTTTTCCCCTATTATAAGTTCAGAATAGTGAATCACTTCACACTTTCCATGATAGCTATACCTTGATAATTCTTGTTCATAAACACTGATACACTATTGTTGTTCCTTTATTCCTATTTTATTTCGATTCCTGATTTCTCCTAATACATTGAATCCTTTATTCATATTTCAATATTACATATACACATATACATATACTCTGATATAATCAGATGTTAGGGTACATTGAAAGCATACCGATTATTCCGGATGCTAAGCTATGGACTGGATGTTTACGATATGGGTCGGGTATGAACCAGACCCTTAATTATTAGGCCATAGTGCTTGGGTACCCTATATGTTGGTGGGTTTATGTAGTTGGGTATAGATTCGCGCTATATCCTGACTAATCAGCAGGTTATAGTGTATATGTTGGTTTTTGTGTTAAGTCTAATTCATTTGGTAATCGCCAGTAATGGCTTTCATTGTTCATTACAAAAGCAGATGGTTGTTCAAAGCAACAGATTATCGATTCATTTATCTTTCTCTCTTTAAACTATATATATGTAAATATTGCAGACTTGTTGAGCAATTATGGCTCACCCCTATTATTTTTATTCACCTTGTTTTTCAGTGAAAGCTGAGAATGAAACCTATCTGACCCCGAGTAGTCAAGAAGAGGGTCAAGCAGCGGGAACCTCTGGCACCACGAGTATTTATTCCAATTCCAGAAGAGAGTTTTGAAATGCCAGAGCAGGTGTAGTAGGATAAGTTATAGTTATGGTTTGAATAAAATGGAACTGAGTTTAAAATTTATGTAGAAAGATGGTTTGTAATAAAAAAATTTTGTAGGAAAGTGTATTTGAATTGTTGTAATAAGAATTGGAAAGTTGTTCTTGTTTTCACACCTTAACCTTAAAAGATCATGAGTAGTAATATTAAGGGGTAATTATATGTTATTATTATTATTATTATTATTATTGTACAAGTTCAGTAAAGCAGTTAGTGATAGTAATACCCCAAATCTATACCCCGGATTTGGTTGGGGTTACATTAACCGCCTGTACTGATCAGTAATGCTGATTTGATGGAACACCTATACGGCATGGAAGATGCTCTGGACGGTTTCGATTCAAGGCTAAGCACTGTGGAGCGGTGCAAGCCCAGAAGGGGCCTTCGCCATAATCGTTCTGCCCACGCACCGGGGAAAGCTCCCATGATTGAGAGAGATGTATTGACTGATCGCTGAATTATTCCAACAATGTAACCCCGATCGTTGAACTTGTTGATGAGGACACTGATGGTCGAGAGATACCGCAGACAGATAACCAGGTAATCACTCACCCACACCGGTCTGGGCGTAGTCTTGAGGAACATCGGCAAGCGGAATCCATGCCAGAGAATGAGCAATGAGGCTACGCTACTTTGAAGGATCGCTTGGGGATCCGATTGCATGATGATGATCTAAGGATGTTGTAGCTGAATGGAAGAGAGAGGCCGATCACGGAGATGTGACACCCCATGGTACAACGCGTGTGCCCCTGAATTCCCATGAGAATCAGGAGCGGCACTGCGATCATAAGAGAGCTCCTCCTTGCGGATTGATGGACCGGTATGGTCGAGGATACGAAATTGACCGTTGGAGAAGACCCCAATAGAGGGGAAGAGGCGGAGGCCAAGGTAGATACTTATACGGATACCGCCATGACAACTATCGTAGCTAGAGGGATACTCGTACGTATAACCGAGCTGAAATAGATAACTATGCGGAGAATGATGGTCGTAGGGATATCCTAAATTATGATCGTGAGACGCCTCAGGGCCGCGGCCGAGGTCAAGGAGAAAATCCGGAAGGAGATCAAGGATGAAACCAAGAGGTAGTAGTAGTACCTGGAGGTGGGAAAACTGATGCCCAAAACACTAATAAAAAATAGGGACCACCAGGTGGAAATCAAGTAGTGCCACCTCCAACTCAGCCTCAAGTTCCACAAACTCACATGCAGAATATCCCCGATATGGGAACATTTAATGTGGATGACCTAAAGAGGATACTCAATATTTAGAAGGAAGAGTAACAGCAATAGCTGAAATTCCTTCGCCATTCTCTGCAGCTGTAAGAGAGGCTTCGTTACCGGCCGAATATCGTAACACAACTAGTGATCTCCGATTCCATGGAAGCTCAGATCTTGTGGAATTTTTGGGTCAATTAAATATAGAGATGGATGTGTATCAAGTTATAGACTTGGCCCGATACCGACTCTTGGCGGCAACTTTCAGGGAAAGTGCACAAAAATGGTTTTAAAAGCTTGGACTGGGGGTGATCACTTCCTAGGACCAGATGAAAACTTTGTTCTTGACCAAGTTCTAAGCAACTGTGAGATATGCTTCATCTGTCACTACTCTGGCTAATGTCAAACAAAGGGAAAATGAAAGCTTGACATCTTACTTTAAAAGGTTCAACATCGAGTCTACCAGCGTGAGAGGTGCTTCAGATGAAACTTTGAAGAGTTTTCGGATAGCAGGACTAAGGGTTGGCTCAGAATACTGGAAACATTTACAGGGAAAAGACCCAACTACTCTGGCAGATGTCTTTGCTTTGTCAGAGTCATTCAAGGCCATAGAACAATCTTTTACAGAGGTGCAACCCACTTTGCAAACAAGCTAGCGAGGCAGAGCCAGGAAGAGAGATAGGTTTTCGAGTCTGAGATATTGAAGAGGTAGTCGAAGCCCAAATCGGGTGAATATTATGACAGTAAGGAGGGAGTGGAGCCCTCCCTCAAGCTACGATAACAGAATTGGCAGGTATACCCCATTGGATGCGTCGATTGAGCACATCTTCAAGGTGAACAAGAATATGGGACTTTTTAGAAAGCCAGAGGCTCTATCATCTTGGCAAAGTAAAAATAAGAAAAAAATACTGCGAATTTCATGAGTCATCCGGACACAACATCCATGAATGTCGTTAGCTAAAAGATGAAATTGAGACTCTAATCAAGGAAGGATATCTTGGTGAGTGGGTGGTAAAGGAAGTAAGGAGGCATAAGAATGGTGCTGCTAAGGCAAAAGAGGAAGGAGGTCGTACCCCTCGGGGATCTAACAACGAGATCTTGGAAGAAAACAAATTTGTCAGGGATGGTAGCATCAGAGCGATATTTGGAGGAGATCTTGGGATGGAATGTAGCAATCGAGCCTTGGAAAAATACGCAAGAGAAGCCCGGTTTCGACCATTGACTGACGTCCATAGGGTGGAGGCTCGGCCACCAAAGTATTCAAGGGAGAATAAATGGATATCACCTTTCGAGAGGCCGATTCCAGGTGGGTACATCACCCCCCATAATGATGCCTTGGTTATCTCTCTCCAAATCGGAACTAAAAATGTCTACAGAGCCTTTGTAGACAATGGAAGCTCAGCAAACATCCTTTACTATAACACCTTTAAGAAGATGGGATTACCTGATCGGGATATGACAGGAGAGGATTCTTGGGTCTACGATTTTTATGTTAAAGGAGTTAGAGTCATGGGATCAATTCGATTGCCATGCACCCTGGGAGAGAGTCCGTTGTCCGTAACAAAGATGCTAAAGTTTAAGGTCCTAAATCAGGAATCATCCCACAATGTGTTGTTGGGACGACCTTTTCTCAGGGAAATGAGGGTCATCACTTTGATCCACCATCTTACCATCAAATTTCCAACCCCGAATGGAGTGGGCATCATAAAGGGCTCTCAATATGACTCCCGAGAATGTTATAGACAAGCTATGAGGGGCTTTAGGAGAAAGGATGTCCAAGTCGGAGATGCATCAAACAATGAATTGGAAAGAGTTATCGAACATCCAATCAAGGATATTAATGTCCATTGTTAGATATATTTGAGATGTCATGTCTAATATGTTTCATGTTTAGTTTTCAGATCTTAACAAACAGGAAATGTCAGGACTTACTGGAATCAGTACTTACTGGAATTCAGAAGATAGATATCAGAACTTAAGGTCATATCAGAACTTAAGTACAGGAGGACTTACAGTTAAGGAATGAAGTTGATTTACAGGATAGAAGATCGAGACTAAAACAAAAGAAGATATGAATGGAAAGAGTTGGAAGATAAGAAGACTTGTATAAGATATCTGATTGATATATTTTAGGAGATAGAATTATATTCCATATCAATTAGAAGTTATCTTATAACTGTGTACTATATAAACAGATATAGGTTTGCACTATATGTGTTATCATTATCGAGAAGATCATACATTGTAACCTAGCAGTTCTTAGTGATATTTGTTCATCACTGAGAGAACAGTTCCATTGTAACAGAGTTTATTATATTGAATATATCTGTTTACAGTTACTTGTGTTCGAAATCAGTTTGATTGTAATAACACTGTATTCAACCCCCTTCTATAGTGTTGTGTGACCTAATAATTGGTATCAGAGCTTATCTTTAAACACACATACAGTAAAGATCCAAACAATCATGTCCGTAGAAGAACAAACTCCAACCAAGCCCACTAAAACTGAAGAAACTCAAAAGACTCAAACCCACAGTCGATATGAGACTATTAGGGTTCCCATACTGAGACCTTCTGAGTATCCCATATAGAAAGTGAAAATGGCTATGTTTCTGGAAGCTACATATCCAAAATACCTTAACAGAATTAATAAGGACCACATAAGCCAACCAAGCTCTCTGTTGTAGTTGCAGATCAGCCATCGAAGACCATACCAAAGGAGAAAATTGAGTATACAGCTGAAGATATCTCATCCATTTCCAAAGATGCAAAGGTAAGGCATTTGTTGCATAGTGCCATTGATAATGTCAAGTCAAACAGGGTAATTCATTGCAAGACTGCAAAGGAGATATGGGATGCTTTGGAGACAATATGCCAGGGAACTTATGCAATCAAGAAGAACAGGAGGACAATACTCACTCAAGAGTATGAGCACTTTGACTCAAAAGCTGATGAGTCATTAACTGACTTATATGACAGGTTTGTCAAACTCTTGAATGATCTGTCACTGTGGACAAGGAATATGATCTTGAAGATTCAAATCTAAAATTCCTCTTAGCTCTTCCTGAAAGTTGGGATTTGAAGTCTACTACTATAAGAGACAACTATGCTCTTGATGAAACTACTCTTGATAAAATTTATGGTATGCTCAAGACTTATGAACTTGAGATGGATCAAAGGAGCAAGAGACATGGGAGAAAGTCAAGGAAAGTTGCTCTTAAAGATGAGGAGGAGTCCCCCAAGGTGGTTGTCTCAAAGAAAGGCAAAGAAAAGGCCCCCATCATAAAGTCTGATTCAGAATCATCAAGTTCTGATGATGATGATTCAGAAACTGAAGGTTTACCTGAAATAGATGCTGATCAAGAGATGATGAAATTGGGTGCTCTTATGGTGAAGGGTAACAAAAAGATAGCCTACAGGCAATTCAGAAGGGAAAGAAGTTTTCAAAGAAAGGTGGAAGTTCTGATAAGAAAGGGTTCAGAAAGTATTAAGGCAAAAGTGCAAAGTCTGACAGAGGAGACAACTCAAATGTCAAATGCTACAATTGTCGTGAAAGAGGCCACATATCTCCTGACTGTAAGAAAGGAAAAAGTGACAAAGGCAATGCACTTGTCACAAAGAAGAAAAGCTGGATAGACTCTTCAGATTCTGAAGATGAGGTGAATTATGCTTTAATGGCAAATACTGATGATAGCCCTGAAACTGCTGGATTGAAGGTACCTCAAACAACTTATGCTTTTCATACTGATGATATTACTGAGTTGAGATTATATCTTAAAACCATGTTTATTAGCTACAGAGATCAAACTTTAACATGTCAAAGATTAACTTCTGAAAATCTTGCTTATAAGAAAAGGAATGACTATTTAGAAAATGAGTTAGTTATGCTCCATCAAACTCAGAAAGAAAGAGATGATGCTTTTTATGTTAGAGATGAAGTGCTAAAATTGAATCAATCTCTAAAAACCTGAGTTAGAAAAAGAAAGAGAGATTATGAGGACTTGGACTAACTCTGGCTGAAAAACTCAGAATTTATTAAGTAGTGGAAACTGGAAAGAGGGCTTAGGTTATGGAGATGATAAAAGTGAAAAAGGAACTGAACAAATTGAGCCTATTGTTGATAAACAGACTTCTAAGCCAAAGGTAAATCCTGTTAAGTTTGTAGCTAAAACTATAAAGTCTGATTCTGAAAAGATGAAAGAGTCTATACCAGAAGTTAAGGAAAAGTCAACTTCTGACAAATTAGAATAGAATTAACCATCTGAAGTTAACATAGGCTTAATGACTAAGATGCAGCTTAAGCATAAGCTGAAAGAAATAAGGAATGTCAACAAGGTAAAGGCAGCTAGGAAAAATAGGAATGGAAAGGAAGGTGTGAATAAAAGCAATATTTATATGCCTGTTCCTAATGCTCCTAGAAAGAAATATTATAATTATGGAAACTCTAACCATCTTGCTTCTTTTTGTATGAATAATAAAAATATAAACTCTTTACCTCCTTAGTCAGGAGTTAAGAGTCAGTCTGTTAGGTTTAAGCCACAAAATCCTTGTTTTCATTGTGGTAGTTTATGGCATTCCATTTATACTTGTAAGGAATATCATAGTTTGTACTATGATTATTATCAAATAAAACCTTCTTTGAAGAAAGTTGCTTTAATTCCTTCTGGTGTAAAGTCTGATGCAAAGTCTGATATAAGTTCTGATAAACAGCATGTTAGCATAAACTCTGATATTAAATCCGCTGCAAATGCTAACAAACTTAAAAAGGCCAAAGGATCTAAGCAAGTCTGGGTCCTTAAAACTAACCATTAGAGGTCTTTATAATTGCAGGGCAACAGGAAAAACATCCTAGTACTACATAGTGGATGTTCAGGACATATGACTGGAAATAAAGCCCTGCTCTCAGACTTTGTGGAGAAAGCTGGCCCAAAAGTTCCTTATGGAGATGGCAACATGGGAAAAACTCTGGGATATGGCAATATTAATCTTGGGGATGTCATCATTGAAACAGTAGCTCTTGTCTCAAGACTTAAACATAATCTGCTAAGTGTGAGTCAAATTTGTGACAAAGGTTATCATGTGGATATCTTTAAAGAACACTGTGAAGTGGTAAGCAATTCTACAGGCAAAGTGGTTCTAAAAGGTTACAGGCATTGTAACATTTATGAAGCTAGACTTTCAACAAGTACTGATGGTTCTGCAATCTATCTGTTGAGTAGAGAATCAATTGAAGAAAGCTGGAATTGGCACAAAAGACTCTCTCATTTAAATTTCAACAACATAAATGAGCTTGTAAAGAAAGATCTTGTGAGAGGACTGCCAAAATCAGTATTTGCTCCTGATGGCCTTTGTGATTCATGTCAATAGGAAAAATAAAAAAAATCTTCTTTCAAGAGCAATACTGAGTTAACAATTCTTGAGCCTTGTCACCTACTGCATGTTGATCTATTTGGTCCAGTCAATGTCATGTCTATTGCAAATAAGAAATATGCTATGGATATAGTGGATGAGTTTACAAGGTACACTTGGGTGTACTTCTTGCACAAGAAGAATGAAACTGCATCTACTCTAACTGATCATGTCAGACAGCTGGATAAGTTGGTCAAAGATTCTGTTAAAATTATAAGAAGTGATAATGACACTGAGTTCAAGAATTCAATCATGGAAGAGTTCTACAAAGAGCATGGAATCAAACAGGAATTTTTTGCACCTGGAACTCCACAGCAAAATGGAGTTGTAGAAAGAAAGAACAGGACTCTCATTGATGCTGCACGAACTATGCTTGATGAAGCAAAGCTACCAACCTAATTTTGGGCTGAAGTTATGCAGACTACTTGTTTTACACAGAATGCTACACTCATAAACAAGCATGGAAAAACACCATATGATATGGTGAAGAAAAAGAAGCCAAATCTGAAATACTTTCATGTATTTGGATGTAAGTGTTATATTCTTAAGACTCATCCAGAACTAGCTGTCAAAATTTGATCTAAAAGCTGATGAATGAATATTTGTTGGATAACAACTTTCCACAAAAGCCTTCAGAGTCAACAATTTAAGAATATGTATCTTTTGATGATAAGAAGATTACTGGACTTGAAGATTTCAATGATCATGATCAGCTGAGATTTGAAAATGAAGACTTAAATTCCGATTCTGTAAATTTTGATGACTTAGACTCTGATCCTGTAATTTCTGAAGGGTTAAGTTCTAATGTCATTGGAACTGTGGTAACAACTCCAAAGGAAAATGCACATATCCAGGGGGAGCAAGCTGAAGATTCTACCACATCTCAAGACTCTCAAGAAGCATCAGAACCTGTCACTGGCTCTTCAAGTTCTGATTCATCTAGTTCTAATGAGCCAAATTCTGATAATTCTGGAAACTCTGATACTTCAAATCCTGAAGGATCCAAGTCAAATTCTGAAGTCTCAGGAGAGCATAACTACAGGGGGAGCATCAGAAAATGCTGATGGAGATAGCATGGATCATGGGGGAGGATCCAGTTCTAGAAGTCAACTTCAATCTACAAGGAAGTGGACCAAATCACATACATCCTGACTTAATAATTGGAATTCATAAAGCAGGTGTCAGAACTAGAACTGTAACATCAAATGAATGTCTCTATCATTCTTTTCTATCTCAGACTGAACCAAAGAAAGTAGAAGAAGCTCTTAAAGATGTTGATTGGGTGCAAGCAATGCAGGAAGAGTTAAATAAATTTGAAAGAAATAAAGTCTGGACCCTAGTTCCAAGACCAAAGAACAGATCCATTGTTGGCACAAAATGGGTGTTCAGAAATAAAATTAACAGTGATGGTATAATTACAAGGAATAAAGCAAGGCTGGTTGCTAAAGGCTACTCTCAACAAGAGGGTATTGATTATGATGAGACATTTGTACCAGTTGCTAAATTGGAATCCATAAGAATCTTTTTGGCTTATGCTGCTCACAAAAAGTTTAAAGTCTTTAAAATGGATGTGAAAATTTCTTTTCTTAATGGAGAATTGGAAGAAGAGGTCTATGTTGAACAACCTCCAGGCTTTGTAGATTCAAAATTTCCAAATCATGTCTACAGGCTTGACAAAGTACTTTATGGCCTTAAGCAAGCTCCTAGAGCATGGTATGAGACTTTAGCTCAATTCCTTCTGGAAAGTGGATTTCACAGAGGTACAATTGATAAAACATTGTTCTACCTCAACCATGGAAAGGACCTACTTTTGGTACAGATATATGTTGATGATATCATATTTGGTTCTATAAATGCCAAACTCTGTGAAAGGTTTCCAAAACTAATACAGTCAAGATATCAAATGAGTATGATGGAAGAACTCAGCTATTTTCTCGGACTTCAAGTCAAGAAAAATGAGAAGGTACTTTTATCTGTCAATGCAAGTACACCAGGAATTTACTGAAGAAATTTGGAACGCAAGATTGTTCAACTGCATCCACTCCCATGGCCACTGCAACCAAGTTAGATAAAAATACTGGTTCATCAGTAGATATTACTAACTACAGAGGTATGATTGGCTCTTTATTCTATTTAACTTCAAGTAGACCTGATATCATGTATGCTACTTGTCTTTGTGCAAGATTTTAGGCTGATCTAAGAGAACCTCACTTAATAGCTGTGAAAAGAATTCTCAAGTGCCTCAAGGGTACAGCTGATCTAGGATTGTGGTACCCTAGAGAATCAGATTTTTAGCTAATAGGTTACTCAGATGCAGATTTTGCAGGATGCAAAATAGACAGGAAAAGCACTAGTGGAAGCTGCCAATTTCTTGGAGGCATATTGGTTTAACAAGAAATAGAAGTCAATTTCCACATCAACTGCAGAAGCAGAATATATTGCTGCAGGAAGCTGTTGTGCACAGATTCTTTGGATGAAGAATCAGTTACTGGATTATGGGTTAGAATTTTCTAAAATCCTTATTTACTATGATAATCAAAATGCTATTGCTATGACAGGCAATCCAGTTCAACACTCAATGACAAAGCACATCAGAATTAGGTACCATTTCATTAGGGAACATGTAATGGAAGGTACATTGGAATTGCCACTACTAGAAAATCAGCATTAGACATCGCACATTAGACATCAGTCAGAAAAGTCACTGATGTTAAAAACATTTTTTACATCACATAAAAAATAAGTGATGTCTTTTTAGTATGTTTACATCAGCTTTTCAGTATAGCGATGTCTAAGTTGTTCTTTTAAAAACTACGTTACATCAGTTAACATATAAACCGATGTCCAATTCACTTTTAACATCGGTTGACATATAAACCGATGTCTAAGCTCAATTTTAAAAAATTAGAGCCCGCTGCTTCTCCCTTTTGTTCCCCGCCCTTAGCCAAATATTTTCCTTTCCCCCCTTAGTATATTTCCCCTCCCGCCTATCACTCATTCACTATAATAAGATTATAACATAAAATTAAAAATAAATCAAAATCAAAACAAAAACAAAAAATTACAAAAAAAAACGAGTTTTGCATTTTCAGACAAAACACTCACCTCATTCCCCCTTTCTCTCGACTGCTAATAGCTAAACCTAGAACTCTCAAATGTATTCAATTTCCGATTAGACTTTCAATCTCCAATTAAAGCTCTCAATTTCTTCAACTCATCTCTTACTTTCAAATGTTCTTTTTTCTCATTTGTTTCAATTTTTGTGACAGATTCGAAGATTAAGGAGTGAAGTGTGTTCATTGAAGTTTAAGGTGAGGAGTAGAGTTTGTTGGAGCTTAAATCTTGGAGCTAAGGGTTTGTTAAAGCTTAAAGCTTGGAGCTTGGAGTTAAGTTGGATTTTGGGCATCAGAGTTAGTTTTTTGGGATTTTGGAGCTTGCTTTGTTAGGTATATTCTTCTTTACATATCTATTTATATTTGTTTGGGCTGCATGTATACATTTGTGTAGTTGTATGTATGCATGTGAAATTGAAATGTGTAGTTGTTGCATGTGCAGTTGTATGTGTAGTTATTTGTCTAAAACTGTTTGCAAATTGTCCTCTTAGAAATTTTTGTATTTTTTTATGTTTATAGACCCTGTGAAGTTAAAATACGAATTTACATGTAATAACAAGTGCTTGTATATATTTGTGTTTGTGTAGTTTGTAAATATATTTGTGTTTGGGGCTTGTCGTTGTAAATAGCATGGTTTATGAGTGAATATAGGAATTTTATATTGATTATACTAGGTAGTAAATGTACTATAGTATATAGTAAATTAATATGTTATTTGACAATCAGGTAGTTTGAGAATAGCATGGACAAATCTTGGATTTTCAAAGATAGAGACACACTTAACTATGAAATCGGGGTTGAAGAGTTTTTGATATTTGCCGAGGAAAATGCTAGTGATCCTAAAAGAATCCCCTGCCCCTGTAAAAGATGTGCTAACTTCAAAAAATTTACAGTTAAGATTATCAGGGGACATTTATATGAAAAATGGTTTTAGTCTAGGGTACCTTGATTGGATTTGGCATACACAAGGGTCTGCAAGTAGGTCATCAGTTAATAGAAATGCTCTGACCCCTGCATCTACGCCTGCCCCTGCACCTATGTCTGCCCGCACACCGATACCTTCCCCTGGCCTTGCATCAGAAACAGTCAATATTTGTGATGCTGCATATAATTCGAGTGAGTACAATAATGAGTCATATCAGTTTAGGAGATTTGTGGCTGATGCTGAACAACCTTTGTATGAGGGTAGTGAATGTACCAAGTTGAAGTCGATACTAAAATTGCACAATTGGAAAGCTAGGTTCGGAATTAGTGATAGTGCCTTTAACGATTTGCTGTCTACCATTGGCTCTCTCCTTCCTAAGGACAATGTGATGCCACCTAATGCATATGAAGCCAAGAAAACCTTATCCAACTTGGGCCTAGAATACATAAAATATCACTCATGTCCAAACAATTGCATACTGTATCAGGGGGTAAACGTTGATGCTTCCGAATGTCCTAAGTGTCGTTTATCTCGCTGGAAGTTAGGAAAGGATGGTAAAATAAGGATTAATGTTCCTGCTAAAGTAATGTGGTATTTTCCAATTATACCGAGATTCAAACGGATGTTTAAATCTCCTTCTACATCTGAACTAATGACCTGGCACTCAAAGCAGCGAATAGAAGACGGAAAGATGCGGCATCCAGCCGACTCTCCTTCTTGGAGAAATATCGACTATAGGTGGCCTGCCTTCGGTAGTGATGCACGAAATATTCGTTTGGCGTTGTCTGCAGATGGTATAAACCCACATACTAACGGTCTAACCAATAGATACTCTTGTTGGCCAATAGTATTAGTGACTTATAATCTTCCTCCGTGGTTATGTATGAAGAGGAAATTTATGATGCTAACAATTTTAGTTTCCGGTCCACATGAGCCTGGCAATGACGTTGACGTATATTTACAGCCTTTAATCGATGATTTAAAGAAGTTGTGGGAAGAAGGTGAACCAAATGTTTATGATGCATACACCAAGTCATATTTCACTTTAAAAGCAATTTTATTGTGGACAATAAATGACTTTCCTACATATGGAAATCTGTCCGGATGCGTTAATAAAGGTTATATGTGTTGTCCAGTATGCGCTGATGATACAGTTGCCAATTATTTAAGCCATAGCAGGAAGATGTGTTACCAAGGCCATCGGCGTTACTTGGCTAGGAATCATCCATATAGGAAGCAAAAGGCCGCTTTTAATGGACAACAAGAATTAGGGCAGGAACGTCAACCTCTGTCTGGAGAAGAGGTTTTATTGCAGCAAGATAAAATTAAATTTCAGTTTGGGAAGGAAGTAAGGAAGTCAAAGAAGGTTGATTGTCCATGGAAGAAAAAGTCGATTTTTTTCGAATTAGAATATTGGAAGTTTCACCATGTCCGACATTGTTTAGATGTCATGCACGTCGAGAAGAACGTGTGTGATAGCTTGATCGGCACACTACTAAATATGAAATCTAAGTCTAAAGATAGTGAAGCTTCTCGTCTTGACATGATTGACATGGGGGTTAGGGCTGATCTAGCTCCACAAAAAGGAGAAAAAAAACCTACTTACCCCCTTCGATTTTTAATTTGTCCAAGGCAGAAAAAAAGAAAATGTTGTCATCGTTAATGCACATGAAACTTCCTTATGGACACGTGTCAAACATTAAAAACTGTGTTTCCATGGAAGAATTAAAGATGTTTGGGATGAAGTCCCACGACTGCCACATCTTACTCCAACAACTGCTTCCTATTGCAATTCGTGCGGTACTTCCAAAAAAAGTCAGGGTCACCATAATTAGGTTGTGTTTCTTTTTTAATGCTTTGTGCAGCAAAGTTGTAGACGTATCGAAACTAGATAAATTGTAATCAGATGTAATAGTAACTTTGTGTGAGTTGGAAAAAATCTTTCCTGCATCATTTTTTGATATAATGATACATCTCATAGTGCACTTGGTTCGGGAATTACGGTTATGTGGGCCGGTATTTTATGGATGGATGTATGCATTTGAGAGGTTTAATAAGGTGTTGAAGAGTTACGTACGCAACCGTTATTACCCCGAAGGCTGTATAGCTGAATGCTATCTGGGAGAAGAATCAGTAGAATTCTGCCAAGAGTTTGTCAAGCAAGCTTGCACCACTGCTGGTCTTCGTAAAGATGAAGGCAAGTTAAGTGGTCCATTATCTGTTGTGACAATGAAATCAATCGATGAAAAAGAGCGGGATGAAGCTTATTTACATGTTCTTCTAAACAACATTGAAGTACAACCATATATTTTGTAAGAATTTATTAATTTTCTGGTTGTTCAATTAATATATAAATTATATATTTACTGGCTAGTTAATGATTATATAATTTCTGTTAGAATGCATAAGGAGTATCTAGAGGGAATCCATCAAGAAAAAAAGAAAAGTGTTCATTGGCTCTTGAGAGAGCACAATCGCCTTTTTGCCGATTGGTTTCTAGAAAAAGTTAGTATTTTTATAGTTTCATTTGTGCCTAATTTATTTGCTCTGTAGTAATATGGAATTTAGAAGTATTTTGTTTCTGAAAATGTGTAGGTTAGTAGGGAAATGGAGGAGAATCCTGGAGGAGTTTCAGAGACAATAAGATGGATAGCCGGAAAACCATCATTTTCAGTTTTGACTTACGAAGCTTATCTAGTAGACGGGGTCCGATACTTTACAAAAGAGCGAGACGGTGTGAGGGTTTTCAAAACAGCGGAGTGTCTTTAGTTGCTAAAACTGTCCAAGTGTCTAGCGCTAAAGATTTGAACCCAGTAGAAAGTGACTTGACATTTTACGGTGTTATCTTAGAAATATGGGAGCTAGATTATCATGCATTCAAAGCCCCGTTATTTTTATGTAATTGGGCAGATAATGACAAGGGAATTAAGGTGGATGATCTTGGGTTCACACTTGTCGATCTAAGTCGACAAGGCCACAAGAGAGATAAATATATGTCTATGGATCAAGTAAAGCAAGTTTATTATATTGAAGATCCGGTGGATGCCAAGTGGTCCGTTGTATTAACCTCTACAACTCGAGACTACCAAGATGTGTATAACTGACGATGATTTAGGAGACACAACCATGGAAAATCCCCCATTCTGCTGCCAAATTCCTATATGTGATGTCGGTGAAGATATTGTAAAAAATATTAGAGAAAATATTAAGGGCACTTGGGTCAAGAAGTGACAATATTATTTGCAGTCATGTATCTCCTTTTTTGTAATTGTTTAGCATTGTTTATGCCTAATGATATTATTTGAATTTTCGTATGTTTATGACTGTTTATGAATGCATATAGTCATCGTGTCTGACTGTTTATAACTGTTTATAACTGTTTATGTATGCATACTTCACTAGTTTAGTTATGACTGTTTATAACTATTTATATATGCTTGTGACTAATGAAATATATGTTTCATTTTCAGATTGAAAAAGATAAATGGCAAATAAAAAACAAATATCTAAAGTACAAGACAAGTCAGATGAGGAGGTGGATAAAAGCTTGGAGCCGGAAACAGAACCTCAAGATGAAAATGTGGATTCTATGGAAGACACGAAGGCAACAGTCACTACTTCCGAAACTACAAAGAAAAGGTATGGATCTGCCCGAGGGGTTTCCGCTATGCACAAAGTGGTGGTGAGGAAGGCGCAGGGCAAGAAAACAAAGGTATCGTGCAATGCACATGGAGTTCCAGTCGGGAATGCAAGGCACAGTCTACAGTCCTACATCGGAATGTTGGCTAGGACGATGATTCCGATTGATTATCTTAACTGGTCAAAGGTACCCGATGAACTAAAGGAGAAAATATGGATCGATGTGAAGGTATATAAATAAGCAATTTCTTATGCACTTTGTAAATTTTGCATTTTCTTGTACTCATGTAGAGCATAACATTGGTTTCAGGAGACATTTAAAGTCCCCAAGCAACTTCAGAAGGGGCTGATCAGGTCTGCAGGAGCAAAGTGGAGAAATTTTAAAGCAAATTTAACAAGGGATTATGTTAAGCCATATCTTGGACAGAAGAAGAAACTACGAAAGCCTCCAGTGAAGTATGCTTTTGTTGGTAAGGAGGCTTGGAAAAATTTTGTTGCTGAAAGGACTACCTCGACATGGAAGGTATACGCGAAAGAGATCGATCGTGTGTTTATATCTTTGTTTTATTTATGTTGTGAACTGATATTTTTATGTATTACAAATATTTTAGGAAAAATAGCATGTTAATATTATTTAAAATGTTTGTTGTAGTCACTTAGTGAAAAACAAATGGAGCGGGTGAGCAATCGAAAATATCCTCACCGTACATCTAGAAAGGGTTATGTTGGATTGTTAGAAGAAGAGGTAACCTCTGTTTAAGCATTAAACTTAAATAGTTGCATTCTACATATATTGTTGTTTTAATATTTTTTGATTTTAATCAGCAAAAGAAAGGAACCTTGGCTCTCGATGAAGAACCTGATCGGGCTCTTATGTGGCACAAGGCTCGTAAGGGAAAACTTGATGATGAGGAGGTTGATCCAGAGCTAGCTGAAATAGGGAAAAGAATTGTGAGTATTTAACAAGCAACGTTAATTTTTTTAATGCAATTCAATTCAGTTCTAATTTTATTATTTTTATGAGGAGGTTCATTCCGTTCTGATTTATATGTTAACATTCTCATGACAGGAGAATTTACTAAAGCTGCAAAGTAAGGGGGAATTCATTCCTTCTAGGGAGTCAAGATGTGTTAACTACGGCCTTGCAAACTCCCGAACATTCGGGGAGGGTTCGAGGAGTTGGAGGCTTTGTTAGCCCATCAATTTTCTTTAATTTACCAAATGGAAAAAGAAGTAGAATAACCAAAGCTGAGCTATTGGCCCGGGATTGTGAGAGGGATGCAGAGTTGGAGAAGGCCAAGCAAGAGATGGCAAAGGAAATGGAGAAGACAAGGCAGGAGTTGGCTGAACTGAAGGGCTTACTCAGTAAAGCAAATATTTCATCTCCTCTGGTTTCGGAAAAAGCAAGTTGTGATGCTCAAATAGTTGATGATCAAATGGATCCTTTTCCACCAGAGAACAAGGTAAAATAACAAGCACATTTATTTAATTTAGCTCGACATTATTCAAGCATTCGTCATAGTTACTCGTTAAATATATATATGTGTGTAGGCTGGTCCACGAAAATGTGAGTTGGTTGTGGGCACAATAGAAAATAAGGTGGCATTTGGCTTGTTGTTTGACGATGATGACATGAACAAATCTATTCACGGATTGTCAATGCAGCCTGGTTGTGCTCGTGTCTCAGTGGATGGGCCAATCCAAGGACAAGCCAAGATTCCTGTTCCGGTAGTCGGTGAGATTGAAACAGTAGAGCAGGCTGTTGGCTCCTACGTCTCATGGCCCCGCGACTTAATCATATTCCCAGATGCCCCTGCTACCGCGGTATATATTTTTACATCTATATTTTATTGGATCTCGCACTATTATATTAACTCTATATTTGTTTTAATAAATTTGATAATATTTTCAGAAAAGTAAAAGGAAAGGGAAAGATCCTTTAACTGATTTGCATAAGGTTCAGTCCTTATTTGAGAATATGGAAATCAATAAAAATGTTCTGAAGCGCTTTCGGTTGTTGTATAAACATGCAACGACATTCATGAAGTCCACTGGAAACTCCATTCAAATCCCGTGCGATGCGGAGGTGTTTGGTGTTGAGAAAAGAATTTTCATTTTGCATGAAAACATAATTGCTTTGCTTGAGTTTAAAATGATTGGCCAAGCAGCAATTTCTGCATACATGGCGTGAGTAGTATAATTTTTTTAATTATTGTCTTGTCTTCTTGTTGATAATTTCTGCATTTATATTCTTGTTTTTTTTATAATTTCATTTTATTTGCAATGCAGATACTTGCATTGCATGGTTTGTGAAAATGAAAATTTGGAGCAATTTGCTTTCTGTGATCCCGGAGTCTCGTTTACCTTGAACAACAATTTTGAAGATAATTTGGTTAGTCGATTTAAAGAGGGTAATCCTGATCGTCTCTTTTTTATGCCACATAATAGCAAGTAAGTACATAAAAAATGTCTTCAGATTTATTATAAATCGCTTTATTTATTTATTTATAAGCATGAAATTCAAAATGATATGATTCTGATATTAATTCTGTTTATTATAAATATTTATAAAAAATAGCTGCCATTGGATATTGGTTGTGATTTGGGCGGGCGAGGTTTTCATACTCAATCCTCTGCCTCGTTCAACTACCTATCCCGAGTTGGAAAAAGCAATATCAAGGTATTTGCATTTAATTTCGAGTGATTATTTTCATTATTGAGATATCAATCAATTTGTGTTATTGATACTGCTAAGATGACAGGGCTGTGATTGCGTTCAATATTCAGGCCGGAAGGGGAAATAAAGCACCGACTATCAGATATGTTACCGTAAGAACCAGGGGCATTAATTTACTTATTAGTCAGAGTTTTTTCGGTTAGATAGGGGCATTAATTTACTTATTAATTTACTTATCAACTGTATATTAATAGTTAGACTTTATGGTTCTCACATGTGATGCCCCTTCTTGGGCAACCTACACAGAACTACAGGTAACAAGACTCGTGTTATCAAAATTTATATATGGTGTTGGTAATATCGTATTTTCCCCAAATGCTCTGGAGACTCAGCTCCAAGTTCTACATCCACATCCTTGCCAAATCAAATATGATTCAAATATTTCTCCTCCTTATTCTGATAATCTCCAATGGTCCTATTAGTCCTACTTTAATACCTCAAATACACAATTATCCTCACCTACCCATTGGGCTACATCTGGTAGTCCAAAGATGAACTCTAAATGAGCTCTCATGAAATCTCGCATCTAGACAAACTCCTAACACTCTCATTTCTGAGTACTATAACTTAATGCTCTGATACTATTTCTGTAACGCCCCCAAATCCGGGGTCAGGAATCTGGGTCGTTACGCCATCCTTCACTAATGTGTATCCTGGTATTGATTCAATAATCCAACAGACCCCAATCTCATACTCACACACAAGTTATAGCCTTAGAAATGACGTACAAAATGTAATCTTCTTTTATTACACTCAAATGTACTATACAGGATCTCAAACAATTATTTATAACCTCTACATGAAGTTACAATAATTACGACTGATATCTTATATCTATCTGATACTCTAGCACACCTGAGACAAAGCTGCCAGGGATCCTCCCCATGACTGCAACCGACTAAGTCCCACACCGGCATACTGGTCATCGGTTGAGTTGTGTCATTTAAAAGAAAGCAAGAGTGAGATATAATGCCCAACATAATAATGTACATTATGAAAATGACTGTATGATAAATTCACGTACAACATCATATTTGATAGTTACGTTTTATTCGAAAATAGTTTCCCTTGGTGATACACACCTTTTACGAATATAATCCTTTGGTGGATTTTATTAACCTGCGAATACCTTAATAGTAAACCCAGCACCTAGGCTTGGGTCATGGTATTGCATCACAATTCCAATTGGAAGAATAGGACATTCGTTGGAGCCACCGCATACGATGATCAGTCGTACTACGATGAAAGTAACCTTTTCTACTAGTAGAGGAACGACACCTCCACATCTTGGTTATCATCCTTGCCGCATACGGGCTATGTGTCCTCATTTCGGGTATACTCACACTTCGCAGGTCCATAGGTACATATTGTACCTTCTCCTACGGTACCAGTAGTCTTTCCAATACACGAAGTACTTGGATCCTACCCCTCCCTTATCCATTAGGAAATCCTATCATAATCTATGAATGAAAGTTCATGAATTAACTAAAAGAATTGAACAAGTCCTGATGCGAAGAAAGACTATTCAAGATGGTCACATCAGAAGTTCAAAGTAAGGAACGAAAAGGATTTCCTGAAATGACTTATCAAGGCAATACGAATGATCAACAATTTGGAGGGAGTAACGTGACAGTGAGTAGGTGCCAAAATATTTCACCGATTATCCTAACTCTCATCATTATCCATCTGAGGATGATCCCACCTCTTCTTCTTCGTAATTCCATGTTTCAAATAGTTTCTCTTTCAACATCATTTTAAAATAGCTTACTAACTTGACTGTCGCACAGTATATCTGTCATTCCGGTGTTTTACCTCGAAGACCTCACTCAGAAATATTCCGAAAACATCTGTTAAGCCGATAGTTGCCTGTTACACGCATCCATTACTAACTATAAGTGGTCAGTTCCCCATGGGAACAGATCAAAGAGATCTCTGAGGGATCTCAATGCAGTCCATAAGTTCAGTGGCATGTATGTGTAATTGAACATACGTTACCGAATATATTAGAGGTCTATGTGTATATGTACGTAGCCTCTGACATCATATCTACCGAAGAATTCCGCATTAGACTTACTGGTCTATCCTTTTTAGAGGGTTCTAAGATCGAACTATCACTCATTGTAATCTTATACCATCCAATTGTAGTCATGCCATCAATTCTCGATGCTCTCGATCTCTGAGCTAAACCATCATAACCCTTCGTGTTAAGCGCACTAATAATATCATGTAATGTACTCATCTTACGATAATATTCTTATATTACATTCAAATATTCCTTAATAGAAATGAAAAAAATCCTCAAGGGTATATCAGACACTATCTCTGCTGAATTCGTTATTAATACGATATTCACCTTCTTATTGGTAAAATGACACCTTCAACTAGTCTTGGTCAATAACCTCAACTGTATATTAATAGTTAGACTTTATGGTTCTCATATGTGATGCCCCTTCTTGGGCAACCTACACAGAACTACATGTACCAAGGCTCGTGTTATCAAAATTTACATATGGTGTTGCTAATATCGTATTTTCCCCAAATGCTCTGGAGACTCAGCTCCAAGTTCTACATCCACATCCTTACCAAATCAAATATGATTCAAATTTTTCTCCTCCTCATTATGATAATCTCCAATGGTCCTATTAGTCATACTTCAATACCTCAAATACACACTTGTCCTCACCTACCCATTGGGCTACATCCGGTAGTCTAAAGATGAATTCTATATGAGCTCTCACGAAATCTCGCATCTAGACAGACCTAACACTCTCATTTCTGAGTACTATAACTTAATGCTCTAATACCATTTATGTAACGCCCCCAAATCCGGGGTCAGGAATCTGGGTCGTCACGTCATCCTTCACTCATGTGTATCCTGGTATTGATTCAATAATCCAACAGACCCCAATCTCATACTCGCACACACAAGTTATAGCCTTAGAAATGAGGTACAAAATGTAATCTATTTTTATTACACTCAAATGTACTTTACAGGATCTCAAACAATTATTTATAACCTCTACATGAAGTTAGAATAATTACGACTGATATCTTATATCTATCTGATACTCTAGCACACCTGAGACAAAGCTGTCAGGGATCCTCCCCATGACTGCAAGCGACTAAGTCCCACACCGGCATACTGGTCATCTGTAGTGTTGTGTCATTTAAAAGAAAGCAAGAGTGAGCTATAATGCCCAGCATAATAATGTACAGTATGAAAATGACTGTATAATAAATTCACGTACAACATCATATTTGATAGTTACGTTTTATTCAAAAATAGTTTCCCTTGGTGATACACACCTTTTACGTATATAATCCTTTGGTGGATTTTATTAACCTGCGAATACCTTAATAGTAAACCCAGCACCTAGGCTTGGGTCCTGGTATTGCATCACAATTCCAATTGGAAGAATAGGACATTCGTTGGAGCCACCGCATACGATGATCAGTCGTACGACAATAAAAATAACCTTTTCTACTAGTAGAGGGGCGATACACCTTTACATCTTGGTTATCACCCTTACTGCATACGGGCTATGTGTCCTCATTTCGGGTATACACACACTTCGCAGGTCCATAGGTACATATTGTACCGTCTCCTACGGTACCAGTAGTCTATCTAATACACGAAGTACTTGGATCCTACCCCTCCCTTGTCCTTTAGGAAATCCTATCATATCTCGAGAACTCGAACCTCATCGAAGTTCCTCCAAGCGTTTTGCTTGTTGATAGGCATAGCTTTACTGTATATATATATATGTACTTCCGAAAGTTTCAGAGGTAGTACTAAGGATGTGAGTTGACCGTTGTCAACAGATAATTAAATAAGGGGGAAAAGTTTCTCTTTGAAACTATATTCAAAATATTAAATAAGTTGGAGTAATATTCTTCGATGATCTGAAATTACTCGAATAATTTTCCGAAATCAGAAGTATGTTTTAAATCAGGATCTATGATTTTTAAATCAAAAATAAAACTTTTAATAAATAATAAATAATTAAATGAGAATCGATAAATAATTAACCTCAAATAAGTTTACTCTTGTAAAAGAATATTTAAAATAATATTCCTCAACTAGTTTATGTCTATGAAAATAATAATCTTTAATGATTAATCAGGTTTGAATAAATAAGCGTTGGAGGATACTTCTCCTATAATAAATGATTAGTAGATAAATAATCTTGTCCGAACGATAAAGTATAGTTGAGGGAATACGGTCTTTGGGAATCGTTTTAATAAAAGTTCGAGGTATTTTAATGTTTTGTAAGTGGACGTTGAGTTTCTTTAAAACGCACTATTATCGACTTATAATCATCCTATAATATCACCGGGATGATTTCCGGGTTTATATTTTATAAAACAAAAATGACCGACTCTCGGTCTTACGACTTATACATCATGCTTACTATAGCGTTAATATTCTAAAATAAGCACATTCGGAATACTTCCGGGTTTTCATGAATTTTTACTGACCGATCCTCGGTCTAAAATATATACATGCCACGCTACTCGCTAGCATTACGTTCTCAATTATAAACTCCTCCGGGATACCTCCGGGTTTTTATAAGCTTACACCGACCGACTCTCGGTCTAAATATAACATTTCGAGCTCGGTATGAACATATACTAGAAATTATCAACAATTGAGTACTGTAATACATCTCAAACATCGTAAAATAGTTTAAAGCAATCTCATGCATATATCACAGTTTTGTAAAATATTCACAACACAACAGTTCTTAAAAGGTAGGGTTTGAAAACTTTCCTGGGTATCTCGAGGTGGAGGATGCTCTAGGTTCCGCTCGGAAATCTATAACCATAAACACAATTCATTTCGTTAGGTCCCGTTCTAATTTACGGTGACTCGCACTCATGCGCTACTTATTAGGCACCCTCTCAACTTATAATACCCTTATTGTTCCTTTAAGTCCTTATTCACATCATGGTGGCTTCATTTTTCTAAGTATCTTAGGTTCATTTTCATTTTCGCCGTCGGCTCCACTTATGGATTCTACGATTTCTAATCGCGCGGTCTCGGCTCCGATATTTTTATAAAACTGAAAAATTATTGTTTTTACTTGAAATTTTTATGGAAGTTAGGAAACTCAATATGTTACTCTTTATAAAAATTTCATGGTTTATGAATACTTTAATTCGATCCTTTATTTTTTCAAAGTTCATGATTTGTATCAGTTTTTGTCGCGTAAATCACTTTTACTAAAATGACCATAACTTTTGATCCGTAAATCAGAATCAAGCGATTCAAGCGCCTAAACGATCCTTATAACATTGCCTATCATAATCAAGGGTTATTTTTCTAGAAACTACAGTTTAAAACTTCGGGACTTTCTGCAGAAACTTAAAGTTACGATTCGTTGGTTTTAACGGAGTTACGCTTACGATCAGGGTTTCGTTTACGCCCTAACTCTTAACACAACCATCAACAATCATCATTTCATCATCAACACACAAACTCCTCTCAAGAACATCATGTTCTTGAGGCAACAACAATCAACCTTAAATCTACTTAACTTAAACTTCAAGATCTCAACAATACCACTTTCTTAAACTAAGTTTACTACCACATACTAAATGGATCTTAAAAATGAATCTTAAATAAAGTTGGGCCAAAGAGTTTTACCTTTACTGAAAGCTTGAGATGTGTTCTTGAGGATGGTGGAGGCTTGGAAGTGTTTGGTATGATTTTTAGAACCTAACACCACCATTGAAATCAAGAAACCAAAGAGAGGTTACTATTCATACTATTCACTAGTGAGTTTCTTGATTTTATTTCACCCATCAAACCTTGATAAAAAAAGATGAAAGAATTTTCTTACCTTATTTTAATTTCTAGGAGGCTTGATAATTAATGGGATGATTTTACCATGGCTAGAACTTTAGTTTTGAAATTGAATTTCTCTCTTTTTCTTCAAGGGGCCGAATGGAAGCTTGATGGGGTGGGGGGTATTTATACTAGCTTCCCTTGGTTACTTAGCTTGGTTTCTTTGCTAGGTTGCTTCTAGGAAATGGGGTGGAAGATCTTGCACTTGATTTTTATTCTCCTAGGTTGAATTCTAGGTTTATTCTTATTGTAAATCTTTGGGACAAATCTTTGTAGCTTGCTAGGTTACAAGCTAAACTATATGTGTTAGCTTCCTTAGCACACTATTTTGCTAGTTAGATTGATCATCCTATGGTTATCTCACTATTTGATGAAGTAACCATGGTTACTTTCTTACCATGGTTTAGTTAGTGCATTACGTTTATTTAATCGTTTACGCGTTCACTCAGTCGCTTAAACGTTTTCGTAATACTTATTCGTAAATGGTTCGCGACGTAATTCCTTTAGTATTTATTTCTTATATTTTTAATTATCATACTTGAATATAAATCCGTAGGGTTTTAATCTCGCAATTATATCGTGATTCCCGTAATCCTCGATGATTTGTAAATATGGTCATTTTTCAAAGTTCGTTTTCTTCGGAAACAAATAGCGTTTACATACACTCATTTGGTACGTATAATCGTAATATCAACTCCGAAACTCATTTTCTCATGCACTACATAGCGTGGGCTAAAAAGTTTTCCCCTTCCGTCAGGGTTACTATTCATTAAACATTTTACAAGGTCTCAAAAATTCAAGTTGTTATATTACTATTCATAAAGGTCTTTTACCGATGTCAAAAATTTGGGTTCTTACAGTCTTCCCCCCCTTAAAAGGATTCTGTCCCGGAATCAGTTCAGAAACAGGTAAGGATATGCTTCTCGCATGACAACCTCGAGTTCTCACGTTAACCTTGCAGTATTTGATCTCTTCATAAAATTTCCACTCATCCATCCAATATATTGTCGGGTACTCATCCTTGTAGTCTTATGACCTCATACACTAAGTCTGGCTACGAGTTTATTAGCTCATTTTTAATCATATGTTTGGTTTTGACGGTTAAATTTCCTAACCTCGATTCATGGTACTTGTTATAAACTTGGTGACCGTTCGAATGATGGTGCTAATTTATAAGTCAACTTTCTTAGTCCTTTAATCCTTTAACTTGTCCAATAAATCTTGGGTTCAACATTTCTTCCCTTTTCGAATCTCATCACTCCCTCCTCGGGAGGTATTCTCAACAATACTTGGTCCGCTACTTCGTACTTTCTGTCTTTATAGTTCTGGTCTGCATTACCTCTATTGTTCATCCTAGGCTGCCACTATTCGGGTTCTGATAAGTTCTAGGAATTCCTTCGGTCTGTTGACTCAATTATGGTCCAGTACCCTCCGTTTACCAATTTCTTCCCAACATAAGAGATAACGATTCTTTCTTCCATACAATCTTTGTAGCTGTTCCAATGCATGCATGATAACTCGTTATTGTCGATAATTCGATTAACGTTAACTGGTCATTTCATTTCCTTTAAAATCTATGATATGGGTGATTAGTGCATCTTGTTTAGAACCATCCTTCAACTTATTTGTTTCCCCCTACATCGCTCCTACTAGTGCTAGAGTTTCAGTCCTTAATGTTTTCCCATTTTGGTGCATCCTCTCTATTGATTAAGTCATGTAAGAAGTTCTCGTTGCATTTTTACACGCTCGTCTCCTGCTACACGCTTAGCGCCAGATTTAACATTTCTTCTCGTAGTAATGTAAAGCACGTCATCGTCATGTTGCCATCTTGAAGGAAGCACCATTTTATACGCAAATGATCGACACGTTTTAGGATCGTGCAACGTTCAGCTTCCGTCATCGGTCGGACTTCTTTAATCAATTCCTGTATAATATCTACAGTACTATGACACCTTCTGGGTCGTACTTGTTATTCTCGCTAGCGTCTTAGACGTATTCACGTTTATTGGTACCTGCTACTATTGGCCTTTATAGGGCATGTACGATCTTCTTTGCCTTCTATCAGTTCTGACAATGACATCCTTCATTCTTTCACGTTGCCCTTCGTAAGGGATATCGGCGACTATTTTTCGTATGCTAGCGTGGTAAGTACATCTACACGAATTATTTGTCAACAATAGGCGATTCCCCAAACCTTTCCAAATAAAAGGTAAGCTGCTAGACGTATCTTCAATTATCAGGATAGTCCTCTCGTTCTACTTGTCGATTTGAGAACTCTAAGTCGTGCCTCTGTCCGCCCTTTTTCGTAAAATATCTTGGGAAATAGTCCTGTTAATTAAATCTTGGGTCCTTGCGTGGTGCAGTCAGTCACAGGGTCTCTCTATCCCAATTATCTCTTCTGCGTTCATAAAAACTTTGTAGAGTGGACAACTACCGTTTGCATAAATAAGCGGTCTTATTTAATCTATCACTCAAAATTCCTCAAATAGCACAACGGCTAACTTGGTTCTTGATAATCCTCCTTCAAAATTTATTATAATTAATTGTTAACCCTATTTGGGTCATTTACAAGTTGAAATCGCCAAAATTTTAACCCTCGCCTTTCCGTTTTCATTTTCCAACTATGTCAAATACTTCGAATACTTACTTACCTACTCGATGACATTCCCTTTCATATCCTGTCATGACTAATATCCGTTTACATTTTTAGGCATCTTTAAGTCTTCTTGTTAAGTAATAAAGCGTTCTTTTCATGCGATCCTTCTCATCAGTTATTCTAAGATTTGTCATCCTCAATATATCTTTTCCTACTTAAAGTGTCGGCCACGATATTGGCCTTTCCTTGAGGATAATAGATTTCTCAATCATGGCCTTTGATCAATTTGACTATAGCCTCTATCTCGTGTTCACTGTAAAACAAAATTTTCAAAATGTTCTCATAAGTAAACTCCTTGTCCCTTTCAATCCGAACCTTATCGCAATTATTTTATATTATTATTAGAAAGCCTTATGTCACGGTCCTTAAGCTGCTTAGACATATCATTAAACTTCACGCAATATCCTATTTTTATCATCGAGTAATTCTAGCACGGGATTGCTACTAACTTTGCCTTCAATTCTTGAACATCTTATTCCTCAAATTCATACATGCTTGGTTTTTCCCGAATTTATTAGCACCTCTACTGATAATGTTTCATAGAAGTGTACCTCACTAATCACGTCGTATCCTATTTTTGTTCTTCTATAACCATATTAAAGATACTTATGATAATAACTAAACATGGTATTCTTCTTTTTTTTAAACAACTTACTCCTCACGATGCTCCGATTGCACCATCATAGCACTGGGCTTTCAGTCTCATATTACAACAATCGGTTCTCAACTATACCTCTCTTTATTGGGAAGGCAATTAGCCTTGGAAAAAGATTTTCACGATATCGATGAAATTTAGACAGTCTTAACAAGGTTTCAAAATCTAACATCTGAAAAAATAATGAGCTCTGAATAAAAGAGTCGCACCACTCAGAAGTTTAATAACTTGGAAGGAAGAATATAATAAGGATTATCCTTCCATGTCCTTAGAATTCTATATTGTGATATTATGGAGAATATCCATTAAAAGCAATGATTGCTGAATAATAACATCATACGAATGATACTTGTAAGATTTTCCCATTGAAAGAATACTTTTCTTCTCGAATAATGAAAGAAATATCGAATGACATCCTCAACCAAAGGTTAACCATTGAGGTCTCCAAGAAGTGCTATTTTGAAAAAAGGAATTTTATCCAATGATTAATAAATAAGGAAGTATATTGTTCTTCAATCACTTTGTAATTTTAATTGGATATTCATTATACAAATGAAAGAATAAAATATTTCATGAACAAAATATTTCATAAAACTGAATATGAATTCCCTGTATGAGTGGGCGACCTAGTTAGGTCTCAATTAAATCATTCTTTGCAAATTTCATCAACAATTAAATCTGGCATATATAATGCACTGTGGAATAATAAAAAATTTATTGGAAGTGGAACTAGCAAAATAATAACTAGTCCATATCAAGCAATATTATCAACCGGCTAAGAAAATGGCCAGCACAATTGGTTTGGCCCATAGCAACTAGCTAGGACGATTAGCTAGGCTTTTGTCGTATTAATTAAAATTTTGACTAGTTAGGATAATTAACTAGTCATTCATGAGAACATATGCAACTAGGCATATTTCAGTTTGTTTGTAAAAATCTCAACATCGTAACCACTGAAGAAATTATGGCTACCTGGATGATGATTTTGAGATAAAGAGTTTTTAAATTTGGGCCGAGAAAGATAATTATAACTCTGAATTGAGTGGTCTTGGCATCAGAACAATCGATAGCCTCTTATCAAATATTTCTTTCCAAATAAAGGGTACACTCATAGGTACCCTAGTTCACATACTTTATCAGATCTTTAAATAGAATTGAATCGGAATACCAATATCAAATTGATACCCTTACTATGATTTCAAAGTTCAATATATAATTTCATCACGATTAAAAGAAAAGGATTCCCGAGGAATATATGGATATTAGATCATCCATGTTTTTAACAATTTGTTAGATATTTACAATCTCGACTGAGAAGAGTAAGTATGAAAGAAGAATCTAATGAAGACACTCATTATGAATATTCATCGATGAATTGAGGGAAAATTTATATATATATATATAAAATCTATTGGATAATTGAAATGAAGTATAAATAGCTCTGAGTCGAACAAGAAGATCATAATCTATGAATGAAAGTTCATGGATTACCTAAAAGAATTGAACAAATCCTGATGCGGAGAAAGACTATTCAAGATGGTCAAATTAGAAGTTCAAAGTAGGGAACGAAAAGGATTGCCTGATATGACTTATCAAGGCAATACGAATGATCAACAATTTGGAGGGAGTAACGTGATAGTGAGTAGGTTCCAAAATATTTTATTGATTATCCTAACTCTCGTCATTTTCCATCTGAGGATGATCCCACCACTTCTTCTTCGTAATTCCATGTTTCAAATAGTTTCTCTTTCAACATCATTTTAAAATAGCTTACTAACTTGACTGTTACACGTATATCTGTCATTCCGGTGTTTTACCTCGAAGACCTCACTCAGAAATATTCCAAAAACATTTGTTAAGCCGATAGTTGCCTGTTACACGCATCTGTTACTAACTATAAGTGGCCAGTTCCCCCTGGGAACAGATCAAAGAGATCTCTTAGGGATCTCAATGCAGTCCATAAGTTCAGTGGCATATGTGTGTAATTGAACATACGTTACCGAATATATTAGAGGTCTATGTGTATATATACGTAGCCTCTGACAACATATCTACCGAAGAATTCCGCATTAGACTTACTGATCTATCCTTTTTAGAAGGTTCTAAGATCGAACTATCGCTCATTGTAATCTTATGCCATCCAATTGTAGTCATGCCATCAATTCTCGATGCTCTCGATCTCTGAGCTAAACCATCATAACCCTTCATGTTAAGCGCACTAATAATATCATGTAATGTACTCATCTTATGGCAATATTCTTATATTACATTCAAATATTCCTTAATAGAAATAAAAAAATTCCTCAAGGGTATATCAGACACTATATCTGCTGAATTCGTTATTAATACGATATTCACCTTCTTATTGGTAAAATGACACCTTCAACTAGTCTGGGTCAATAGCCTCAACTGTATATTAATAATTAGACTTTATGGTTCTCACATGTGATGCCCCTTCTTGGGCAACCTACACAGAACTACAGGTAACAAGGCTCGTGTTATCAAAATTTACATATGGTGTTGGTAATATCGTCTTTTCCCCAAATGCTCTGGAGACTCAGCTCCAAGTTCTACATCCACATCCTTGCCAAATCAAATATGATTCAAAATTTTCTCCTCCTCATTCTGATAATCTCCAATAGGTCATATTAGTCATACTTTAATACCTCAAATCCACACTTATCCTCACCTACCCATTGGGCTACATCCGGTAGTCCAATGATGAACTCTATATGAGCTCTCACGAAATCTCGCATCTAGACAGACTCCTAACACTCTCGTTTCTGAGTACTATAACTTAATGCTCTGATACCATTTATGTAACGCCCCCAAATTCAGGGTCAGGAATCTGGGTCGTCACGCCATCCTTCACTCATGTGTATCCTGGTATTGATTCAATAATCCAACAGACGCCAATCTCATACTTGCACACACAAGTTATAGCCTTACAAATGACGTACAAAATGTAATCTTCTTTTATTACACTCAAATGTACTTTACAGGATCTCAAACAGTTATTTATAATCTCTACATGAAGTTACAATAATTACGACCGATATCTTATATCTATCTGATACTCTAGCACAACTGAGACAAAGTTGCCAGGGATCCTCCCCATGACTGCAAGCGACTAAGTCCCACACTGGCATACTGGTCATCTGTTGTATTGTGTCATTTAATGGAAAACAACACAACAGTTCTTAAAAGGTAGGGTTTGAAAACTTTCCTGGGTATCTCGAGGTGGAGGATGCTCTAGGTTCCGCTCGAAAATCTATAACCATAAACACAATTCATTTCGTTAGGTCCCGTTCTAATTTACGGCGACTCACACTCATGCGCTACTTATTAGGAAACCTCTCAAATTATACTACCCTTATTGTTCCTTTAAGTCCTTATTCACATCATGGTCGCTTCATTTTTCTAAGTATCTTAGGTTCATTTTCATTTTCGCCGTCGGCTCCGCTAATGGATTCTACGGTTTGTAATCGCGCGGTCTCGGCTCCGATATTTTTATAAAACTGAAAAATCATTTTTTTACTTGAAATTTTTATGGAATTTAGAAAACTCAATATGTTACTCTCTGTAAAAAATTATAATTTATGAATACTTGTAAGTCGGTCCTTTATATTTTCAAAGTTCGTGATTTGTAACAGTTTTTGTCGCGTAAATCACTTTTACCAAAATGACCATAACAGTTTGATCCGTAAATCGGAATCAAGCGATTCAAGCGCCTAAACGATCCTTATAACATTGCCTATCATAATCAATGCTTATTGTTCTAGAAACTACAGTTTAAAACTTCGGTACTTTCTGCAGAAACTTAAAGTTACGATTCGTTGGTTTTAACAGAGTTACGCTTACGATCGGGGTTTCGTTTACGCCCTAACTCTTAACACAACCATCAACAATTATCATTTCATCTTCAAAAGAAAAACTCCTCTCAAGAACATCATGTTCTTGAGGTAACAACAATCAACCTTAAATCTATTTAGCTTAAACTTCAAGATCTCAAAAATACCACTTCTTAAACTAAGTTTACTACCACATACTAAATGGATCTTAAAAATGAATCTTAAATAAAATTGGGCCAAAGATTTTTACCTTAATTGAAAGCTTGATATGTGTTCTTGAGGATGGTGGAGGATTGGAAGTGCTTGGTATGATTTTTAGAAACTAAAACAACCATTGAAATCAAGAAACCAAAGAGAGGTTACTATTCATACTATTCACTAGTGAGTTTCTTGATTTTATTTCACCCATCAAACCTTGATAAAAATAGATGAAAGAATTTTCTTACCTTTGTTTAATTTCTAGGAGGCTTTAGATGGGGCTAGAACTTGAGTTTTGAAATTGAATTTCTCTCTTTTTCTTCAAGGGGCTGAATGGAAGCTTGATGGGGTGGGGGGTATTTATAATAGCTTCCCTTGGTTACTTAGCTTGGTTGCTTTGCTAGGTTGCTTCTAGGAAATGGGGTGGAAGATCTTGCACTTGATTTTTATTCTCCTAGGTAGAATCCTAGGTTTATTCTTGTTGCAAATCTTAGGGACAAATCTTTGTAGCTTGCTAGGTTACAAGCTAAACTACATGTGTTAGCTTTCTTAGCACACTATTTTGCTAGCTAGCTTGATCATCCTATGGTTAGCTCACTATTTGATGAAGTAACCATGGTTACTTTGTTATCATGGTTTAGTTAGTGCGTTACATTTATTTAATCAGTTTACGCGTTCGCTCGGTCGCTTAAACGTTTTCGTAATACTTATTCGTAAATGGTTCGCGACGTAATTCCTTTAGTATTTATTTCTTATATTTTTAATTATCATACTTGAATATAAATCCATAGGGTTTTAATATCATAATTATATCGTGATTCCTGTAATCCTCGATGATTCGTAAATATGGTCATTTTTCAAAGTTCATTTTCTTCGAAAACTAATAGCGTTTACATACACTCATTTGGTACGTATAATCGAAATATCAACTTCGAAACTTATTTTCTCATGCACTACATAGTGTGGGCTAAAAAATTTTCCCCGTCCGTCAGGGTTACTATTCATTAAATATTTTACAAGGTCTCAAAAATTCAAGTTGTTATATTACTATTCAAAAAGGTCTTTTACCGATGTCAAAAATTTGGGTTCTTACAATGTTGACAGACAAACCATATGAACAAATCAAACAAAAGCACCTTGACAAAGTGCTGTCTGCTCAAATTGTGATAGATGCTCATGATAAAGAAAATCTAAAAGAGAAATTGATCTTATTTGATGGAAGAACTTATAGACTAGCTGATACTGATGTGCTAAAGAAGTCTGTCAGAGAGCTTCAACATATTCACTATCTTCTGGAAGTAAAATCTGATATTACAAGAAGATGGCTAGAATACATTTTGAAGGCTATAAGAGATCTTCTCAGAATCTCTGGTACAAAGGCTTCTCAGTACATTCCAATGATTACTGAAGATGATGGAAGGGAAATTCCTATGCTAAAGAACTCTGCTAAGGTGGAAGTTATTCTGAAAGGAAGATGTTTATGTTTTAATGAAGACTCTTCACATCCTAGAGTTATCAGACATAGTGATGGACTTGAAAGAACATCAATTCAAGCTCTCAGAACAGCCATTTATCAAATTGGTGATAGTAAAGATGAAAAACTGATGCAGGTCAAAGCATAGTTAGTTGAAGTTCTGAGAAAAGCTGAAGATAAGCTGGTAAAAGATTTTGTTAAGAATCATTATGGATTCAGATTGATCCAGTGATGATGTTAAAGCTGCATGTTCTGTAAGTTGTAGTTAATAGTCTTATTAAACTCTTATTGTATTTGAACTTAAATGTTTTTGATATCATAAAATCTATTAACTTGTATATTTTTGCATAATTTACAAGTTGGGGGAGATTGTTAGATATATTTGAGATGTCATGTCTAATATGTTTTATGTTTAGATTTCAGATCTTAACAAACAGGAAATATCAGGACTTACTGGAATCTGTACTTACTGGAAGTCAGAAGATAGATATCAGAACTTAAGGTCATATCAGAACTTAAGTACGGGAGGACTTACAGTTAAGGAAGGAAGCTGATTTACAGGATAGAAGATCGAGACTAAAACAAAAGAAGATATCCATGGAAAGAGTTAGAAGATAAGAAGACTTGTATAAGATATCTGATTGATATATTTTAGGAGACAGAATTATATTCCATATCAATTAGAAGTTATCTTGTAACTGTGTACTATATAAACAGATATAGGTTTACACTATATGTGTTATCATTATCGAGAAGATCATACATTGTAACCTAACAGCTCTTACTGATATTTGTTCATCACTGAGAGAGAACAGTTCCATTGTAACAGAGTTTATTATATTGAATATATATGTTTACTGTTACTTGTGTTCGAAATCGATTTGATTGTAATAACACTGTATTCAACCCTCTTCTACAGTGTTGTGCGACCTAAAAACCATTATTATGTTGAACAAGAAAATCAATACCCCTTTGAGTTGCCCCCAACAACGCTGTTCTTAGAAGACACTATCAGGATTGAGATGTTGGAAGAAGAAGAACCCCCAAATGACATAATCCAAATAAATTTCAATGGGGAACAGCTCGAAGGGAGATTTCATGTTTTGTAGAGCCTTAGATAAGATATATATAAGGTAAATGCCCCTCTTCCTGAGCGTGCGCCCTTATCTTCAAGGATTCCGGAAGAAGTTGATGCCCCTATCATACAGGGCACACCTTCAATCAGAAAAGAAGTTGATGCTCCTCCCCAAAAGGATGCGCCTTCTTAGAAAAATAATGAGGATCATAATCAGCTCGACTTGGATCCACGGATACCAATACCAACGGAGAAAATGGGGCCAGCAGAAGACACAATTGAAATCCCTATCGATGAAAAGGATCCAAGCAAAGTTTTAAAAATTGGATCTCAGTTGGCTCCAAGGGCTGAAAGAAGGGCTTTTTATATTTCTCTTGGCAAATCTTGATGTGTTTGCGTGGAGCCATTCTGACATGGTTGAGATTGATCCAGAAGTCATGTGTCATCGATTGAATATTGATTCCAAACATAAAGGAATTTGACAAAATCGCAAAGCTGTAAGTGGAGAAAGGGCTGTAGCATTAGCGGAGGAAGTAGACAAACTCTTGGACGTTGGACTAATCAGAGAATCTTTCTACCCGAAATGGTTGGCAAATCCGGTATTAGTGAAAAAACCAATGTGAAGTGGAGAACTTGTGTGGACTTCACTGATCTAAATAAAGCATGCCCAAAGGATAGCTTTCTTTTGCCAAGAATTGATCAGTTGGTTGATGCAAGGCCGAACATGCTTTGCTAAGTTTCATGGAAGCCTACTCTGGTTATAATCAAATTCCCATGTATGAGCCAGATTAGGAGCATACCTCCTTAATCACTGACAGGGGTCTCTACTACTACATCAGAATGCCATTTGGCCTAATCAATGTCGGGGCAACTTACCAAGGCTGGTGAATAAGATATTTAAGAAGCAAATAAGAAAAATAATAGAGGTATATATGGACGATATGCTGGTGATATCCAAGCGGACAGAGGATCATATAGCGGATTTGGTAGAGATGTTCCACATTCTGAGAAAATATAGGATGAAGCAGAATCCTCAGAAATGCGTATTTGGCCTTGAGTTATGGAAATTCCTGGGTTTCATGGTAAATCACCGAAGAATCAAGGAAAATCCCTCAAAAATCAAGGCCCTGCTGGACATGAAATCTCCCACCTATATTAAGCAGGTGCAAAGTTTGACAGGAAGAATTGCGGCATTAAATCGATTTGTATCAAAATCTTCAGATAGATGCAAGGAATTCTTTAAGGCAATTAAGGGCATGGGAAAATATTTCATGTGGACCTCGGACTGTGAGGAAGATTTTTAGAAAATCAAAAAACAATTGGGAAATCCTCTTATGCTGGCCAAGCCAGAAGATGGGGAAATATTGATTCTTTACTTGGAAGTCTCAGAATACTCCATCAGCGCGGCGTTGGTATAAGAGGAAGAAGGTCTCCAGTCACCGGTATACTATGTGAGTAAGAGATTGTTGGATGCAGAAACTAGATACATCAGCATAGAAAAATTAGTATATGCCCTTATCCTTGCGGCGCGAAAGCTAAGGCCTTACTTCCAAGCTCATCAGATAGAGGTCTGCACCACTTATCCTCTCAGATAGATTTTACATGAGCCAGAGTCATCAGGGAGAATGCTAAAATGGGCGGTAGAATTGGAACAATTCGATTTGGAATATTGCCCTCGCACGGTAATCAAGGGACATGCGTTGGCTGATTTCATACTCGAGTTTGATTTTAAGGTAGATGATAAGGCTATAGTGTTGGAAGAACCTTCATCCCAGGGAAATGCCCCTATCAAAATGAGAGAAGAGTTCCCATACCCTTGGTAGGTCTTACACGTTGATAGGACCGTGAATAATAACGTAGCAGGAGCCGGGATTGTTTTGGTTAGACTGGAAGGACATCATTTGATGAGTGGCATTCACTTCAAGTTTTATGTCATCAACAACGATGATGAGTATGAAGCACTAATCAATGGCCTGAAGATAGCTTTGAAAGTGGGGGTCGTGAATTTGATAGCTCGGAGCGACTCTGAGTTAGTAGTAAATCAAGTCAATGGGGGTTCCAGGCCCGAGGACCTCGAACGGAATTGTATATGAGATGTGTGTAGCGCCTTCTTAGAAAGTTTGGAAGTGCCAAGTTGGAAGGCATGCCTAGAGAAGAAAATAGCAGTGCAGATTCCTTGGCAAAGACGGGTTCACATATGGACAGCGTATTGCTAGGGCAAATTCCTTTAGGAATTCAGGAAATTCCAAGTATTCCAGAAGTGAGTGTGTTTCATATGCAATAGATCCCACAAGATACTTGGATGACCCCTATTCATAACTATATTTGGGCAGGGACTTTGCCGGAAGACAAGCTACAAGCTCGACCTTCGTTATCAGGTTGTGAAGTACATTGAGTATAATGGGGTGCTATACAAGCAAAGGGTTTAATCAACCATTGTTACGATGTGTAGATCTAGAGGAAGGAAATTATATTCTGAGAGAAGTACACGAATATATTTGTGGCAATCTCTCGGGGATGGCTCGTTGGCATTGAAAGCCCTTAGACAAGGATATTATTGGCCAACCATGAAAGAAGATGAGTTCAAATTTATTAGGGCATGTGATCGTTTCCAAAGATTTTCTAATTACTTAAACTCCCCAGCAACGTCTATAACTTCGTTGGAAGTCCCTGGCCTTTCGCTATATGGGGAATTGACCTCATTGGAGAACTTCCCAAGGCCAAGGGGGTGTGAAGTACGTCATTGTAGCTGTTGATTATTTTACAAAGTGGGCAGAAGCTATGCCATTAGCCTCGATCACGGCTAAGAAAATTAAAGATTTTGTCTTCAATTCTATAGTTTGTAGATTTGGTATTCCATACAAACTCATATCTGACAACTGGTAGAAATTTGACAACAAATAGTTGAGGAAGATTTGTAAGGACTTGAACATTAAGAAGGATTTCGCAGTGGTCTATCACCCGCAAAGTAATGGCCAGACATAGGCCATCAACAAGATCATTAAACATACTCTGAAGGCCAAGCTGGAGGAAAATAAATGAGATTATCCAGAGCAAATGCCAATGGTCCTTTGTTCTTACAACACAACTCCAAGGTCTACTATGGGCGAATCCCATTTTATACTAACTTATGGGTATGAAGCTATGATTCTCATAGAAGTGGGAGCTGGATCGCTGTGAAGGGATTTGTTCATTGAGGAAGATGTAGAAGTCAATCAAAGGCTCCACTTAGATTTTTTGGACGAAGCTAGAATGAATTCTCAGTTGAAACTTGCTGTATATCAACAAAGAATTGTGAGGTATTTTAATAAGAAAGTGAAGTATATGCCTTATAAGGTGGGAGATCTTGTTTTGTGAAAAGTCATGTCGAATACTAAAATAGCTCAGCATGGAGTGCTTGAAGCTAATTGGGAAAGACCATATAGGGTTAAAGATATACTTTAGAAGAGGACTTATCGCTTCGAAAACTTGGATGGCAAGCTCATTCCCCGGGCTTCGAATGCTGAGCACTTGTGAAAATATTATCAGTAGGGCACGACCTTGGCCCCCTCACTTCTATGATTGATTTTTATGTAATAGACTAGTAGAAAATAAATTCATCCTATCCTATGGGGTAGTATATATGACTATGAACCTTGGAACTAGCTGAAGGATCAAATTTCAAATAATTTCCCCATAAAGTATAGCAGCCATGGGACTTGTGTAATTTTTACACTGGAGCGCACTATTAATAAAAAAGATATTTAATTACATGTTTTTCAGAATATTGGAATAAAGTCATGCATCAGGCGCGCCCTAAGGGTGGAAGGCACCTTAATGAATTCTAATTGTTAAAATTATTACTCAGAAGATGTGAGGGCGCGCCCTATAGCAGGGGATGCGCCCAGATGGTGTTTAGTCTACAAAGTATAAAACTCATAAGGCATGTTACTAATTTATAACATTTTGATATATACCAAGCAGGCACACCTTCAAGATGAAAACATTTCAATTATGTATAATGTTTAATGTTTATTTACAGGCGTGCCCTATAAAGAATGATGAGGGCGCGTCCTTTGTATAAAAATTCAATTGGGAAGTTTATGAAGGGGAAGCAAGTAAAACATTTACAGAAAAAACTAAAAGCTTAAATCAGCACAATACAGGGCGCACCCTAGCGTAGAGGCGCCCTGGCAGATTTATCTTGAAGAAAAATTTCAATAAAAAAAGATTACTTCTAGACCCAATATTTTCTATCTATGATCTAAAATGTTTGTATATGCCTTAAATAAAGGGATTCTATAAACTATAAGGCGTGCCTTAACCATGAAGGTGTCCCTTACGTCTGGTACTTAGAAACTTTTGCTCGCAAACATAGATTTGCCCCTGTATACTTATTAAAGGGCATAAAATTGATAAGGATAACTGTGAAAAGATGATTAAATCCAAATGATTGTCATAATGCAAAACCAAAGGTAGCGAAATACTTACTCTTACAACTTTGCACAACATCAAAAGAGGGTTGGCTCCTCAAAGTATTAAGGGATTTAGTTCAAATAGGATTTAAAAGAATCAGGGTGCCCCCTGAGAGTCATTGGTTGGAGGAATTGATTGGAGAGGAACTGAGGGATCCACCTCAGGCGCGTCCTTGGCAGGTTCTCAATGGGCGCTCCTTCTTCCTCTTCCAAGCCAAGTTCAATCCTTTTCTCCTGAATCTCCTTAGCAAACTCCTTCTTGAACTCCACCATTTCAGCAGATGTTTCCTCGCCTAATTTCTCAAAAGTGTACTCAGGATAATTCGCTACAAATCCAATCCTGTAGAAATAAAAACCATTGGAAAAGGCTTCGTCTGTTATTATCCTTATCTCCTCCATCCAGCCATTCTTCTCTTGATCCTCAAGGTTCTCCACCCTCAGTTTTATCTCAGCAAGCTCTGTGTGGAGAGATTCAGCCTTTTTGTTGGCAGTATCAAGTTGAGAAGTCAAGTTCACCACTTCACCCTTGAGAAAAGAGATCCCGGAGTCCTTTGTCTTGATGTCTTTGGAGTGGAGTAAATCCTTGTCCTTGAGGGTGTTCAACAAGATGTTGTTATATCCTTGAATCCTTTCCAAGTGCGCCCTCTCCTCTAGGAACTTGTCTACAGCTTGGGTTGAATGAAGCATAAGCTGGCAGGAAGCTTTGACAGAAGCTCTGATGGATTCCTCCAAGCTCATTGCTTTCCATTTCCCTACTTCCTCATCATTCACATAAAGTGATCTTACAGGGGCGCGCCCAGAGATGGACTGGAGGAGATCGCCCTATAAGAGACTTTAGATGGGCCTGCACCAACATTGCCTCCAATCTCTGTGCTCTTATGTCTGTCTGTATTTAAAGACTCCAACCAGTCATCATCTTTGAGTTCTGTATTAATAGGAGCAGGGGATCTCTCTTTTTAAACCAGTTTTTGTTTGTCACGTCTTCGAGATAAAGGGACGTTGTCCATGGAGGAACTGTTTGAAGAATCTGCCATCAAGTTGCCTTCCTTGGAATCTCGAACAAGGCGCTCCATCCGGTTTAATAACTCAGGAGTGTGGTGAGCATTTGGAGGTTGATGTTTGAAGTAAGTGTTAGGAGGAGAATAGATTCCAAGGTTTGAGAGAAATTCCTTGAAGGGATGAAAAGGAGAAGACGCGCTCTCATCTTCCAGCTGTCACAAGAAAAGCAAAAATCATTGAGGGCATGTCCAATTCCGAAAAAGGAGAAGAAAATATGAAAAGAAAATAGTATAAGGCCTGCATTGAGAAGATAACATGCCCCATTCAGAAATTATATATATTGGATTAGTCTAAAAAGCATCTATCTTATCAATCTTTAAAGGTGCGCCCTGCACTAAGATGGCACGCCCAGTAAAAATTGTGTCTATTACAACACAGTAAGAAGGTTACTTAAAAGGAAATGGAAGGCGCGCCCTATCAAAGATTAAAACAATAAAGTGATGGGAGATTGAGGGATAAGGCGCACCTTGACATGGAAAGTTATGTCTAAAACTTAAAATCTAAGTACGCTCTTGATGGATAAACGAGATGGTGCGCCTTAAGCTGTTAGCGCGTCCTAGATAAATTTTGCGATATACGCACTCTAAACCCAAATTGGGCATAGAATAACAACGGTTGAAACTCTCAAAAACATAAATTTGAAATTCAAAACCCTATGATTTAGGATCTAAACTACAAAATCTGAATACATACAATATATACACATATATATACATGACTATACATATACACACAATAGTTGGTTGAAGAATACATGAAATAAATAAGTAAGATGAACAGTTGCAGTCTAAATCTTCCTATTATGCTTGATAAAACTGAAGGAGGAGGGATGAATCATTTACCTTTGTGTTTAATGAAAATATTGGACGGATAAAGTTTGAGAAATGATCAGAGAATAGGGTTGATTCCGAGCAAAAAGAAGATCACGTCGGTGTTGATACTTTTAGAGAAAAGGGGAAAGTGAAAAGGGAGTGAAAATAAAAGTAAAAAGTAAAATAATGAAAAGTTACTTGTATATATAGCTGAAAGGGACGTGGGACAGCTGTCAATCACGTCCATCACGCCGATCATGATTCCTGAGAAAGAAGGAACCGTTTTAAACTATTTAAAGTCCAAAGGGCGCGTCCTCGTGAAGGCGCGCCCTCTCTGATTATTATAGCAAGTTGAATGATGAATAAGTGATGTATACAAAGGCGCGCCTAGTTAAAGGCGGGCCCTATAAGATAATATCGATAGTACATGAGTTTATACAAATTTTAAAAATTCCAATCCCATTTTTAATAGCATATGGAATTTTGGGGTAGTTATTATACCCAAAAATTGGTATAAACATTATTCAGGACAAGATCAGACAAAGTGGTCAAAATTGAGAGATGAATACCTAAAATTAAGGAAAAAATAAGGCAAAATTTCCTTTGTAGAAGGAATATAGGAGCACCCTGTGAGTAGGGAAGGACGCGCCCTATATTACGAAGGATTGATGGTAAAATGCATCTGTAGATATTGAAGGCCCGCCCTCACCAGTTGAGCGAGATGCACCTTATTGATTGGAAGGAAGATTTTGAATAGTTCTCTAAGGGTTTACCCCTTACCAATGGAAGTTCTTAGAGCGCACCATAAGTAGACGATATAGCTTGCATAGGGATTCCAGCATGGTTACTTGGATGGATTCTTTGGGTGATTCAAGGGAGGTGGAGATTATTATTACTAACCTATTTAATGCAGGTACTCTCTTAAAGCTCTCCTTCCTGTAATACAACCAAAAGAAGGCGGTGTCCGTGGTCAGAGACCTCCAGGGGTATGCCTGGACGGAAGACCCTCTCCTGTAGTCAATGAGTGTCCTCATTGGGGATGTGGGGTAAATTTTGGTGTGTGCTTTGGGAGCTCTGTCTCTGTAGTCAACGGGTGTCCTCGTTGGGATACTTCGGAGTATCCTGCACTTTGCACCCAAAAGCTTGGGATCACTTGTCCTGCAATCTTATAGGGGATAAGGATGTGTCCAACATTTGGGGTGAATGTTAGGAATATGCTGTGAACTTGATGATAAATTAAATAATACACCTTAGTAGATTTAACTTAGTGAATTTTGTAGCACTCGATGGATAATTTAATATAGTCCTGACGGATGACAATTTGACATCCACCGGGTGAGTAGCTTATCTAATAAATAAGTATTGTAGAACATTTTTGCAAACAACTTTGTGTAGAATCTGTAGGAGCATATTAGTCATGTTGACTATTAGTGGATATGCAGAATAGGTTGATTAATTGTAAATATGAGATGTCTTATAATTTTGTATAAATGAAATGGATTCAAGTGACAAATAGCTACCTGACGGATGATCAACAAAGCTACCCGATGGATGATCAACAAAGCTACCCGACGGATGACAAACATGTACCCGACGGCTGATCAAATTCAAATATCTGTTGATAGTGACAACACAGTCACATGCGTTGGGTGTTTGCAAAAGGAATGTGGCGGCCTGTTAAGCAGGAATTTGAGAACAAATAATCATTACCATTTCCATGCTATTATGAAGATATTCAAAGATGCTGGAATAGAGTAGTGAAGCAGCATGGAGTTAGACTAGATATGTTTTATATTATCTTGTCTTATTGTCATGTAAACTTGGTGATATATATAAACCAAGTGTAGCTAGTAGAATAATTAACTAAGCACACACATTTTTAGAGAAACATTTTCAAGCTGTATTCTGTAGCATTTTTCTGTAAGTTTAGTTGTTCAAACTTGTAAGCAGCTGTGAGCTATTCAAGCTTCACAGGGTTCTCATTCGATATATATATATATATATATATATATATATATATATATATATATATATATGGTGGATACTTTCAAATCCACCAGAAAGTTTTAAAAGCTTGTATTTTTATTACTTTGTGTTTTGATTTATATAACTTCTTCATTCCGCAATCTGTAAATCAAACACTTATATATTTGTCGAGTTAGAACTGTTTTAAAATCTTCAAAAAGTAGCCAGAATTACATTCAACCCCATTCTGTAATTCTTGTTGTATTGTTAGGGAATAACAGTGAATCACGGCTATACCTGCATCCGCGGATTAGAGAAACAGCTGGTAGCGGAGGGTTATCCTTGGTCAGGGAGATGCCTTATCCATGAAGTCCCGAAGCCGCGGACGAGCCTTGGGCCTTTATGGTTGGGCCTCATCCGCGGACATTCCTAAAGCTAGTAGAAGACGGTTTTCATTAGGTTTCCTACTGGGCCTCAGGACAAGAGATCTATGCCCATTAGGTTTCTTGTTCCCCAAGAACTATGTTGGCTTGATTCCCTATAAATAGGGATATGTAGGCAAATTATAAGGGGTCAGAAGCGAGAGCACAAAGGAGCCACCAATAACCCTAAGCAATCTCAGCCACCAATAATCATAAACACCAAACACTGTTCATAGAATTCGACGATTACTGTTCATGTTTTCCGACGAAGAACCACCCCCACAAATCTTGTTTCCGGCTACGAACCTCAAAATTTGTTGTTACTAAATTCCTTCATCAACAGGTTATTACTACTGAATAATGAACAAGGATGTTCAAAAGCCTTGAATTTTATTTATGTTTTCCATGCCTTTCAAGGTTAAGCTAAATGTCTTTTGCAGAAGTCATGTAAATAAGAAAATTTATAATAGTAGCAGATACATTACTCGTCAACGATGCTATAATCATGTTATTACATGTCTCTCACATCTCATATTTAAGAGGATCAACTGTAAAAACAAAAATGGTACATGTTAGAAAGCTCAGCTTGGGTTTGGAAGATAAGTGAATCTCTAGTGATCTTTTCTAGGCCCTGTAATCAGAGGATCCATGAAGTTTATCCATTTGAATCGAACTTGCAGTGTTCGAAGAATAGAGAAAAAGTGGATTCTAACATATCTTGATATGTGATTCTGTTTGGAGCCATGAGTACTAAAGTTCAAGTTCAATGAAGGTCAACAATCAAACACTAAGGGTGGTGTATTGAAATGAGATTTTATTTCATTTTTTTGGATTTTTGAAATCAGCTGATATTAAACTAGGATTTTATATAATCTTTTAAAACCTGAAAGTATTGAATTGGTATTCGAAATAATACTATCAAATCTGAATGTATTGAATTGGTATTTTAAAATATGCTTTAAAATCTGCAGGTATTCAATTCGGATTTTAAAAAATCAATCAAAATCCTTGGATATTCAAATATTTATGGATTTTATTAACTCATGATTCTAAAACATTCGGAGGAGATCTTATATGTACATTTTGTATGATGAAATTAGGCATCAGAAGACAAGATTTCAATGGATTGTAATTAAAAAAAAGTTAAAAACAAAAAAAACACTCAATATATATGGAACCTGATAGGCCAAAAGTAAACAAGCCCAAATAAAGGAACAGAAGCCCAAAAGAGATAACACCCCAGGCCCAAGCCAGGGTGGTCCCCGGTGCCACGTGGCACAGGACAAAAGAGTCAACTGTCTCATTGTTACCCAAAATGGAACAATTGCATCCCAGTCGTCCATTGGTAAATATCCCAAGGCAACTCTGATGGAGAAAGGACACTTGACCACACAGTCCATCTGAACCGTCCAATCAATCACCAACCAAGAATGATCAAAGGCCAGGATGAAAAGGTACAAACCCCAAAAACCCTAAATCTGGGTACCTATAAAAGGCCCCAAAAAGAGGGTTTTAGGGGTTGAAAAACATTTGACTGCTACACACTTATACACACACCATCACATATATTTTGAATAGCTCCTTCTTCCCTCTTCTTCTGCTTCTTCAAGAAAACCTATTTCTTACTCTCATACCGGAGTTGCCGCGGGAAACAACCCCCCCTCCGGTTCTGTTTTGCAGAGACCCCTACCTAGCAGGTTAACCTCATTTCAACCGCTACGGGAACTGGGTCCAAGCTCACGTGAGAAGGGAGAAGAACCGGGAAGAAACAGAGTTATCATTGGTGCTAGAAGGAAGGGCGAACCTCTGGTGGTGTGGTGTCATCTCCAGCTACATTACACAACCCCAAAAACCAAGGAAAGCCTTTCTCCGGTAAGAACAAAACCCTCATTCGTTTCACAGCTCACTTTTCTTACTTTTCCCTCTAGAACAGTCACACACCCTGGTGCACAACTGCTACTATCTCCCATAATCTGTTCTGAAACTAATGACCACGAGAAAAAGCAAAACCTTGATCTCCAGAACCATTCAGCCCACCGTTGCCCCTCCCAGGGACGACGAGATGGAAGATATAGATGAAGAGCCCCCCATAACTCGTGCTTCATCTCAGCTCCAGCCCGGAGACCAGAGGATAGCTATAGAGAAAGCAGCCCACAAGTATGATGAAACCTCTACAAACACTTGGGGAAGCATGACCCTGGAGCAGATTCAAGCGGCTATGGACTTGTGGAAAGAAAAGAACAAGGCCCATGAAACCCGTCACGGGGACCAGGAAGAGCACTCGGAAGAATCTCGGGGCTCGGTCTTGGACCAAATTGGTAAAACTAAGAGGCCGTCAGAGGACGCCCGAGACGAGATCAAGAGGGCCACACTCTAGGACCGCATCCGGAAGGAAGAAGAGGCCAAGGCGAAAGCAAACATTGAAAAGAGGGTCCAAGAGGAGGAAGCCAAACTAAAGAAGAAGGCACGCTGGGTTCATGTCTCTTCGGATTTAGAACCAGAGAAGGAATCTAAGCAGGAGCAAATGGCCCGAGTTCTCCGGGATCTCAAAAGAAAAGTGGAAGGAGATGTGGAAGTCGGAGCGGCAGCCACGCCCTTCACAAAAAGCTGGAATCCACCCCCAGGGAACCAACACTCAAACACTTCAACTTCGACTCTTTTGATGGGCTTGCCGACCCTGAAGAACATCTCAACTACTTTGAACAGATCTCAAACATATACGATTACAATGACCTCACCAAATGTCGTTTCTTCGCTTCAACACTAAAGGGAGCATCGACTCTTGGAAGGACTTCCGGGAGATATTTCTCAAGAGGTTCAGGGCGAACCGTATGAACAAGCTCCAGATGTGCCACTTGGAAACCATTCAACAAAGAAGCAGAGAAACTCTACCAGAATTCATCAAAAGGTTTCAAGAATCAGTCAACCAGCTCTCCAACCTTGAGGAGAAGGAAGCCGTGAATATTTTCCTGCATGATCTCCACCCGATTTCATGCGAAGGCTACCTGAAGGACCTGATCCATAGGGAGCCCCAAAGCCTTGCTTCGGCTTATGCGATGGCTTCGAAGTTCATCAAGGAAAATGATTTCCTCACCTCGATGAAGATGAACAGGCGGATCCGGGATGATGATGAGTCTCCGGAACGCCGCTCCACCTACAGAAAAGAAAAGAGACACGGGACAGACAGACAGACCTATTATGTACAGCAATCTCGGGGGACCCCACCCCGGGACGACTACTCCAGACCACAGAAGATTGAAAGGAAGCCCAAGCCCAAAAGGGAGCCAAAACCGGAGCCCAAATGGACTCCACTCAACCGGCCCCGGGCCGACATTTTGAGGGAAGTCAAGGGAAAACCCTTTTACTACCCCCCTAAAGCCGCTGCTAGCTACCTCCCCAGAAGAAGGCGCGAGACAAACATTGCGGATATCACGAGGATCACGGCCATACCACGGAGAACTGCTTTTCTTTCAAAATGTTCATTGAAGACCAAATCAAGAAGGGCAACATGAACCAGTACCTGCAAAGAAGACTCAATAACAGAGATAAGCTGTAATATCCGGGATATATCGTGAAATTATTTTTGCTATTATATAATTATTATGTGTGTTCAATATCTATTCTGTGAGTTAATTGTTAAGTGTTATCTGTACTTGAATATTCAAAAATAATATTAATTGAGTATTTTAATTTTTATATGTCCAAAATAAAATATAGATAATTGTCATATCTTCCTAATTATTTTTATGTTGGTTTATGGATTTATAAGAATCATATGAAATTTCTAAAATCTTTTTCCAGGTAATTAAAATCTATTTTATAAAAACGGGAACCAACCGACGTCAACCGTTGTTACGTTTTTGGAACCCGAAACTCTTTCGAGAACTCCTTCCTAACCTAATTGTAATATTCTGAGCATTTTCCATGTTTCGACTTTTTTGATCCGGCGTACGGTTTGTTCTGCGCGGGTCCCGGCGCAACATTTTCGATACAATATTCGTTTCGGTAAATCAATAAAACCCGTATTTTCGATAAACGGGAGCTTTTTATTAAACTATCCCAATTATCACCTCGTAGTACGTGTAACCAGGCGCTGAGACCAAGACCGCAGTACAAATTGTACTGATTTGGATAATTATCCCTGAAAACCGATACCGTTTGGATCAGTTTTTATAAATAAACGTACCGTTTTAACTCCGGAATGGTCCAATGGGATACTAATTCTCCGTAATTATAAATAGCCTTTTACCGTATTTTATTTCGTATCAAAATCATTTGCAGACAGATAATTATATAATTTTTAAAGAGAAAAATCATATATTCATAAACCTTTCTGAGAATCAAACCACAAATTCAAGGTGTTAGTGAAATCCATTTGGCAAGTTGGAGTAACCAATTTGAAGGTCTCAAGGAGTACTATCAGATTCCAGGACCTGGTTTACTGCAGAACCAAAGGTTGATTTTTTATAAATTTAATTATTTTCGAATTATTTTTATGAAAAATATGAATTTTTGTTCGGATGATTGTTTGTATGATTTGATGATTGCATGTTGTAGAGCTTATTTTCCTGATGATTTTGGTATATTATACGTCTGATTTGGAGTCCAATAACATGTTCAAATTTGAGTTTGATTTTCGAATTTCAAAATTAGGGTTTATAACCCGTATGAATGTTCTTAATTGAAATTTGGGGGTTTCTTATTCTGGAATAGATTGATGTTGTGATATAGTGGATTGTGTTCCCTGTAAAATTTGCAATCTAGTCGTATAAGTTTCATGAATCAACGAGGTCTATAGAGAAGGGAGTTGTGTTTTGAATATTTCCGAAGTTCGCCGGAAACTGGCAAACTTCACGGCCAAATTCCGGCCAACTCAGGGATTGTTAGATCGATTTGATTGCATGTTATGTTCCTGGTAATCCGTAGATGTGATCTGGAGCTTGTGGCAAGGTGAGGAGGCTGGAATCGTGTTCTCCGGCCACCCCTGTGTTTTCCGGCGACTGGACTGCAAAATTGCAGTTTAGTCCCTGTAGTTTTGTAGATGATGAATTTTAGTCCCTGAAGTTTCCAGACTTTGCAAAAATTGGATTCCTCTTTTAAAAATGTTTAAAAATCATATTTCCTATTTATTTTTATTATAAAACTCCGTTTTTAATTTCTGAAAATTCTAAAAATTATTATTTTAATTCCGAAAATTATTTTTAATTCATAAATAAATCTGAATTAATTACTTTATTAATTTCAGTTAATTTTAATTGATTAATTAGTCAATTAATTTGAAAATTAATTGATTAATTGATTTAATTATTATTAATTTATTTTTAATTAATTATTTAAAAATGATTTAAAAATTTCAAAAAATAGTTTCGAGCTTTAAAATATTATTCTAAATTATTTTCAAGGCTCGATAATTATTCTAAAATTATTTCGGAGCCAGAATTGGCCAATCGAACCCTGTTTATTATTCCGAAATTGATCCAACGACCCGTTTTAATTCCGAAAAATGTTTTAAAAATCATTTTAAATACCAGAAAGCCTATTTATGACCCGAAATGTCTTTATAAATGATATGTCATTGATTACGTGATGTATTATGTGTGACTTGTTGATTGACTGTCGGTTTATATATTCAATGATTACTGTTTATAGCGTAACTTTCAATCCGTTAATCGGATTTGGGTGAAACGAAGGGTAGATAGAAGTATGTGTTGAACAGAATCGTATGAGTGGAATATTGATAGATACTTATGATGCCTAGCAGAGTAAGCAAGGCATAAGAAAGAGAAGCAGGTGATCAGAAAATAGAATTGACATGTAGAAAATACAGCAAGTGAGCAGAGATTAGAAGTGAGGCATAGGAGAAACAGATGAATGGTGGTTGAATAGAGTCGTAGACAAGTACAAGTGAGGTTGGAATCAATTATGATAAGGCAAGTACTTCTAAACCTTTCTCGAGATTTATTGCAAATATTTCTAAATTCTCTTGTGACCTATTGTTAATATTCAAAATAGCTCTGTTTTATATTGGAAATACTTTGAATCCTCCAGCCTTGAACCTGAGCCACATCATTTGATCTTTGAGCCGTAAGCCTTATTCTTTGTGAACCATTTCTTATGGATTTACCAAATATTAAACCACACAAATACGATACTACTCCACAAATACATGTCCATCATATACCAAACACTGGAACAAAATTGTTTATATATATAAAAACTTTTATACTTAACCATACCTTGTGATATCAAAGCACTAAAACTTTGGAAAAACACTATTCATCTAATACCCGATTATCTTACCGGCTGGAGGCCACTTCTTTTATGTATTTTGACATACCCTTTTTGGTAACTATGAACTTTTACCATGCTCTTTTACAAATGTTTTATGGTTATTGATTATGATCTGGTTTTATTGAACTCTATTGTTTATCATATTGAAATGCTTTAGAATTGGATAGTTTTCTTTGTATGGACCAGATTCATGGTCAGACCATATCGATGGTCAAGTTAGGCCAATGTGTGCCTTGGATCCAGTAGTTAGAGCAGTGCTGTGTGCTTTGCTCGGGGTTAGTGCGTGACTGATCAGCAGCCTAACCTTGGTTTTAAAAACTTAAAATGAATATCCAATTCTATTGGTTGTTTAACAAGAAACTTGATTCCTTTGAATCATCTCATTTATTATTATCTAACCTCAGTTATTGATAATATGACTTGCTGAGCTAGTTAGCTCACTCTTGCGAATCTTTTTATATATTCTACAGTTAAGAAGGATACGGTTGATAACAAGGTTTCCCAGTTCAATGTTCGAGCTAGGATTCCAGATTCATGATTGATCGAGCTAGCAGGAGCTTATGGCAGTAGTGAGATAGCAAGGTTGTAAGAATGATTTTATTATCAATTGTAAGTTAAATTAGTTGGGATTTGGTACGATGTAATAATTAAGGTTGTGGCTTGTTTTCATACTTTAACCTATTACGATCCATGGTTTTGTGAAGCAGGGTCATTATAAATAATATTTCTTATACAGGTTGATATATCGTGTTTGTGTTGTGGACCCCAAACTTCTGACCCGGGTTTGGAGGGCGCCACATAAGCCCGTTAGTGGCGGCAAGCATGTGGTCAACGTGATTTTCGGGGGAGCCTCCTCTCCGCCCCGGAGCCCTGATATGGACGGTGATGTCATGATGATCCAGCCCATTGAAGATGAACCCATATACTTCTCTAATGCCGATTATGAGGGGATGGATCCAGAACACAACCAAGCCCTGGTCGTGACTCTCGATATTGCCGAAAATGAGGTACAAAGAATTTTGGTTGATAATGGTTCCTCAGCTAACATTGTCTTTGAGCACACACTTAACAGGATGAAGCTGGGACACCTTCGCATGGATTCCTGCCTCGAAGACCCCCTCTATGGATTTGGAAACAATATGATCCCGATCCACGGGGTTATATACCTCCCCATGGTCTTTGGGACCGCACCCCGGCAAGTCTCTCATGTCATGAAGTTCTACGTGATCAGCGCTGCATCCTCTTATAACATGATTTTGGGAAGGCCCACCATCACCAAGCTCTGGGCCATCCCATCAACAATTCACTTGAAGCTAAAGTTTCCCATCCCGGGAGGCATTGGAGAACTCAAAGGGGACCGGAGCATATCTGGAAGATGCTACGGGCAAGCCCTGGTCATGGCCGAAACTGACCCGGAGAACAGGAAGAAGGCAATGGCCTTAACCAAAGGCCAAAGCCGCAAGAAGCATCACGAACATTTCAGCAAAAGACCAAGGTTGGATGTCAACATGATAGAGGATTCAGGGTACAGCGTAACCAACGCCGATGCCCGAATACAGAAGTTTGTGGAGATAAAAGAGAAAACCAAGGTAGAACCTGCTACACAGACGGTGGAGATAGAGCTGGATCCCGGGAACCCCACACGGAAGTTAAAAATTGGAAAAGGCCTAGAGACATCCTTCCAGAAAGAGCTCTTCTTGCTATTAAGGGAATATATGGATGTATTCGCATGGGCACCGGAAGATATGCCCGGGATTGACCAGTCCGTGGTGATGCACAGTATGAACGTTGACCCAAGGAAAAGACCGATCAAACAGAAGAGGAGAAAGTTTGCCCCCGAGCGACAGCAAGCAATAGACGAAGAAATAGAGAAGCTACTCAGGGCCGACATATGGCGCCCTCATCTTACCTTCTTATTTCGACAATCTATCTGAGCATCGTGCTTAGATAACCAATCCATCCCTAATATAACGTCAAATTCCCCTAACTTAAATGGTATCAAATCTACACAAAACTTACTACCTGAAATCTCAATCTCACAATTCCCACAAACTTGATTAATAGATATTCGTTATTGATTTGCCAATTTCACAGACATTATTTTATTTAAATACTCAACTGGACAATTTAACTTACTAACAAAATCTTGGGAAATAAACGATCGAGTTGCTCCCGAGTCTATTAACACTTTGGCACATGAAGAATTCACATTAAGCGTACCTGCCACTGACATCCGTATCCTGGATAGCATCCTTCACAGACATGTCAAAAACTCTAGCCCTTGGAGTCTCATTCACTGCTGGGGTAGATCCCATAATCCTCAATACATTACTGACTGGGGCTGCTGTCTTGCAATCCCTGGCTATGTGTCCTGGTTTCCCATATTTAAAGCACGTAAATCCAATGGTTGGAACCTTCACTGCTGGATTCCGGATAGGATGATCCTTATTTGCTGGCTCTCTTGCTGGCTGATTTCGGCACTCCCTTGAATAATGCCCTTTTTGATTGCACTTGAAACAAACTACATTCAACTTATTACAAACTCTCCCATGCTTCTTTCCACATATACTTGACAATCTGGAAAAGTTAATCTCAACTGATTTGGCTGATTTGCATTAACAGGACGGTTGCCCTGGCTTCCGTCGCTTGCATTTTGTCTCCTAAAATTAAAATTCTTCCCTGGCTGAAACTTGCCCTTCTTAAAATTTGGAAACTTCCCTGGTTATGACTGACCTTCATTCCCTTCAAATTTCCTTTTCTTGCTTTCCTTTTCCTTCTGGGATATCTCACTCTCTGTCTCTGCGATCATAGCCTTCTGTACCACTCCTGCATAGGTATCCAATTCAAAAATGGCTACCTTCCCTCTGATCCATGGTTTCAAACCCTGCTGGAATCTTTTAGCTTTCTTCCTGTCAGTATCCACATACTGACGGCACATACCTTGACAATTCCTCAAACTTACTCTCATAATCTGGCACCGACATATTCCCTTGCTTTAATTTTAAAAACTTCAGCTCCATCTGATCTTGGACAAACTGAGGAAAATACTTTTCTAAAAACAATTCCTTAAACCTCTCCCAAGTAATAACATTTGTACCTTCCAATGTCTTCACCATCTCCCAGCAATAGGTGGCCTCATTCTTCAGATAGTAACTTTCAAACTCAACCTTTTGTTATTCCTTTACTTTCACGAAGGCAAATGCCTTCTCTATTTCCTTTAACCAAACATTTGCTTCAATCGGCTCTAGGGATCCCTTTAATTCTGGTGGGTTTATTGCTTGAAAAGTTTTGAAAGTTACCTGGGGATTGGTCTGTCTTTGTTGTTGTTGTGCCAGGTGAACTGTTTGTTGGGCCAAAATTTGGAGAATCTGGGCTATTGCTGGGTCCATAGGTCCTGGGTTCACATCTGGATTTGTATCATCTTGGTTGTTATTGTTGTTGGTTTCTTCATTCTGGGTGTTGGTGCGGGTATTTCTTCTAGGAGGCATTTTTCTATAAAGAATCAAACAACTTATTTAGCTTTTAAACCAAATTCTTTGTAGAAAAGAAAAGTTTTATAAAACAGAAATATCTCCTTTTTGAAAATAGTCATAACTAAGTAAATTGTATGCTTCTTTACAGAATATAAACAGTTATGAAAAACAGGGTACATGGTATCACAGGGGTATAACTGGTGCAATAAATAAGGTAAAGTAAAGCAGGTGCAATAAAATGAATGACAATACTGAAAAGGAAAGGTGCATATATATATAGATTCAAAAGTTTTAGGTAGTACAAGCGTAAAGACGCTTCGGAAGTAAAAGTAAAAGGGTACAACAACCTACTCACTAGTCAGCATAGCTAGTCTATAAATACAACTCAAAAGTCTACTGATACACACTACACACTACTATACATACTATACAACCATCAGAATACTGCTCAGCATCTCTGGATTTCTAACTTATGGCAAGTCTGGACCTCCAATCTCCTCAAGCTCCTCTAGAATCCACTTAGCCCACTCCACTAGGAAATTAGGGGTGATGTCCTCATGTGTAGCCTCAGCAATCCTCACTGCAGCTGCTCTATGAAATACCTGAAGCCTCTCTCTGAGTCGCCTCTCACCACTCCCAACCTCTCTGGTACGCATAATATATAGTAACTCCTGAATCTGACCCTGTAGGAATCGCTGCTCCATAAGGCAAGTCTCAAACTGATAATATGGGACATGATAGGAAGAGAACTGGAAAGGTACTCCTGTAACTGAGTGACTAGTAAAGCCTGAATCAGCAGCTGGGGATCCTCTGACATATGGCCTGATGCTTGGGGGTGGAATAGCCTGTAGTGGTACGGGCTGCAACACAGGTGGAGGTAGTATAGCCAACACTGGTGGAACAAAAGGACTTGGATCTGATGACGGTACTCCAACTGAAGGCTCTGAGTGATCAGCTGATACGGGAATAAAAGAGTCGGCCATCGCTGATATCTGAAATCATATCGCAATATAAGAATCTTGAACCATAACGCGAATTACACTAATACCTGTTATACCGAAGCACTCAACCTCTCGACGTTCTATCTTTCTATTCCTTACTTCTATACCTAACCCTCTACCCATTCCCGTCAACCTAGGCTTGTGTTAGTGAGTTATAACCTGTAGCTCTGATACCAAACCTGTGGCACCCTCCAAACCCGGGTCAGAAGTTTGGGGTCCATACACACACCTTATTTATAACCTGCTTATAACAATAATAAAGATAATAATAATATGCAGTTACCCTACTTACCAACAACCACGGACCGCAACAGGTTAAAGTATGCACACAAGCCAAACACATCTACTTATATTACAAACGTTCAAATCCCAACTATTCCAAACTCATAACTGAGTATTAAACATTATTACAAACTTTTACAAACTCAAATTATCCCAAAAGAAGCCTACTAGCTTAGCTCGATCAACCTGAACCCCTAGCTCTCGCGCTGGACTGGGGATCCTCGGTACCAACCGGTTCCTTCTTAACTGGAAAAGATCATAAACAATATCGCACAAATGAGCTAACTAGCTCAGCAAGTCACAATGACAAAACTGAGAATAATGATCATCAGGTAAATATGATTATGATATCAAGTGAACAATGGATTATGATTTAAAATTGGATATTATATTTTCATGTTAAAAACCAAGGTTAGGCTGCTGATCAGTCACGCACTAACCCCGAGCAAAGCACACAGTACTGCTCTAACTACTGGATCCAAGGCACACATTGGCCTATCTTGACCATTATATGGTCTGACCACGAATCTGGTCCACAATTTTATAAAAACAATCCAACTCTAACATAATAACAAAATAAGCAATAATAAAAAATAACCAGAACCATTAACAACATTTGACGTTCAATAATGAAATGGTTTTAATCTGCATAAGGATCAAAAGAGCATTTTCAAAGTTTGGATGCTAGGTAATGAAAGAATTGGATAACAATGAATCAATGTTTTAGGGTTTCAAGGACTTGGTCTTTCAAAGCATAAAATACAATAGTTTGAATGTGTAAGCAATCTGGATCAGTGTTTGATATGTAGTTTTCATATATTTGTGGAGTAATATCGTATATTTGAGGTTCATATTTGGGTATACAACAATTGATGGTCTAAAAAGAATCAGGTTTACGGCTCAAGATCAATAAGTTGGAATCAAGGTTTAGGGTTCAATGCTTCAAAGCATTTAGCAATATAAAACAGGAATATCAATCATGACAATATCTCCAGAAAGTTCAGAACACTTGCCTGGTACTAGCTTACTACACTGCACTTGCTCTCAATCACCACTGTTTTACTACTTGACTATCTGTTTCCCTTTCCTACGCCTTGCCTCTTCTTCTCACATATCATAAGCATCTATCAATATTTAACTCATACGATTCTATTCGACAAATGCTTCTATCTACCCTTCGTTTCACCCAAATCCGATTAACGGATTGAAAGTTAGGCAATAAATAAGTAAATATCGAATACACAGAGTGACAGTCCACCAACAAGTCACATATAACACATATCACGTCAAATAATCAATAATATATTATTTATAAAGAAGTCTCAGGTCATAAACAGGCTTTCGGGTACTTAAAATAATTTTTAAACCATTTTTCGGAATTAAAACGGATCGTTGGATCAATATTAGAATAATAAACAGGGTTCGGCTGGCCAATTCTGGCTTCGAAATAATTTTATAATAATTATCGAGTTTGAAAATAATTCAAAATAGTATTTTAAAGCTCGAAACTATTTTTCAGAATTTTTAAATCATTTTTAAGTAATTAAATCTAATTAAATAATTAATTAAAGTCAATTAATAATTAATTAAATCAATTAATCAATTAATTTTCTAATTAATTGAATAATTAATCAATTAAAAATTAATTGCGATTAATTAACTAATTAATTCAAATTTATTTTTGAATTAAAAATAATATTTGGAATTAAAATAATAATTTTAGAATTTTCAGAAATTAAAATCGAATTTTTATAATAATAATATATAGGAAATATGATTTTTGAATATTTTTGAAACAGGAATCCTAAATTTGCAAACTCTAGAAACTTCAGGGACCAAACTTCATCGTCCCCAAAAGTCCTAGGTACCAAACTGCAATTTACACCCCCCCCCCCCGTCGCCGGAAAATACAGGGGTTGCCGGAGAATTCGATTCTGGCACCCTCACCTCACCATCTGCTCCACACTTACACTAAACAACATCAGGAATCTATTCGTGCAATCAAAACACATCAATAACCCCAAACTTGGCTGGAAATTGGTCAAGAACATCGCCGGTTTCCAGCGAAACATCGAAAATTTAAAAAGATAACTCCCTACAATTCAAGCACCCTCTTTTAACGAGCTATATACCAATCGATTGCAAATTTCATAAGGAACATAATCTACTATAAATCAACAGCTAATAACCCCTAAATCAAAAAGCCCCAAATTTTAATTGAAAACATTCATACGGGTTATAAACCCTAATTTTAAAATTCGAGAATTAAACCCACTTTTGAGCATGTTATTGAACTCCAAATCAGACGTATGACATATAAAAATCATCAGGAAAACAAGCTCTACAACATGCAATCATCAAATCATACAAACAATCATCCGAACAAAAATTCATATTTTTAATAAAAATAATTCGAAATTAAATAAAAATATAGAAAAATAACCTTGATTTCTGTAGTTCCGAAACTTGAAGAAACTGAAAGAACATCTTAAAATCTCTGTTTTGGTTACTCGAGCGTTCCAAACGGAGATCAATAACACCTTCAATTTGGGGTTTGATTTTCAGAAGGGTTTATGAATATAAGGATTTTCTCTGAAAATTATATAATTATCTGACTGCAAATGATTTTGATACGAAATAAAATACGAGAAAAGGCTATTTATAATTACGGAAAATTAGTATCTCGTTGGATCATTCCGGATATAAAACGGTACGTTTATTTGTAAAAACTGATCCAACCGGTATCGGTTTTCGGGACAGTTATCCAAATCAGTTCAATTTGTACTGCGGTCTTGGTCTCAGTGCCTGGTTATACCTACTACGAGGTGATAATTGGGATAGTTTAATAAAAAGCTCCCGTTTATCGAAAATACGAGTTTTATTGATTTACCGAAACGAATATTGTATCGAAAATGTTGTGCCGGGACCCGCGCAGGACAAACCGTACGCCAGATCGAAAAAGTCGAAACATGGAATATGCTTGGAATATTATAATTAGGTTAGAAATGAGTTCTCGGAAGAATTTCGGGTTCCAAAAACGTAACAACGGATGACGTCGGTTGGTTCTCGTTTTTATAAAATAGATTTTAAATACTCGAAAAAAGATTTTATAAATTTCATATGATCTTTATAAATCCATAAATTAACATAAAAATAATTAGGAAGATATGACAATTATCTATATTTTATTTTGAACAAATAAAAATTAAAATACTCAATTAATAATATTTTTATACATCCAAACACATTTAACACTTAACAATTAATTCACAAAATGGATACTAAACACATATATTAATTATTTATTAACAAAAATAATTACACGATATATCCCAGATATTACATCCTTCCCCCCTTAAAAGGATTCTGTCCTCAGAATCTCTTAAGAAAACAAATGAGGGTACTTTTCTCTCATATCACTTTCTAACTCCCAGGTTGACTCTTCAATCTTTGGGTTTCTCCATAATACTCTTACTAGCTTTACCACTTTATTTCTCAATACCTTCTCTCTTTTCTCTAAGATCTCTATCGGACTCTCTACATATAACAAATCTGCCTGAAGCTCTATTGGCTCATATTCTATTACATGCCTGGAGTCTGGATTATATTTCTTAAGCATTGATACGTGAAAAACATTGTAAATGTGCTCCATGTGTGGAGGTAACGCCAACTTGTAAGCTACTTTGCCAACGCGCTTTAGAATCTCAAAAGGTCCGACATATCTTGGACTCAGCTTTCCTTTCTTTCCAAACCTCGTTAGTCCTTTCCACGGTGATACTTTCAGTAATACCAAGTTTCCTTCTTCAAATTCCATGTCTTTCCTTGACTGGTCTGCATATTTCCTTTGACGGTCTTGTGCTGCTATCAATCTTTTCTGGATTACTTCAACAACTTCCTTTGTCTGCTGCACCAATTCAGGTCCAAGTATTTTGCGTTCTCCTACTTCGTCCCAATGCACTGGAGATCTGCATTTGTGTCCATAAAGGGCTTCATAGGGTGGCATCCCAATACTGGCATCATAACTGTTGTTATAAGCAAACTCTACCAGAGGTAAATGCTCGTCCCAACTTCCTTTAAAATCAATAGCACAAACACGCAACATATCCTCGATTGTCTGGATCGTTCTTTCACTTTGGCCGTCCGTCTGGGGGTGATAAGTCGTACTCATATTCAATTTCATTCCCAAACATTCTTGAAAACTTTTCCAAAATCTTGAATTAAACCTTGGGTCTCGATCAGATACGATAGACACAGGAACTCCATGACGAACTATAATTTCCTTCAGGTACATATGGATCAACTTGTCGAGCGAAAATCTTTCATTTATAGGCAGAAAATGAGCTGACTTGGTAAGTCTATCCACTATAACCCAAATGGCATCATGATTAGCCCTTGTCCTTGGTAATCCAACTATGAAATCCATGGCAATATGTTCCCACTTCCACTCTGGAATCTCCAATGGCTGTAGCAATCCACTTGGTCTTTGATGTTCGGCTTTAACTCTCTAACATGTATAACATCTGCTAACCCATTCCACAATTTCTCTCTTCATATCTGGCCACCAATAATTTTCCTTTAAATATCTGTACATTTTGGTACTCCCTGGATGGATTGAATACCTTGAATTATGAGCTTCCTGTGAAATTTCATTTTTCAGCTCCGTCACCGGTGGAATCCAAATTCTTGAAGAAAACCTAAGAATACCTTGATCATCCTTCTACGTGCACAATTCCTCACCTACCAAATGATTCATATCTTGATCCATTACATCTTCCTGACACTTCTTTATTTTCTGTAGCAACTCCGGCTGAAAAGTCACACTGTACACTTTTGCTTCATTAGGCTTGCAGACGTTAATCTCCAATTCTAGTTTCTGAAATTCCTTATATATCTCTTCAGGTACTGATAACACATTTAACTTTTCCTTCCGACTTAACGCGTCTGCTACAACGTTCGCTTTACCGGGATGATAATTAATCGAGCAGTCGTAATTCTTGATCAATTCTAACCATCTCCTTTGCCTCATATTTAGTTCTTTCTTTGTGAATATGTACTTTAAGCTTTTGTGATCCGTGAAAATCTCGCACTTTTCTCTATACAGATAATGTCTCCAAATTTTCAAAGCAAAAATTATGGCTGCTAGCTCTAAATCATGAGTAGGATATTTCTGTTCGTGTGGTTTCAATTGCCTTGACGCATACGCAATCACCTTATCGTGCTGCATTAAAACACATCCTAGTCCTTTGTGAGAAGCATCGCTATAAATTACGAAATTCCCTTGATCGTCTCGAAGTGATAAAACAGGTGTTGTGATTAATCGTTGCTTCAATTTCTGAAAACTTTCTTCACACTTGTCGTTCCATGTAAACTTTTCATTCTTCCGTGTAAGCTTTGTCAATGATGTTGTAATCCTTGAAAATTTTTGAACGAATCGATGATAATATCCGGCTAATCCCAAGAAACTTCTCACCTCGGTGGGTGTTCTCGGTCTTTCCTAATTTATAATTGCCTCGATCTTTGGTGGGTCCACTTTGATCCCTTCATTACTGGCTATGTGTCCTAAGAACTGAACTTCCTGTAGCCAAAAATCACACTTCGAGAATTTAGCATATAACTTCTTTTTCCTTAAAATTTCCAATGCTGTTCTCAAATGTTCCGCATGATCCTCTTCCGTTTTTGAATAAATTAAAATATCGTCTATAAACACAATAACGAACTTGTCCAAATACTCCTTGAAAATTCTGTTCATCAGGTCCATAAATGCTGCTGGGGCATTGGTCAATCCAAAAGACATCACTAAAAATTCATAATATCCATACCTTGTTCTGAAAGTTGTCTTTGGTATATCTTCTGGCTTGATCTTCAGTTGATGATATCTCGATCTTAAATCAATGTTGGAGAAAAACTTGGCTCCCTTCAATTGATCAAACAAATCGTCAATTCTGGGTAACGGATACTTGTTCTTGATTGTAAGCTTGTTGAGCTCCCTATAGTCGATACACAGTCTCATACTTCCATCTTTCTTCTTAACAAATAATACTGGGGCTCCCCACGGGGATACACTGGGTCTGATTACTCCTTTCTCTAACAGCTCTTGCAATTGCTTCGCTAACTCTTTCATCTCAACAGGCGCCATCCTATACGGGGCCTTGGATACTGGTTCTGTTCCAGGTGCTAAGTCGATTGCAAACTCAATTTCTCTATCTGGAGGAAGTCCTGGTAACTCGTCGGGATACACATCTGGAAATTCATTCACTACTGGAATATCTTCAAGTTTTGCTGGCTCCTGACTTCTGTCAATCACATATGCTACGAAATGCTCGTATCCTTGTCGTAATAACTTCTTGGCTTGAATCATCATTAAGAACTTCTTTACTTGTTTCTGACCCTTGAACGTTACTATTCTTTCATCTGGCATTTTCACCATTATCTTCTTATTTCGACAATCTATCTGAGCATCGTGCTTAGATAACCAATCCATCCCTAATATAACGTCAAATTCCCCTAACTTAAATGGTATCAAATCTACACAAAACTTACTACCTGAAATCTCAATCTCACAATTCCCACAAACTTGATTAACATATATTCGTTCTTGATTTGCCAATTCCACAGACATTATTTCATTTAAATACTCAACTGGACAATTTAACTTACAAATAAAAATCTTGGGAAACAAACGATCGAGTTGCTCCCGAGTCTATTAACACTTTGGCACATAAAGAATTCACATTAAGCGTTCCTGCCACGACATCCGTATCCTGGATAGCATCCTTCACAGACATGTCAAAAACTCTAGCCCTTGGAGTCTCATTCACTGCTGGGGTAGATCCCATAATCCTCAATACATTACTGACTGGGGCTGGTGTCTTGCAATCCCTGGCTATGTGTCCTGGTTTCCCACATTTAAAGCACGTAAATCCAATGGTTGGAACCTTCACTGCTGGATTCCGGATAGGCTGATCCTTATTTGCTGGCTCTCTTGCTGGCTGATTTCGGCACTCCCTTGAATAGTGCCCTTTTTGATTGCACTTGAAACAAACTACATTCAACTTATTACAAACTCCCTCATGCTTCTTTCTACATACTTAACAATCTGGAAAAGTTAATCTCAACTGATTTGGCTGATTCGCATTAACTGGATGGTTGCCCTGGCTTCCGTCGCTTGCATTTTGTCTCCAGAAATTAAAATTCTTCCCTGGCTGAAACTTGCCCTTCTTAAAATTTGGAAACTTCCCTGGTTGTGACTGACCTTCATTCCCTTCAAATTTCCTTTTCTTGCTTTCCTTTTCCTTCTGGGATATCTCACTCTCTGTCTCTACGATCATAGCCTTCTGTACAACTCCTGCATAGGTATCCAATTCAAAAATGGCTACCTTCCCTCCGATCCATGGTTTCAAACCCTGCTGGAATCTTTTAGCTTTCTTCCTGTCAGTATCCACATACGACGGCACATACCTTGACAATTCCTCAAACTTACTCTCATAATCTGCCACCGACATATTCCTTTGCTTTAATTCTAAAAACTTCAGCTCCATCTGATCTTGGACAAACTGAGGAAAATACTTTTCTAAAAACAATTCCTTAAACTTCTCCCAAGTAATAACATTTGTACCTTCCAATGTCTTCACCATCTCCCACCAATAGGTGGCCTCATTCTTCAGATAGTATCTTGCAAACTCAACCTTCTGTTCTTCCTTTACTTTCACTAAGGCAAATGCCTTCTCTATTTCCTTTAACCAAACATTTGCTTCAATCGGCTCTAGGGATCCCTTTAATTCTGGTGGGTTTATTGCTTGAAAAGTTTTGAAAGTTACCTGGGGATTGGTCTGCCTTTGTTGTTGTTGTGCTAGGTGAACTGTTTGTTGGGCCAAAATTTGGAAAATCTGGGCTATTGCTGGGTCCATAGGTCCTGGGTTCACATTTGGATTTGTATCATCTTGGTTGTTATTGTTGTTGGTTTCTTCATTCTGGGTGTTGCTGCGGGTATTTCTTCTAGGAGGCATTTTTCTGTAAAGAATCAAACAACTTATTTAGCTTTTAACCCAAATTCTTGGTAGAAAAGAAATATCTCCTTTTTGAAAATAGTTATATTTAAGTAAATTGCATGCTTCTTTACAGAATATAAACAGTTATGAAAAACAGGGTACATGGTATCACAAGGGTATAACAGGTGCAATATGTAATAACCCCAATTTTTGGGAATTTTTGAAACCCTTATGAATAGTGTTTTTGCTGAATGAGAAAACTTTTCATGCCACGCTATGTAGGGGTTCTGTTATTGATCTTATGGGATATTATTAGTACTCTATGTGGTATATAAGTGTATGTAAAGATCGTCAGAATCCAATTCCGAACACTTTGATTTTTCCCGGAAATCCACAATATACGGAGAGAATTGAGTATAAGGTAACAGGATAAAAAGGATTTAAATTAAAGGATTATAAGAGAGGATCATAAAAGGAATATAATATATTGAGAAAGGTTAAGGGAACCTAAGTAATAAGATCCCGGGTATGATCCCTCAAACGATAAACGAGAACGAAAGATAAGCGAACCGTAAAACAAATAAGTGACCAAGAGACAAGCTTGTACAAGAAGCCAGGGATTGTGACATCATCAAACCACAAGGTGTGGACAAGTGGGAGCATAATGACATGTGCAAGGTGACACAAGCATGACATAGGGAAGGAGGAGGTGTGGTTGGTTTATAACCACACAAATAAAAGGTTAATTAAGTCATTAACCAAAAACAACACAAAAATCAACCAACCAAGCAAATCATTTCATTTTCATCAAACAAAACACAAAAATATCATTCTTCCCAAGCTAGCTCTCGGCCCATTTCTTAAAATTTGAAGATCCAAGCTCCACCACTTATTATTTAGCAAGGTAATTATCCTAGCTTCTCCTAGTTAAGTTACATACTTCCTATAAGTTTAAGCTTCTAATTCCAAGCCAATCTTTTTCTATAAATCAAGGAAAAAGATGGTGAATAGTAACCTTCAAGAAATAACTTTAGTTTTCTTGGATTTTTATGAAAGATTAAGGTTATACAAGCAAGGATCAAGGTTCTTTTAGGCATTCAAAGCTCTTGGGTTGTGTTAGGAAGCTTCAAGGAGGTATAAACAACTTTCACCTTTAACTTATAGTTTGAACTTTGAGTTTTGATGAGTTTATGGATGGATTAATGTCTATATAGAAATATCCATGTATGTATAGCAAGATCCATGTATGTTAGATAGTTGGGTTGGATTTGTGGTGATTTTGGATATGAATCTTGGTTAATGGTTAATGAATCTTAAGTTATGGATTAGTAGATCATGTTTGTGGTTGAATAAGTTGGAAAACCTTGAGATTATGGACTGACTTTGCCTTGATATAAGTTGTGTTTGATGTATTGATGATGGTTGGGTGGTTTGTAGTGAATTGGTAAAGAATTGGAGTGGTATAAATATTGGTAATCGCGTAAACATAGCCGTCGTAATGTCCGATTTTCTTTGGACTGTTTTTGTGCATAGCATTAGGACCCGAGAACCCCCTGCTAGATTGTGACCACTGCCATGTTTAGATAGCTCATATTACGAGCTTCGTTTTGATATGTAGTTCGTTCGATTCCGATTTACGGTTTAGGAGAAACGACCGTTTCAAGTAACGGCGTTTCGCGAACGAAACTTTTTCCCTCGCCTTACTTTGAAATGTAGGTTAAAGACCAAAAAGGGTTAATTAATGCATGAAACATTTATGGTAAGTGTGTTAGGCAGTTGGTAAGTCATTCGCGAAGGAATCGCTTTAAAACTCGTAAAGGTTAAATTATTAAAAATGGCGGAGCCGAGGGTACCCGAGTGACTTAAGCAAACCAGTGAGCGCAAAACAAGCGTTAGAGTCTAAGTTAGTTAAAGTATAGGTTTACAAGTGATTTTGGTTTAATTCCAACGTACTTGTTGTTTATAGGTTATCAGACTCGTCCCGAGCCTTTCTCACCCCCAAGTCGCTCAGGCAAGTATTCTATCCGTTATACTGTTGTTGTGATGAATATATGTATTTGCATTATCTTGCGATAGATGCATGTTGGATAATTAGCAAATGATGCGATATATTGTAGCATGTGATATAGTATGTATGCATGCCTGTTTCATATTCTTGGAATATATATCTGTTGGTTCAGTTGATAATACCTATGCTAGAGGATAGCGGTATTTTGCATACACCCTTAGTATAGGGACCCAAAGGTGAAAATATTTTCTAAAACCGGGAGTCGAGGATCCCGAGTAGAGTTTATATGGATATGGATATATATATATATATATATATATTTATATATATATATGGTTATAGTTTTTCCAAACTATTAATCGAATAAGGTTTATTCGATAACTTTAACTTTATTTTATTATTGAATATTATTTCGAATATTATTCGAAGGCGTATGACTCCTTTTATTTATTTATTTGAATATTATTTGAATATTCATTCGAGGGCTTATGACTCTTTTATATTATTTATTGAATATTATTTGAATATTCATTCGAAGGCTTATGACTCAGTTTATATTATTTATTGAATATTAATTGAATATTCATTTGAGGATCTATGACTCCGATTATTTGCTGAAATATATTCTTTATTTTATTAAAGAATAAGGTGTTAATAATCAAACTTATTTTCGATTATTCAAATAAAGATAATACTTTCATATAAGTATATCTTTGGTTATTTAATACTCGTTTCAAGTATAAATTTTAATACTTCTACTTCAATTATTTTTATAAAGACTATTCTTCATGGGAATATTATTTAATTAATAATATTCAGATATTTTCTAATATTCTGGGGACTGATTTACTTCATTAAATCAGCCTTACTCCAAACACTCTTTAAAGTGTTTTCGAGTCTTCAAAATGGTTTTTAAAAGTCAGAGCGGATCCCAAAACTCATTTTTATATTTAAGATCTTCCTTTTTAAAGGGGATTTAAATACCCGCTCAAAACCTGGGAAATCCGGCTCTGTGGTGTATTTTATATTCGCAACAAGGTTGCAGATTTGGTAAATGAATTGATTACTTGCCCAAAGTTCGGGAAGTAAGCCCCTCTCATTGAGTCGGCATAAGCGACAGGCCGAGGTACGGTCTATTATTGTGTAAGTGGCTCAGTGGGAGTCCATCAAATGCATAGGTGGCTGAGTGGCAGTCCAGCATAGGTCTTAATTATGACCAGGGTGATGACCAGTGGGGAATTCGTCCATCTACTAGTAGAAAAGGTTACTTATTGGTATCTTTGCCTGATCAGCGAGATATCGGGTTTATGCCAAAATTCTTTTCCTTTCCAAAATTCATTGGATGTTTCGAACTCTGTTCATACTTCACATAACAGAGGTTCCAGGAAATGTTTTCGGGATATATATATGTGGATATATATATATCGGGACTAAATAAAGTATCTCATAACTTTTTCATTCAATAATATTTCAAAGATTGAATCTATTCAAGTCTTATCTTGTGGTCTCATCAGTGGGATGAACTTTTGAAATTGATTATAACTTGAATGGTGGTAGTTCAAGTAGTATTTGGGAATGATATAAGTGTAGTGAAGTATTTGGTAACTTCATCCTTTAAACTTATATCTAATTAATAATTGTCTTATGAATGACAAAGATTTTCAGAAAAACGTTGAGACAAGGTTAGATATATGAGATCACCTTGCAACGATATTTTTATACACTGGGACTTTGTGTATATTATGCATGGAAGAGGACTTCCAATATTTTGAAAAGTATATATGTATATATATATACTGAATATTTTGCGACTTCATCGCATTAAGTTATCAACTTGGTTCATTTCTTTTGACCAAGACTTTCATGAGTATTATGAGTAGACTCATATACTGTAAATAATTATGCATATTATTTTGGTGGGCTTGCTGCTCACCCTTGCTTTCTTCTTTCATCACACAACATCAGATAGACAAGATGAACCGGACCAAGCTCCCGATTCGCAAGAGGTTAGAAAACGTTCGGCAGTCTTCTGGAAGCGTTGATGCTGCTGTAGCTGAGGTAGGAACTACCAATAGGCTAGGCTTTCAACTTTTGATGTACCAGACTTATGTATAATATGAATTGTAATAATGGCAAATAAAATGTAAATCTATTCAGAAAACCTTTTAAGGTGTATTGGCAGATAATTGTGGAATATAATTACTTGTGGTTATTTTTTTTTTGATGTTCATCTCTGAGACTATAACGGGTTGTGGTGTGTGTTAGTGTGGGGTCACAGCATAAGGTTATTTTTATTAAGTAAGTGAAGTGGTATTGTGGAATGAAAGACCGTGACGACTCGGATCCCCGACCCCGGATCTGGGGGTGTTACAGAAATGGTATCAGAGCTAAGCGTTATAAACCTCAGAGATGATGGGACGTTAAGATAATAAGTTAACTAAGATAATAAGAACTCTTGCCAAGTTCATAGTCGGGCTACCTAACGTAGCACTGACAGTTAAAACCCTTATGGGAACCCTTATAAATATCGTGATAGGAGCGTAGTTCGTTATCGTATATGGTAGCGGGACTCCGAACCCTGAGGTTGAGGAGCAACATCGCGATGATATTTTATTACTAATTGGAGATCGGATTGCGGATCCGATAGAGTGTCCTAATGCAGGACCGGATGATGTTGATAGTGAGGATGTAGCGGTTGATGATGTTGTCCTAGAAGGGATAGTTATTGAGGAGGATCCCATGGAGGATCCTGACAAGAATGAATAAAGGACCACTGAGGAATTGATGACCATGGTTAGGGAAACTACCAGAGGTAGGATTGGCCGGTCACTACCGGAGGTTCGTTCAAGTTGTAAAGATAGTAGCCCCTTTAACGCGGCTTACTCGTAAGACTGAGAAGTTCAAATGGACAGAGAAATACGAGAAAAGATTTTAACAACTGAAGCAAAGGTTGGTGGCGGCCCATATGTTGGCGTTGCCGGATGAAAAATGAGATTTTGTGATTTGTAAGTGACGCTTCGCATAAGGAATTAGGGTGCTTCTTATATAGCACGGCAAGATAATCGCGTCTGCGTCAAGACAATTAAGGAAGTATAAAATTCGATATCCCCACCCATGAGCTTGGGCTCGTGGCAATAGTTTTTCCCTAAAGATTGGAGGCACTACTTGTATGGAGAGAAGTGCAAGATTTACACAAACCATAGGAGCTCTAGTACATTTTTGCGTAGAAAGAGCTCAACATACGCCAGAGGAGGCGGTTAGAGCTAATCAAGGATTACGATTATGAGATTCTTTATCATTCGGGGGAAAGCCAATGTGGTGGCTGATGCCCTTAGTAAAAAGGAGAGACTCAAGATGATAATGTCTTTTGGGGAGTTTATAAGAGATTTTGAGAAAATGGAAATAGAAGTGAAGGTAACCGGAGCCGGTACCGAAAAGCTGTTTGAGATTGCAATACAGCCCGAATTATTGGAAAAGAAAATATTGTGCCAGTAAAAGTGATGAATGAAGGCAGAGAGCCAACAAATAGATATGAGATTAATACCGAGAAAGATGATAAAGGAATAATGAGGCATTCCTATAGAAATTGGGTTCCAAATGTTCAAGAGCCTAAAGATGAAATCTTAGATGAAAGCTAGTTTGAGGAATAAGATTTAGAGCAAACCCTGAACGTGATAATCAGGGAGGTCGCAATTAAGATATAAAGAACCCGGAAAATAATAAAGTGGAAAATGAAGATTTTAAATTAAAAGATGACTCCAAGTATGGGGAGTAGGAAGAAACATTTAGACTGAGGAAACAAAAGTCGAGCGAGATAAGGAGACCCAAGACGGTACTCCTATACGGAAATTCATGGACCTGTCTTAAAAGAACTTAGACTATTATCCCCAACCACCACCTTGAGGAAACAATGCGGTAGGAAATTCTTCATGACCTTTAAGTCGTTAAGCTCTCAGAGTTCCAAGGAACAGGTTGACCCAGTCGAGGCAATAGCCTGGCTAAAGGAAATAGAGGAATCAGTTGAGATTCTAAATGATTGATGAATCACAAAAGACTATTTTTATCACTTACCCTCCTAAGAGAGAGGCCACCTGCTGGTGAAAGACCAAGAAAGGCACGGAGCTAGAGGATAGAATAAACTGATTTAAGTTCAGTCAATTGTTTTCGGGAAAGTAATTCCCAAGGTTATGGAGATAGTGTAAAAGCTTTGGAGCTAGAACAAAAGTGGATGAGTATGATGAATTATGAATCTAAGTTATAAAAGTTATCAAGATTCGTTCTGAGGACACGAATCCAGAATGACGGGATGTTTGAAATCAATGCTTATGTTGTGTTCGTTCATGAAATAATGATAAGAGAAAGGAAAATAAAAGGAAATTGAAGTGGAAAAGAATATAACAGCAATAGAGTTTGAGGAACGATAAGGGAGTTGGGTATGAGGAAACCCTAAGAACTCGTAGTAATAGAAATAGAAAAGTATGTGATCGTCAGGATAAGGGTGATTCACCATGAGTTAAATTGATGGTTGAAGGCATAAGAGTTATGTATATTTTATCCCCTTTAAGTTGGGAGGATTGAGGAAAACTTGAGATAGTTCGAAGGTTAAATATGAGACGCGGATAGACTGAGGAGACAAGGAAGTAAGAAATTAGGAAAATTGGATGAAGGAAGTAACCTTCAAGAATGTGAAGTGTAAGACCGGTGGCTTGATACCCAGGAAGGGAGACGCCAGGTATGAACGATATCCCAACATTGAGATGACTGTTGAGATAAACAACAAAAGTAAATAAGGAATTATTAAGAAGAAGTTCACGTTGAACACGACCAATATCTTCCAGAACATCCTTGTTATCGTTACCAAATTAGGCAAGACAAGCGGATGACCATTGTTATCTTTTGGAGGCCATATGGATTGACCTCAATTTGAATAAGGATGCTATTATGAAGTGAGGTATAGACTATCGAGATGGGGAATGTTGAATAAGATAATCTATCAAGGATATATGACTTGATTTATCCATGGAAGGATGCAGGTACCTTTTAAAGGTGGAATTAAGGATAGAACATCGGTAACTTAAAATGAATCCTAAGGGGAATGCATAAAGGTTGGCATTTCACCCTTAGTAGGGATAGTATGAGTTTGACAGTATGAATTGGGAAGGATTAAGGTATTAACAACCTTTAAGGATCAATGGAGAAATTTTTTCAGAAGTATATAGACTATGGTTCTAGTATTAGTAAATGGTATTTTGATATACCCTGTACCTAGGGAGTACCGAATGAAGAATTTAAGAATAACCTTAGAGGTTTTACAAGGAGAAAGGTAATATCCAAAATTCTCAAGAATAGAAATGATGATAACGGAAATATGACGTAATTATGATGTTGCCAAGTGGGGCACGTGTTAAACCACGAGAAAGTATGGATCGAACCAGTAAAGGTTGAAATTGTCAGGGCAATTAGGGCCTAGGATAAAAGATGTTCTAAGTATGATTGAGAGTCAGTCGTGACAGTGATTAACCTCTAAAGATTGAGGCAATAACTTATGGAAAAATGGTGATATTTTTTTTTTTACTCATCAGATTTTAAGGAAAACATCTTCACATAAGCTGTGATTGAAATGAGGTAGAAAATTATTTGGAGGTGGTTAAAATGACATTGACTATAAGGAAATTGTACTATCAGGAAAGGCCAAAGAGGTGGCCGACACTTTAAAGGTAAGTGGATAATTATAGGCGCGTGTGCCAAAAGAATACAGTGATGATGGTTAAAAAAAAAAATGTGAAGGTTGAATTATGGTTTGGAAGATTGACATTCCTTCTGATGACTGTGCAATACCCAACCGTAATAGTAGTTGGTAAAGGTTTAATTCGTGTAATCGCCATGAACGGGCTATCTATCTTAGGAGGTCCTATCTTGGGATAAGCCAGGACCATGTTTCCAAAAGGACTAGACGAACCTTTGAGTAAGTCTTCTATTTAAGGCATATGATTTAGAATGGTATTAACATGCTATCGTTGCTTTGAGCGAAACTCTTCTGCAAATTTTATCTGCTTCATGTCAGGTATGTATGTCAGGATTAGGAGTGTTCTTCATGAATCAGAAATGGTGATTATGTTACCTCCTTAGAAGGATTTGATACGACATGTATGGACTCCGTATGGTTAGCTATTAAGATTTTATGGAAAGTGAATGATGACAGTGGGTCAGTGGTGGACCATAGTAAGGCCGCAATGATTCTGCGAGTAGTGAGCTGATTACAACCGTGAGAGTTGTATTGGAATGGGTGTTGAGATTGAGTACCACTAATCGGGTCGTGGTAGTGTATAAGTTATCATTGATAGACTAATTAAGTAGAGTATCTACCTGGTGAATAATTATTCTTTCTTATCAATAGAGAGTCGTATTATTATACGAGGAAGGTTGCGGTGCAAGCATAGAATTCTAGTAACGATGATGTCTAGAATGAGATCCCAGATTCGATTTTCGATGTCGAGGGAGTTTCAAAGGTAATTGTGTATAAGCTCGAGGAAGAGCATGGGTCCATAGAATGATGGACGGGATAGCGAAAATATTTAGGCACGTGAAATGCGATGCTATAATACTTGATGCGGATATAAATACATATATATTTTGTTCTTCTATGACAAACCTCTATAGTTCAGAGGTAGATTCCAAGCCAGATATTTTATGGCAATAAAATTTTTATGAATATACAATTCTCTTCAATTCGTTCTTTTCTCTTCTTTTCATTTCATGTAATCTGAGAAGGACAACCCTTCCAGAAGGGGAGGTATTGCCGAATGACTATCTATCTGTGTGATAGAAGCCTAGTAGGATACCATCTATTGTTTAATTGCTTGTTAAGTACTAAAGGCTGGCCACCTTCTGTACTAACTATGCAATAGGACAAGTGTTCGTGATCATAGTGATCTCTCAACAAATTCCTTTACTTCTATTTGATTGATCAAATTCCGGAAAATAGAAACAACTGAAAAAGGAGTAATGAAGTGGTGGTAGTATGCGGAATGGGAACACATTCGTGATACTAAGGTTGACGTGGTTATTAAAAGGTTATAGAACGCTAACGAGCAAAAGTATAACCAGTATAATATTAGGAACGAAAGGTGATAGCGATTACGAACTGGAAAAGAATGGGTATTGAGAAGCAAGAGCTCTAATGATTGGAAGCTATGATGAGAGTCTGTGTAATAGACTTGAAAGAATTTGGAATGATCACTTAATTCGGATTGAGTTATCTTACGACAATAGATCATATGTCATTATCGAGATGTCGCCTTATGAGATCCTTGAAGGAAGACAATGTCGATCTCCCTTATGTTAGGATGAAGTTGTAGAGCGCAAGATGCTCGGACCCGCAGTAGTCCAAAGGACCAAGGGTATGATAGATCTAATCAGAGGACGGCTGGTAGTAGCCCAAGATAGACATGATAAGTATGTTGATTTGACACGAAAGGACAAAGAGTATGAAATAGGGGACCTATAATGTTATAGGTATCCCTTGGAAGGGATTGATGAGGTTCGGAAAGGAAGGAAAGCTAAGTCTACAATTTGTTGGACCCTTGGATATATTAAGACGTTTGGGAAGTTAGCATATGAGCTAGCCCTAACCCCGAACATGTAGCAGGTCGTAACGTGTTTCACGTATCAATGTTAAGGAAGTGTAATTTAGATGCCAGATAAATAGAGGCATATGAGCGCATAGATATGCAACCCGACGTAACCTATATGGAGCAACCAGGAAGGGTTATAGAGTGAAAAAGAACAAGTGCTTAGGAGAAGGATTATTAAACTAGGCAGAGTTTGGTGGTAGGACCACAATGTGGGAAAATTTACTTAAGAGTTAGAAGGTGCAATGCTAGGAAGGTATCCCTATTCATTTTCAATCTGATTCCGGGATGGAATCCTTTTAAGGAGGGGAGACTGTAATAACCCCAATTTTTGGGAATTTTTGAAACCCTTATGAATAGTGTTTTTGCTGAATGAGAAAACTTTTCATGCCACGCTATGTAGGGGTTCTGTTATTGATCTTATGGGATATTATTAGTACTCTATGTGGTATATAAGTGTATGTAAAGATCGTCAGAATCCAATTCCGAACACTTTGATTTTTCCCGGAAATCCACAATATACGGAGAGAATTGAGTATAAGGTAACAGGATAAAAAGGATTTAAATTAAAGGATTATAAGAGAGGATCATAAAAGGAATATAATATATTGAGAAAGGTTAAGGGAACCTAAGTAATAAGATCCCGGGTATGATCCCTCAAACGATAAACGAGAACGAAAGATAAGCGAACCGTAAAACAAATAAGTGACCAAGAGACAAGCTTGTACAAGAAGCCAGGGATTGTGACATCATCAAACCACAAGGTGTGGACAAGTGGGAGCATAATGACATGTGCAAGGTGACACAAGCATGACATAGGGAAGGAGGAGGTGTGGTTGGTTTATAACCACACAAATAAAAGGTTAATTAAGTCATTAACCAAAAACAACACAAAAATCAACCAACCAAGCAAATCATTTCATTTTCATCAAACAAAACACAAAAATATCATTCTTCCCAAGCTAGCTCTCGGCCCATTTCTTAAAATTTGAAGATCCAAGCTCCACCACTTATTATTTAGCAAGGTAATTATCCTAGCTTCTCCTAGTTAAGTTACATACTTCCTATAAGTTTAAGCTTCTAATTCCAAGCCAATCTTTTTCTATAAATCAAGGAAAAAGATGGTGAATAGTAACCTTCAAGAAATAACTTTAGTTTTCTTGGATTTTTATGAAAGATTAAGGTTATACAAGCAAGGATCAAGGTTCTTTTAGGCATTCAAAGCTCTTGGGTTGTGTTAGGAAGCTTCAAGGAGGTATAAACAACTTTCACCTTTAACTTATAGTTTGAACTTTGAGTTTTGATGAGTTTATGGATGGATTAATGTCTATATAGAAATATCCATGTATGTATAGCAAGATCCATGTATGTTAGATAGTTGGGTTGGATTTGTGGTGATTTTGGATATGAATCTTGGTTAATGGTTAATGAATCTTAAGTTATGGATTAGTAGATCATGTTTGTGGTTGAATAAGTTGGAAAACCTTGAGATTATGGACTGACTTTGCCTTGATATAAGTTGTGTTTGATGTATTGATGATGGTTGGGTGGTTTGTAGTGAATTGGTAAAGAATTGGAGTGGTATAAATATTGGTAATCGCGTAAACATAGCCGTCGTAATGTCCGATTTTCTTTGGACTGTTTTTGTGCATAGCATTAGGACCCGAGAACCCCCTGCTAGATTGTGACCACTGCCATGTTTAGATAGCTCATATTACGAGCTTCGTTTTGATATGTAGTTCGTTCGATTCCGATTTACGGTTTAGGAGAAACGACCGTTTCAAGTAACGGCGTTTCGCGAACGAAACTTTTTCCCTCGCCTTACTTTGAAATGTAGGTTAAAGACCAAAAAGGGTTAATTAATGCATGAAACATTTATGGTAAGTGTGTTAGGCAGTTGGTAAGTCATTCGCGAAGGAATCGCTTTAAAACTCGTAAAGGTTAAATTATTAAAAATGGCGGAGCCGAGGGTACCCGAGTGACTTAAGCAAACCAGTGAGCGCAAAACAAGCGTTAGAGTCTAAGTTAGTTAAAGTATAGGTTTACAAGTGATTTTGGTTTAATTCCAACGTACTTGTTGTTTATAGGTTATCAGACTCGTCCCGAGCCTTTCTCACCCCCAAGTCGCTCAGGCAAGTATTCTATCCGTTATACTGTTGTTGTGATGAATATATGTATTTGCATTATCTTGCGATAGATGCATGTTGGATAATTAGCAAATGATGCGATATATTGTAGCATGTGATATAGTATGTATGCATGCCTGTTTCATATTCTTGGAATATATATCTATTGGTTCAGTTGATAATACCTATGCTAGAGGATAGCGGTATTTTGCATACACCCTTAGTATAGGGACCCAAAGGTGAAAATATTTTCTAAAACCGGGAGTCGAGGATCCCGAGTAGAGTTTATATGGATATGGATATATATATATATATATATATATATTTATATATATATATGGTTATAGTTTTTCCAAACTATTAATCGAATAAGGTTTATTCGATAACTTTAACTTTATTTTATTATTGAATATTATTTCGAATATTATTCGAAGGCGTATGACTCCTTTTATTTATTTATTTGAATATTATTTGAATATTCATTCGAGGGCTTATGACTCTTTTATATTATTTATTGAATATTATTTGAATATTCATTCGAAGGCTTATGACTCAGTTTATATTATTTATTGAATATTAATTGAATATTCATTTGAGGATCTATGACTCCGATTATTTGCTGAAATATATTCTTTATTTTATTAAAGAATAAGGTGTTAATAATCAAACTTATTTTCGATTATTCAAATAAAGATAATACTTTCATATAAGTATATCTTTGGTTATTTAATACTCGTTTCAAGTATAAATTTTAATACTTCTACTTCAATTATTTTTATAAAGACTATTCTTCATGGGAATATTATTTAATTAATAATATTCAGATATTTTCTAATATTCTGGGGACTGATTTACTTCATTAAATCAGCCTTACTCCAAACACTCTTTAAAGTGTTTTCGAGTCTTCAAAATGGTTTTTAAAAGTCAGAGCGGATCCCAAAACTCATTTTTATATTTAAGATCTTCCTTTTTAAAGGGGATTTAAATACCCGCTCAAAACCTGGGAAATCCGGCTCTGTGGTGTATTTTATATTCGCAACAAGGTTGCAGATTTGGTAAATGAATTGATTACTTGCCCAAAGTTCGGGAAGTAAGCCCCTCTCATTGAGTCGGCATAAGCGACAGGCCGAGGTACGGTCTATTATTGTGTAAGTGGCTCAGTGGGAGTCCATCAAATGCATAGGTGGCTGAGTGGCAGTCCAGCATAGGTCTTAATTATGACCAGGGTGATGACCAGTGGGGAATTCGTCCATCTACTAGTAGAAAAGGTTACTTATTGGTATCTTTGCCTGATCAGCGAGATATCGGGTTTATGCCAAAATTCTTTTCCTTTCCAAAATTCATTGGATGTTTCGAACTCTGTTCATACTTCACATAACAGAGGTTCCAGGAAATGTTTTCGGGATATATATATGTGGATATATATATATCGGGACTAAATAAAGTATCTCATAACTTTTTCATTCAATAATATTTCAAAGATTGAATCTATTCAAGTCTTATCTTGTGGTCTCATCAGTGGGATGAACTTTTGAAATTGATTATAACTTGAACGGTGGTAGTTCAAGTAGTATTTGGGAATGATATAAGTGTAGTGAAGTATTTGGTAACTTCATCCTTTAAACTTATATCTAATTAATAATTGTCTTATGAATGACAAAGATTTTCAGAAAAATGTTGAGACAAGGTTAGATATATGAGATCACCTTGCAATGATATTTTTATACACTGGGACTTTGTGTATATTATGCATGGAAGAGGACTTCCAATATTTTGAAAAGTATATATGTATATATATATACTGAATATTTTGCGACTTCATCGCATTAAGTTATCAACTTGGTTCATTTCTTTTGACCAAGACTTTCATGAGTATTATGAGTAGACTCATATACTGTAAATAATTATGCATATTATTTTGGTGGGCTTGCTGCTCACCCTTGCTTTCTTCTTTCATCACACAACATCAGATAGACAAGATGAACCGGACCAAGCTCCCGATTCGCAAGAGGTTAGAAAACGTTCGGCAGTCTTCTGGAAGCGTTGATGCTGCTGTAGCTGAGGTAGGAACTACCAATAGGCTAGGCTTTCAACTTTTGATGTACCAGACTTATGTATAATATGAATTGTAATAATGGCAAATAAAATGTAAATCTATTCAGAAAACCTTTTAAGGTGTATTGGCAGATAATTGTGGAATATAATTACTTGTGGTTATATTTTTTTTGATGTTCATCTCTGAGACTATAACGGGTTGTGGTGTGTGTTAGTGTGGGGTCACAGCATAAGGTTATTTTTATTAAGTAAGTGAAGTGGTATTGTGGAATGAAAGACCGTGACGACTCGGATCCCCGACCCCGGATCTGGGGGTGTTACACAATAAATAAGGTAAAGTAAAGCAGGTGCAATAAAATGAATGACAATACTAAAAAGGAAAGGTGCTGATATATATAGATCCAAAAGTTTTAGGTAGTACAAGCGTAAAGACGCTTTGGAAGTAAAAGTAAAAGGGTACAACAACCTACTCACTAGTCAACATAGCTAGTCTATAAATATAACTCAAAAGTCTACTGATACACACTACACACTACTATACATACTATACAACCATCAGAATACTGCTCAGCATCTCTGGATTTCTAACTTATGGCAAATCTGGACCTCCAATCTCCTCAAGCTCCTCTAGAACCCACTTAGCCCACTCTACTAGGAAATCAGGGGTGATGTCCTCATGTGTAGCCTCAGCAATCCTCACTGCAGTTGCTCTACGAAATGCCTGGAGCCTCTCTTTGAGTCGCTTCTCACCACTCCCAACCTCTCTGGTATGCATAATATGTAGTAACTCCTGAATCTGACCCTGTAGGAATCGCTGCTCCATAAGGCAAGTCTCAAACTGATAATATGGGACAAGATATGAAGAGAACTGGAAAGGTACTCCTGTAACTGAGTGACTAGTAAAGCCTGAATCAGCAACTGGGGGTCCTCTGACAGGTGGCCTCATGCCTGGGGGTTGAATAGCCTGCAGTGGTACGGGCTGCAACACAGGTGGAGGTAGTATAGCCAACACTGGTGGAACAAAAGGACGTGGATCTAATGACTGTACTCCAACTGAAGGCTCTGAGTGATCAGCTGATACGGGAATAAAGAGTCGGCCATCGCTGCTATCTGAAATCATATCGCAATATAAGAATCTTGAACCATAACGTGAATTACACTAATACCTGTTATACCGAAGCACTCAACCTCTCGACGTTCTATCATTCTATTCCTTACTTCTAATCCTAACCCTCTACCCATTCCCGTCAACCTAGGCTTGTGTCAGTGACTTATAACCTGTAGCTCTGATACCAAACCTGTGGCGCCCTCCAAACCCGGGTCAGAAGTTTGGGGTCCACACACACACCTTATTTATAACCTGCTTATAACAATAATAAAGATAATAATAATATGCAGTGACCCTACTTACCAACTACCACGGACCGCAACAGGTTAAAGTATGCACACAAGCCAAATACACCTACTTATATTACAAACGTTCAAATTCCAACTATTCCAAACTCATAACTGAGTATTAAACATTATTACAAACTTTTACAAACTCAAATTATCCCAAAAGAAGCCTACTAGCTTAGCTCGATCAACCTGAACCCGTAGCTCTCGCGCTGGACTGGGGATCCTCGGTACCAACCGGTTCCTTCTTAACTGGAAAAGAACATAAACAATATCGCACAAATGAGCTAACAAGCTCAGCAAGTCATAATGACAAAACTGAGAATAATGATCATCAGGTAAATATGATTATGATATCAAGTGAACAATGGATTATGATTTAAAATTGGATATTATATTTTCATGTTAAAAACCAAGGTTAGGCTGCTGATCAGTCACGCACTAACCCCGAGCAAAGCACACATCACTGCTCTAACTACTGGATCCAAGGCACACATTGGCCTAACTTGACCATTATATGGTCTAACCACGAATCTGGTCCATAATTTTATAAAAACAATCCAATTCTAACATAATAACAGAATAAGCAATAATAAACAATAACCAGAATCATTAACAATATTTGACGTTCAATAATAAAATGGTTTTAATCTGCATAAGGATCAAAAGAGCATTTTCAAAATTTGGATGCTAGGTAATGAAAGAATTGGATAACAATGAATCAATGTTTCAGGGTTTCAAGGATTTGGTCTTTCAAAGCATAAAATACAATGGTTTGAATGTGTAAGCAATCTGGTTCAGTGTTTGATATGTAGTTTGTATATATTTGTGGAGTAGTATCGTATATTTGAGGTTCATATTTGGGTATACAACAATTGATGGTCTAAAAAGAATCTGGTTTACGACTCAAGATCAATAACTTGGAATCAAGGTTTAGGGTTCAGTGCTTCAAAGCACTTGAAATATAAAACAGGAATATCAATCACGACAATATCTCGAGAAAGTTCAGAACACTTGCCTGGTACTAGCTTACTACACTGCACTTGCTCTCAATCACCACTGTTTTACTCCTTGACTATCTGTTTCCCTTTCCTACGCCTTGCCTCTTCTGCTCACATATCATAAGCATCTATCAATATTTAACTCATACGATTCTATTCGACACATGCTTCAATCTACCCTTCGTTTCACCCAAATCCGATTAACGGATTGAAAGTTACGCAATAAACAAGTAAATATCGAATACACAGACCGGCAGTCCACCAACAAGTCACATATAACATATAGCACGTCACATAATCAATAATATATTATTTATAAAGAAGTCTCAGGTCATAAACAGGCTTTTGGGTACTTAAAATGATTTTTAAAATATTTTTCGGAATTAAAACGGATCGTTGGATCAATATTGGAATAATAAACAGGGTTCGGTTGGCCAATTCTGGCTTCGAAATAATTTTATAATAATTATCCAGCTTTGAAAATAATTCAAAATAGTATTTTAAAGCTCGAAACTATTTTTCAGAATTTTTAAATCATTTTTAAGTAATTAAATCTAATTAAATAATTAATTAAAGTCAATTAACAATTAATTATATCAATTAATCAATTATTTTTCAAATTAATTGACTAATTAATCAATTAAAAATTAACTGAGATTAATTAACTAATTATTCAGATTTATTTTTGAATTAAAAATAATTTTTGGAATTAAAATAATAATTTTAGAATTTTCAGAAATTAGAATCGAATTTTGATAATAAAAATAAATAGGAAATATGATTTTTGAATATTTTTAAAATAGGAATCCTAAATTTGCAAACTCTGGTGTTATGGATTAAAAACTAGTATATATAATTGCTGGATTTAGTACTAAGGAACGTGAGCTTCAAGGCTCGATTTTGACTGCTCTTGTGTTTCGTGACTCAATCAGCCTTAACAAGATGCCTACGTACCTTGCTGATTGCCAAAGATCAAGTCAAAAAAACATAGTTCTTGGTGTGTGGGGTGAGACCCCTTATATAGATGTGGGAGTCCTTGAATTGGACTTGGTATAGGAGACTTGATGGTCAAGTCTCTGAATTAGGATAGACTTAGGAGTCCTAGGGAGTAGGATGGTGATTCCTTATCCCATGAGGTTCCTTGGAGGCCAATCTACAAGGATTTATATCCTCACTAGGACTTATCTTAATAGCTGTTTTTCTCCCTTATTTATTAATTACGAAATTAATAAATAACCAGGGTTTTTGGGCCTTTAATAAATAACCAGGGTTTTTGGGCCTTCTTTGTTCCATCAGGCCTGATCTGGTCCATCAGGCCTGATCAACATGTTAACCTTTCTGGTTTGAATGTCATACATCTTCTTATTGGGCCTTGCAGCTCAAACTGTAACATTTAATTATGTAATCAGGATTTATTTATCCCTATCATTTGCCCCCCAACTTTTGGGAAACATTTATTAGGTTTCGCAGAAGTTAAGTCTATTCATTCCCTTACAGGGTTTCATTTTTGCGTAAAGTGTGGAGCGACCTACACATTTACAACGATTTCTCCTTTAATTCAGGAATTATCTTAATTTCCAAGAACTTTTCCCTAATTATCTAGATTTTTCCCTTAATTTCTGGATTTTCCCCTAATTTTCTGGGATTTATCCTTAATTTCTGGATTTTTCCCTAATTTTCTGGGATTTATCCTTAATTTTCTGGATTTTTCCCTAATTTTCTGGGATTTATCCTTAATTTTCTGGATTTTTCCCTATTTTTCTGGGATTTATCCTTAATTTCTGGATTTTTCCCTAATTTACTGGGATTTATCCTTAATTTCTGGATTTTCCCTAATTTTCTGGGATTTATCCTTAATTTTCTGGATTTTTCCCTAATTTTCTGGGATCTATCCTTAATTTCTAGATTTTTCCCTAATTTTCTGGGATTTATCCTTAATTTCTGGATTTCCCCCTAATTTTCTGGGATTTATCCTTAATTTCTGGATTTTTCCCTAATTTTCTGGGATTTATCCTTAATTTCTGGATTTTTTCCTAATTTTCTGGGATTTATCCTTAATTTCTTCCCCCTTTTTCCTTTTTTCCTTACTGACGTGGTGGCCACCCCTGACCTTGAGAGGATTAAGCTCATGGGAGCCCAATCTCTGGCTTCGGTATGCCTTCTCTCTTTTGAACTTATCTTTCATTCTTGTAGCATTTTCTTGCCTTATACTTTGTTGATTGCTTTGTTTCAGTCTAATGCCTATTTTCAAGGCACTGTGAGGCAAGCCGAGTCATGGAAGCGGGCTTCTGATAAGGCCGATAATGCCCTCAGGAGGCAAAGAAGAAGTATGCTACCCTGGAGAAGAAGCTCAAGCGCAAGGAGGAAGAACTCAGAGAGTCTAACGCCGAGCTGGTGGTACTTCGGGCGGAGAAGGATAAAGCTATAGACAACTATCTGGACTCGGAGGAGTTTGCCCAATCTATGAGGATTACGGATGATTGAGTCTTTCCCGGGTTTTTTAGGACTGGTTGGGACACGGCCCTTGGGACCGTGAACGAGGCTTGTCCTGATATTAACCCGGCGGATCATCTCTGCCCTGATGACGAGGCTTTGCTACAGAGGTTTCGTACTCGAGTAGTTGTCTCGGATCATGTTCCTCAGGATCCACTCCTTCCTCCTCCCGAGTCTTCTTCCAGACCTGCTGAGGACGATAGCTCTTCCTCCTCCTCCGAGACGACAGGGACATCCAGCGAGAGCGGAGAGAACGATGATATGGATGTCGAGGGAACCTCAGCTCCTTAGAGCTTTTTCGGCCCTGCGTGGCTTGTTTTCTTTTTCGAGACTTTATTTATCGAACTTCTTGTAATATTTATCCGATCTATTTTGTTTATCACCTTTTATGCTTGCATTCATGCATTTGGTTTTTATTTGTTAGGCCATAAACGTACTTTGAAGAACTCATGAATTTCATAAAATTGTCTGGGATTTGTCCCTTACACAAGTCTTAATAAACTTCGTAATAAAACTAGAACATATAAATCCTAAGCAAGCAAAGCTTCAAGGTGCTTTTCAACCTACTCGCCATCTTGACAAGTGAGAATCGTATCCAACTGCCCTACACATAGTAAACCTTTAGGTTTTGTGCATGCCAAGTTCCCGGGACTTCAAAACCATCCATAGTCTCTAGCTTGTAGGTTCCTCTACCTTGAACACTCTTGACTTTGTACGGCCCTTCCCAATTCGGGGAAAGCTTCCCTTTCTGTCCTACACCAGAAGCTTCTATCTTCCTCAAGACCAGGTCACCTTGTTTGAAAAATCTTTCTTTAACCCTTAGGTTGTAGTAGAATGAAGCCTTCTTCTGATACTCTACTATCTTTGCATGTGCCCCATCTCGCACTTCGTCGATTAAGTCCAGAGCTAACCTTTGTCCTTCCTCATTTTCCTCAGTATTGAAAGCCTAAATCCTTGGGGAGGAATGTGATATCTCCACGGGAACTACTGCTTCTGCCCCATATGCCAACATGAAAGGAGTTGCTCCTGTCGTGACTCTACAGGTAGTCCTATAGGCCCATAATATGGGAAGTATCTCATCCACCCAATTTTTTCTCGACTTCTCGATCCTCTTCTTTAGTCCATCCAGGATTATTCGATTTGCTACTTCCGCTTACCCATTGGCTTGTGGGTGAGCCACAGAGGTGAACCGTAACTCAATTTCATTTTCTTCACAATACTTCTTGAATTCCTCATTGTTGAATTGTGTTCCATTGTCAGTGACGAGGATACGGGGAATTCCATATCGGCACATAATGTTTTCCCACAGGAATTGTGCAACCTGCTTAGTTGTGATCTTGGCCAAGGGTTTGGCTTCAATCCACTTGGTGAAATAGTCAATAGCTATAATCAGAAACTTCTTTTGTGTCGTGGCCATGGGGAAAGGCCCCAGAATATCCATCCCCCACATAGCAAAGGGAATGGGCGAGTTGATAGATGTCAGCATCTCGGGAGGTTGTCTAACAACAGGTGCATGCTTCTGACAGCGGTCACACTTCTTCACATATTCTTTGGCATCAACCATTATTTCTGGCCAATAAAAGCCTAGACGAGTTATCTTATGAGCCAAGGCCCTGCCCCCCAAGTGTTGTCCACAAATACCTTCATGCACTTCTTCAAGAGCCAAGCGTGCCTCATCGGGCCTGAGACACCTCAAGTAAGGAACCACGAAAGATCTTTTGTAAAGAATCCCATCTATCAAAGAGTACCTTAGTGCTCAAACAGTTAACTTCCGTGCTTCAGTTGCATCACTTGGCAACCAACCGGTTTGAATGTGAGCCTTGATGGGATCAATCCATGACGTCCCCAGGCCTATGGGAGCCACAAGCTTAACATCTATGCTTCGTGTTTTCTAAACATGGAAGTACACACTTCCTCAACTTTCTTCTATCTCAGATGAAGCAAACTTTGATAGCGCATATGCCTTAGCATTTTCTTCCCTTGGAATGTGTTCAACATGGCATTCATTAAATTGGGTCATCACAGCCCTTACTAGGCGGACATACTTAGCCATCGTATCATCCCTTGCCTCAAATTCTCCCTTTACCTGGGATATGATCAGCTTCGAGTCTCCACGGACCTTTAAGTTTTTGACTCTAAGTGTCCCAGCTAGACGAAGGCCAGCTATCAGGGCTTCATATTCTGCCTCATTGTTTGTGGTTGGGAAGTCTAGCTTCATAGCATACTCAATTAAGAACCCATCAGGGCTTTGCAAAACCAACCCTGCTCCACTAGAATTTGTTTTTGATGCTCCATCAAAATAGAGAACCCAATATTCTTTCTCCTTATCATCCTTCTCTTTGTCCCCATTATCGACTCCCTTGTCTTGAGGTATGGTATCTTCCTGCCCCCCGACTTCTTGGTTGGGTATGGTACATTCCACCATGAAGTCAGCTAGTGCCTGGGCTTTTATGGCCGTACGTGGCTTATACTTGAGATCGAACTCTCCCAACTCTATTGCCCACTTAATCAATCTCCCACTTGCCTTTGGACTGTGAATGATATTTCTCAGTGGCTGATTCGTTAGCACCTCAATCTGATGAGCCTGAGAGTAAGGACACAGTTTTCTCGAAGCCATTACCAAGGCTAGAGCAAATTTCTCAATAGTTGAATAATTCAATTCAGCACCATGCAGAATTTTGCTGACATAATATACGGGTTTCTGGACTTTTAGCTCCTCCTTAACCAACACTGCGCTCAAGGCGCCCTCTGAAACAGCCAAGTACAAGAATAAAACTTCATTCAAAGATGGTTTGGCCAACAACGGGGCCTGAGCCATATACTTCTTTAACTCTTCGAATGCCTTCTGGTTTTCCTCATTCCATACAAAGTCTTTGATGTTCTTTAGTGACTTGAAGAATGACAAGCACTTGTCTCCTGACTTGGAGATGAATCGTCCTAGCGCAGCGACCCTTCCTGTGAGCTTCTGAACATCCTTGATAGTTTTTGGTGGTTCCATGTCCAGGATTGCCTTTATTTTATCGGGGTTAGCCTCAATTCATCTCTTTGAGACCATCAATCCCAAGAATTTTCCAGATCCTACTCCGAAAGCACACTTCGTAGGATTCAACATCATCTTGTGGTACCTCAGGACCTCAAAAGCTTCCCTCAAATGGGTTATATGATCAGTCCTTACTAGACTCTTGACTAACATGTCATCAACATAGACTTCCATAGTCTTTCCAATAAAGTCCTTAAAAATTTTATTCACCAACCTTTGATAGGTGGCTCCTGCATTCTTGAGACCAAACGCCATAACAAGATAACAATAAACACCAAAGTCAGTGATGAATGATACCTTTGGAATGTCATCCTTATGCATTTTGATCTGGTTGTATCCGCTTAATCCATCCATGAAACTCAGCATCTCATGCCCAGCAATGGCATCAATCAAAATATCAATCTTTGGCAACGGAAAACAGTCTTTAGGGCATGCATCATTCAGATCAGTAAAGTCTATACACATCCTCCACTTTCCATTAGCCTTCTTCACCATTACAGGGTTTGCTAACCACTCCGGGAATTGGATCTCCTCAATGAAACCAGCCTCTAAGAGCTTTTCTACTTCCTGTTTTATAGCCTCTTGTCTTTCCGGGGCAAAATTTCTTTTTTTTGTTTCACTGTCTTCCGGCTTGGATCCACGTTTAACTTGTGAGTAATCAACTCCGGGTCTATGCCTGGCATATCAGCTGCTAACCATGCAAACACATCACTATTTTCTTGCAAAAATTTCACCAACTTCCCTCTAAGGGGCTCCTCTAATGTAGCTCCAATGAAAGTCATCCTCTCAGGATTCTCGGGGTCTAAAGGAACGGAAACCAAGTCTTCTGCTGGCTTTCCTCTCTTTTCGTCATTTTCTCGGACATCCATATCTTCAATAGGAAGAACCTACCCCCCGACTCCATCTGCCCTCAAAGAGGCCACATAACAGCTTTTAGCCATTTTTTGATCTCCTCTCTCTTCTCCAATCCCGTTTCGGGTAAGAAACTTCATAACTGAATGGTAGGAAAAGGGGACTGCCTTGAAGGCATGTATCCCTGTTCTCCCTATGATAGCATTATAAGTTGAACTAGCCTTTACCACCACGAAATCCAACATCTGCGTTGCTTGTCTTGGTTCCGTACCTATGGTGGTCGGCAATTTGATTATCCCTTCCACAGGACATTCTACTCCAGCAAATCCATATATCGACATGTCGGTTGGTGTCAACTGGGAGTCGTTATACCCCATCCTTAGAAAGGCGTCGTGGAGCAATATATCCACAGAAGCACCATTATCCACAAGGACCCTCTTAACCGGGCTATTTCCTATTATTGGTGTTATGACCAGCGGGTCGTCATGAGGAAACTTTACACCCTCTAGGTCAGAATCATCAAATGCCAATGTTAATTTTGTCCTGGCCCTCTTCGGGGCTTCTCCAACAATATGCATAACCTCTCTAGTATATGTCCTTTCTAGAATTTTTGGACAATCCAGCAGCAGTTGGACCTCCAAAGATCGTGTTTATCACAGGCCCTCGAGGTCGCGACCCTCCAAAAATTGCATTTATAACTGGCCCTCTAGGTTGGAGATTCCGCCCCTGATCGTCTTGGTCCCTCCTACGATCTTCAAAGTTCTTCCTTCCATTATTATTCCTGTCCCCTCCTTCTCCAGTATACTTGTTCAATCTTCCTTTTCGAATCAAAAACTCAATTTCGTCTTTCAATTGCCTACACTCATCGGTGTCATGGCCAACATCTTTGTGGAATATGTAATACTTGCTCTTATCTAGCTTGGCGGGATCAGCCTTCAAGGGCTTAGGCCAACGAATATCTCGATCCTTCTCGATTTCCATCAAGATCTGGCTTCTAGGAGCATTCAGATTAGCGTATTCGGTGAACTTTTGCCCAGGTCCTCCCTTCTTGGGGGTTGAATTAGGGTTTTGTTCGGTTCTAGGATACTTGTCCTTAGCGATATACTCCAGATCAGTTTTTCGCTTCTTGCCTCCAGTGGGCTCATTACTTACTACGGTCTTCCTCATACTTTCTTCAACTTGATATACTTTCCTGCCCTCTCTTGGAGCTGCACCATGCTTTCAGTGGGACGTTTGGCCAAGGACATCTTGAAAAACTCATCCCTAGTTCCTTGTTGCAGTGCTATCATGGCTACCTTATCATCAAGGTCTGGGACTTTTAAAGCCTCCTTTATAAAACGATTCAGGTAATCTCTCAAAGATTCCTTAGCTCCCTGCACAATACTCATAAGAGATGCTGAACTTTTCTCATGGACTCTCCCACTGATGAACTGCTTAATAAAAGCCTGACTTAACTCTCTGAACGATCCAATAGAGTTTGGGGGCAAGCGACTATACCATCTTTGAGCCATACCCGATAGGGTTTGAGGGAAGGCCCGACACTTTATAGCATCATTCACGGGTTGCAGCAGTAGTGCATTAGAGAATGTCCTAACATGATTAGCGGGGTCTCCCGTGCCATCATAGGCTTTGATAGTGGGCATCTTGAATTTCCTTGAGATATGGGCATTCATTATCTCTTCTGTGAAAGGTGGAGTTGGATTATCAGGATCTCCAAGGGGAAGGAGATTGCTTGGATCAGTTCTTGGGACGACAGCCCTTCTCCGTACCGGACCATCCAGGTGTATGACAGGAGGAGGATTTCTCCCCCTAGGAGGTATCTGGGGTCTGGTGGCCTGGTGAGCTTCCAAGTCGCGCCTCAGCCTTTGGATCTCAGCCTCATGAGCCCTGATCCTTTCCTGCACTTCTTGGGGATTCGCCCCTTGGGTGCTTTGAGGGCGTTGTCTTCCATCGGGCATCGACTCTTTGCCAGGACGCCTCCTTCTTGGGGTCACTTCATCATCCGAAGATTCGGAGTCTCTCTCGCTGTAAGGACCAGAAAATTCCCGATCCTCGGGGATAGGAGCCAAACCTCGTATATAGGGGGGCGATTGCCCTCGTATTTCACTTCGCCCAGCACGTCCACTTCCTCCAACCTCGGGGTAAAGGGGCATCCCATAAGGAGGGTTAGTAGTAACAACAGTCGAATATTCATACCCTACAGGTCGAGAATTTACAGGTATATGTACTTGTTGAACTTGAGGATTCGTACCCTGAATATTTGGGGGAGTCGTCCCTTGTGGTTGAGGTTGAGTTGCCCCCATCTGGGCTTCCGCTTGAGTAGATGCATAAGTTGAGTGGGGAGGAATCTCCACGGTTGACGAAATCACATGGGTTGTCCCTGACGGTGTTCCCTCCTCCAGAGCGCTAGTTGTTCTCCGTGTTCTTGCCATGGTTGTTGTTGTGCTGTCCCACAAACGGCGCCAAATGTTATGGATTAAAAACCAGTATATATAATTACTGTATTTAGTACTAAGGAACGTGAGCTTCAAGGCTCGATTTTGACTGCTCTTGTGTTTCGTGACTCAATCAGCTTTAACAAGATGCCTACGTACCTTGCTGATTGCCAAGGATCAAGTCAAAAAATGTAGTTCTTGGTGTGTGGGGTGAGACCCCTTATATAGATGTGGGAGTCCTTGAATTGGACTTGGTATAGGAGACTTGGTGGTCAAGTCTCTGAATTAGGATAGACTTAGGAGTCCTAGGGAGTAAGAAGCTGATTCCTTATCCCATGAGGTTCCTTGGAGGCCAATCTAAAGGGATTTATATCCTCACTAGGACTTATCTTAATAGCTGTTTTTTCTCCCTTATTTATTAATTACGAAATTAATAAATAACCAGGGTTTTTGGGCCTTTAATAAATAACCAGGGTTTTTGGGCCTTCTTTGTTCCATCAGGCCTGATCTGGTCCATCAGGCCTGATTAACATGTTAACATTTCTGGTCTGAATGTCATATATCTTCTTATTGGGCCTTGCAGCTCAAACTGTAACACTTAATTATGTAATCAGGATTTAGTTATCCCTATCATCTGGAAACTTCAGGGACCAAACTTTATCGTCCCTAAAAGTCCAGGTACCAAACTACAATTTATACCCCCCCCCCTTCGCCGGAAAATACAGGGGTGGCCGGAGAATTCGATTCTGGCACCCTCACCTCACCATCTGCTCCAGATTTACACTAAACAACATCAGGAATCTATTCGTGCAATCAAAACACATCAATAACCCCAAACTTGGCCGAAAATTGGCCAAGAACATCGCCGGTTTCCGGCGAAACATCGAAAATTTAAAAAGACAACTCCCTACGATTCAAGCATCCTCTGTTAACGAGCTATATACCAATCGATTGTAAATTTCATAAGGAACATAATCCACTATAAATCAACAGCTAATAACCCCTAAATCAAAAAGGCCCAAATTTCAATTGAAAACATTCATACGGGTTATAAACCCTAATTTTAAAATTCGAGAATTAAACCCACTTTTGAGCATGTTATTGAACTCCAAATAAGACGTATGACATATGAAAATCATCAGGAAAATAAGCTCTACAACATGCAATCATCAAATCATACAAACAATCATCCGAACAAAAATTACATATTTTTAATAAAAATAATTCGAAATTAAATAAAAATATAGAAAAATAACCTTGATTTCTGCAGTCCTGAAACTTGAAGAAATTGAAAGAACACCTTAAAACCTATGTTTATGAATATAAGGATTTTCTCTGAAAATTATATAATGATCTGTCTGCAAATGATTTTGATACGAAATAAAATACGGGAAAAGGCTATTTATAATTACGGAAAATTAGTATCCCGTTGGATCATTCCGGATATAAAACGGTACGTTTATTAGTAAAAACTGATACAACCGGTATCGGTTTTCGGGACAGTTATCCAAATTAGTACAATTTGTACTGCAGTCTTGGTCTCAGCGCGTGGTTACACGTACTACGAGGTGATAATTGGGATAGTTTAATAAAAAGCTCCCGTTTATCGAAAATACGAGTTTTATTGATTTAACAAAACGAATATTGTATCGAAAATGTTGCGCCGGGACCCGCGCAGGACAAACCGTACGTCGGATCGAAAAAGTCGAAACATGGAATATGCTTGGAATATTACAATTAGGTTAGGAAGGAGTTCTCGGAAGAGTTTCGGGTTCCAAAAATGTAACAACGGATGACGTCGGTTGGTTCCCGTTTTTATAAAATAGATTTTAAATACTCGGAAAAAGATTTTATAAATTTCATATGATCCTTATAAATCCATAAATCAACATAAAAATAATTAGGAAGATATGACAATTATCAATATTTTGTTTTGGACATATAAAAATTAAAATACTCAATTAATAATATTTTTAAACATCCAAACACATTTAACACTTAACAATTAATTCACAGAATGGATACTAAACACATATATTAATTATTTATTAACAAAAATAATTACACGATATATCCCGGATATTACACGACATCATCTACGAAATCAAGTATCCTGACTGGCTCGCCAACGTGGTGCTAGTCAAGAAACCGAATGGAAAGTGGAGAATGTGTGTCGACTACACGAGCCTCAACGCTGCATGCCCCAAAGATTCCTATCCCCTCCAAAACATTGATCAGCTAATCGACGCAACTTCGGGCTACACCATGCTCAGCTTTATGGATGCTTTTTCAGGATTTAACCAGGTCCACATGAATCATGAAGACATCGCCAAAACAGCCTTCATCACTCATAGGGCAGTCTATGCCTTCATCATGATGCCTTTCGGGCTCATCAACGCCGGAACCACCTACCAGAAAATGATGAACACAATTTTCAAAAGCCAACTGAGGAGGAATATGGAATCTTATGTAGACGACATGATCTCCAAGTCACTCACGATCCCAGATCATATAAAAGACCTCAAGGAGTATTTTGACAACCTGAGGAGATACAACATGAAGCTGAACCCGGAGAAATGTGCATTCGGGGTACCTTCAGGAAAATTCCTGGGATTCCCGGTCAGCGAAAGAGGAATAGAAGCAAACCCGGAGAAAATCATTGCCATAATAGAAATGAAGATACCTCACACTCAGAAGGACATCCGAAAGTTGGCTGGATGCCTAGCGGCCCTGCGCAGGTTCATCTCGAAGCTGGCGGAAAGATGTCTCCCATTCTTCGAGTTACTAAAAGGTGCCCGGAACAGGAAGTTAGTGGACTGGACCCCAGAATGCCACACAGCTTTTAATGAAATCAAGAGGCACCTGATGAACCCCCCGATGCTAATAAAAGCCAAGCCCGATGAGCCTTTATCCCTCTACATCGCCGCCGGCCCCAAGGCCATCTCTTCGGCCCTCGTCCGGGAGGAAGGAGGAATGCAAAGCCCCATCTACTATATCAGCCAAGTCCTCAAGGACGCCGAGACTCGGTACCCGAACTTGGAAAAATTCGCCTTGGCCCTCGTACACTCCAGTAGGAAGCTGAGGCAATACTTCCAAGGCCGAGAGATTAGAGTGATCACAGATCAAAAGCTCAGGAAGATCATCCACAAGCCAGACGCCTCCGAAAGGCTAGTTAACTGAGCCATTGAGTTGAGCCAATTTAACATCAAGTTTGTGCCATGCACGGCGATAAAGGCCCAGGCCTTAGCAGAATTCGTCATGGAATGCACCTTCCCGGAGCAACAACTACCCTCCTCCCACGAGATAACCCTAGAAGAAACCAACCCGGGAATGGAATTCTGGAAGCTCTATGTGGATGGGTCATCTACGGCTGAAAGGTCCGTAGTAGGCCTCATTCTAATCAGCCCGAAGGCTTTACCATTCAACAAGCAATAACTTTTGCCTTCAAAGCAATGAACAATCAGGCCGAATATGAGGCACTCATCTCCGGACTCAGATTGGAAAAATCTTTAGGCGTTTCGAAGGTGATCATCTACAGTGACTCTCATATTATGGTCAAGTAAAATAGTGGAGAGTATATTGCGGAAGATCAAACATTGGCACAATACCAGGAAATGGTGTGGAATATCCTGGAAGCCACTCCCGAAATCACCATACTTCAGATCAACAGAGAAGAGAACTCCAAAGCAGAAGAGCTATCCAAGCTCATACAAAACACTTCGGACCTCGCTAGTTCAGTGTACTTCGAGGAACTCAAGGCACCCAGCACAGATCGATCTGAGGTCCTGTGCATCGGGAGCACGGACCATTGGATGACCCCATACATAGCTTACTTAAAGGATGGGACGCTCCCGGAAAACCAGAACAAAGCTAGATACTTAAAACACAAAGCTGCTCGTTTCTTCCTGGAAGATGGTCAGTTATACAGAAGATCCTTTTCAGCACCCACCCTGAAGTGTGTGGAACCGGATGAGGCAAATTATTGCCTCCGGGAAGTTCATGAAGGCATCTGCGGAGACCACCTGGCGGCCAAAGTTCTAGCTTATAAAATCATCAGGCAAGGATATTATTGGCCCAAAGTTCACTCCGACTCCATCGCCTATGTTAAGAAATGCCCCCAGTGCCAGAAATTCAGCAACATTCCCAGGCAAAGCCCCAGCCTGCCGACATCGGTATTATCTCCGATCCTATTTGCTGTTTGGGGCATAGATATCATGGGCCCCTTTCCCCGAGAAAAAGGCGACCTCCGCTACGTCCTGGTAGCTATTGATTACATGACAAAGTGGGCAGAAGCTAAGGCCATGAGGACAATCAATCAACAAGATTATATCAAGTTTATGGATTCAATCGTCATGAGGTTCGGGATCCCGGTAGTTCTTGTCTCCGACAATGGCCCGCAGTTAGTCGGGTCCGACTTCGAGGCATATCAGAAAGAGCTCGGAATCAAGCACAAAAGGGCATCGGTCGCACATCCTCAAGGGAATGGACAGGTCGAAGTAACTAACAGAACCATACTTCGGGGCCTGGAAAAAAGATTAGAAGAGTCCAAGAAAACTTGGCCTGATGAGCTTCTGAAAGTCCTGTGGTCCTACAGAACCACCCCCAGAACGGGAACCAATGAGACCCCCTTCAAGCTTGCATACGGTACCGAAGCCCGCATACCAATCGAAACTGGGTCCCCTTCCCATAAAGTCATCAACTTTGACGAGATCTCAAATATTGAGGGACTTAAGACCAACCTGGAGTTCCTAGATGAGGTAAGAGACAAGGCAGTAAAATAGGATGAAAGGCTACAAAGAAAAGACAAAACTCTACTTCGGAAAGAAGGAAAAAATCAGAGAGTATAAACGGGAGACTTGGTACTCCGGCACACCGAGGCCTCGGACCCAACTAATCAAGGAAAACTCCAGCCCAACTGGCAAGGCCCCTATAGGGTTAAAGAAGTGCTCCGACCAGGAACCTACAAGCTAAGCTATCTCGGTGGAACTGAAGTCCCAAACACTTGGCACGGAGCCCGCTTAAGGAAATTCTACCAGTAAAGGTAGGGCGCACATTTCTGGGATCTCCTATACTTTTAGGCTATGACAGCTTAATGTAATCTTCAACGTTTTCCCCGGAATGTATTTTTGATTTATTATGATTTAAATGAAAACCCCACCTTAAGCACCCCATAGCTCAAGATTATTCTACAGCCATTCGATCACTGTCGCTATGTTATATTAGAAAATTTTATTCAATTAAAATTTTAAACCCCGTCCCGGGGACCATTACACAAACCATGTGTAGTTAGAAAATTTTATTCAATTAAAATTTTAATCCCCTTCCCGGGGACCATTACACAAACCATATGTACTTAGAAAATTTTATTCAATTAAAATTTTAAACCCCTTCCCGGGGACCATTACACAAACCATGTGTATTTAGAAAATTTTATTCAATTAAAATTTTAAACCCCGTCCCGGGGACCATTACACAAACCATGTGTACTTAGAAAATTTTATTCAATTAAAATTTTAAACCCCTTCCCGGGGACCATTACACAAACCATGTGTACTTAGAAAATTTTATTCAATTAAAATTTTAAACCCCTTCTCGGGGACCATTACACAACCATGTGTACTTAGAAAATTTTATTCAATTAAAATTTTAAACCCCTTCCCGGGGACCACTACACAAACCATGTATACTTAGAAAATTTTATTCAATTAAAATTTCAAACCCCTTCCTGGGGACCATTACACAAACCATGTGTACTTAGAAAATTTTATTCAGTTAAAATTTCGTACATGGAAAACTTTACTTAGTTAAAATTTTAACCCCCATCCCGGGGACCGTAACACGAACCACGTGTACTTAGAAAAATTTCGATGTAAGAAAGCAAAACCAAATACGAAAATGAAATATATTTACATGCATTCCCAAGGCAAACCAAGCCCCGGGACAAATCCAAACTAAAGTCAAACGAAATCCAAATAACAAAGTCTAAAAGCCACAAGGGCTAAGTCTGAAATAACAGAAAACTAGGAAAATAAAATTACAAGGCACGAAGCCTGGATCATCATTCTTCAGTTCTCAGGGGGGAGTCTTCTCGCGGACCCTTTCGGGAGGAGGAGGCGGCTGGGTCCCGGAGGTACCCACTTCAGCAGCTTTGGCTTCTTCACGAAGGAGCTCCTCTACAAGGTACAACTCTATGAACCCGTCCATGTCACCACCCGGATTCTCAGCCAGATAAGCAGAAGCAATGTCCCAGCAGATGTTGACCTTCTCAAAGATCTTGTTGTTGAGCTCCTCGTAGTAAGTAAGAGTACCCCAGAAGGACTCAAGGACCTCCTCTGCCCGGGGCCTAGAAGCAAGCTCTTTCTTTAAGTTCTCCACCTCCGCCCGGAGGGATCCAACCAACTGCTCAGCAGCCTCCCGAGCCTTCACCGCCTCCGCAACAGCCTTTTTATCTTCACAGGACTCCCTCTCCTTCATCTCCCGGTACTTGGTGAATGTTTCCTTCTCCTTAGACAGCTCTTTCACCGCGGCCTTGTTCTTGGCCTCCCTTATGTGGTAATTGTGAAGAATGGTGGAACAGCCGCTGATCCGAGCATTGGCCTGAAAATAAATGACTCAATACTAATGCAAGGGTAGGAAGGAAAATGATAAGGGAACAGTCTTACCTCCGAAACATCCCGAACCAGATGATCGAGGAAGGTATCCAGATCCTCCTTGACATAACAATCAAAGTCAGCAGGGGTGGCATAGTTCTCAAACATCTCATTCTGGCGATCATCCAACGTGCATCCGGGCTAAGAGGCTCTTCAACGCATCCTCCTCCACCAGCTTTTGGCTCTCCTCCTCGGTAGGGCACGAAGCAGAAACCCTCCTACGTTGGGGGGTTTCGGAACCACCAAAAACTTCTTCCACAGCCTTCCTCTTACGAGGATTTAAAGTCCCAACCTCTTCCTCCTCCAACTCCAGCACCTCAACCTCCTCGGGCTCTGGGACAACAGGTGTAGTAACCATCGGGGCACTTTGCCTCACACTATTTCCCGAGGAACCAGCATCCCGGGCATGAGAGCCACTACCCACACCAGCTGTCTTCTTTCCCGAGTTCAGCTGCACAGCGCCACCAATCTTCTTGAACCTTCCGGCCAAATCCTTAAATTGTTGCGACATAGCGTGATGGAAATGATTAAGGAAGGGAAGACCTGCACAAGGAACAACAGTTTTAAAAAAGAAGCAACAGGGAAAAGATATACATCAAGAAAAGTACAAGGGAAAAACTACTAATGTAAAGCACTTACAGCCAACATTAAAAAATGTTTGGTTATCTAAAAAGGTATCCCGGGTCCACTGGGCACCAAGAGCAACCACAAAATCATACATCTTCACCAGGGCATCTCCACCGAGCCGCTCGGATGGGAACCTGTTATTTTTTAAAGCAGTTTTATACAAAGGCATAAACTCCAGGTCCCAGCTCCGGACGAAGATGAACTCCTGGTGCCAGCCCCGGAGCGAGTTTAACATAAAAACAGGTGCTTTTTTGGCATCGGGAGGAAGCCCACAGCCATCTATATTAAAGGTTAACTCAAAAAGGGGAGGCAAGGTGGACTTCTTAATCTTAAAAAGGTAGTGGAAAAGTTTAAACATGGGTAGATACTTCTTTACATGGCAGCAAGCAAGGAACCAAGAAACCCACTTAACAAAATTCGGGGCCAACTGGGTGAAAGGTATCCCATAGACATCACGACACAGAGACTTGGTAAACTGATGAAGGTTGGGCCTCATGCTACGTAGATGCTCTAGAGGAATTCCTACCCAACCACCAACGGGGCAGTGATAAACCCTCTCATGAGGCTCGGGCCACCTCCACTCCATATCATCCCCGAAATGGAAGACGGATTTCACTAGATCATCTATCTGCTGAAAGGTATACTCAGAGAGGTCGGGATGACGGGGAGCTGGAACATATCTAGTCCCGGGAGCATTATAGAAAAGCTGATCCATACGGGCCCCATCATAAGGTTCTATGCCCCCGGGCCTGTAAGCAGTGGTAAGGTCCCTGAAGTAGTAATCGTGGGGAGGACTGTTCTCACGGGTCTGAACAAAGTAATGATCTATGTCTACCCATGACCCATCTCTCTTACCCAATGTCTGCCCGGGGTTTAAAAGAAAGGTAGGCAACTCCTCAATTACAGCTTGGCGATGGGGAGGCATATCTTCTGGTTCCGGGGAAGAGTCACTCGAAGAATGTTCGGGAAATCCAAAATGGGGACGGTCAGGTCTACATTTCAGGTTAGCCAATTGTTTCCTTCTACCCCTCCTAACCATATAACCCCGGAGTCTATGCCATTTCGGGAAGAAAAGGAAAAAGAAAGAAACACAAAAGCTACTCAGAAACAGTTAACCTCAAAGTCAAAACACCAAAGTACATCACACAGCCTATACATACATATATACGCCTACAACTCATGTCATGAACAGTCACAAAAATAAAGAACAAGCCCAAATTTTTGCATAAATTAAACCTCTTATTCGTACAAATACAGACACCAAAACACGAACCCAGATTCACTACAAACATCAAGTGTTTCTATGCAAACAAAAATTGTAAATCCAAATAATAAACAACAACTTGTTCGATTCACCAAAACTCGACACAACAAAAGTAAACTGATTCAGATGCTTGGACACGCATGCATTCTAAGAACTTACAATACAAATATTCGTTAAACAATCACGAAAGAGAAGAGAACTGAAGAAAAGTTTGAAAACTTACAAGAAAGCAGGAGAAATAAAGCGGCTTCAAAGAGAAAAGCTCCCAAATTCGCCTTGGAGAAAAGTTGCAGAGAGTTTTTGTGTTTGCAATTGCGTAAAGAAAAAAGAAATGACAAAGGTGGAGTATTTAAAGGCACAAATGAAGAGGTAAACCACTCAACTGACACACAATCGGGTCCGTCGAATGAAGACACGTGGCACAATCTGGAGCGTCCAGAAAATAACTGCTGCAGTTAATGATTACATTGCTATAATTATTTAACAGGCACGGCTTTTGAGAAAAAAAACAAAAAACTGCAACGTTTCGTATATATACATACACTCACACATATATTCATACAAGAAGCTCAACCGCCGCCTGACACTTCGGGAAAAGCGCTAAAGTACTACCCACCTGTCACATCTGCACCCAGGCCTACCCAAACACAACCCCGGGGAATTATATCCAACAACACCCCGGGGTTAGGGGCCACAAATCAAATGAAAAATGATAAAAAATTTCCAAGTGTCAAGAACCAAAAGGCCTACCCAAACACAATCCCTGAAGACTTGTATCCAACAACACCCCGGGGTTAGGGGCCACAAATCAAAGGAAAAATGATAAAATTTCTCCAAGTGTCAAGAACCAAAAGGCCTACCCAAACACAACCCCGGGGACTTGTACCCAACAACACCCCAGGCGTTAGGGGCCACAAATTAAAGGAAAAATGATAAAAAATTTCCAAGTGTCAAGAACCAAAAGGCCTACCCAAACACAACCCCGAGGACTTGTATCCAACAACACCCCGGGGTTAAGGGCCACAAATCAAAGGAAAAATGATAAAAATTTTCCAAGTGTCAAGAACCAAAAGGCCTACCCAAACACAACCCCGGGGACTTGTATCCAACAACACCCCGGGGTTAGGGGCCATAAATCAAAGAAAAAATGATAAAAAAATTCAAGTGTCAAGAACCAAAAGGCCTACCCAAACACTAACCCGGGGACTCGTATTCAGCGACAACCCGGGGTTAGGGGCCACAAATCAAAGGAGTGATAAAATTTTTCCAAGATAACTACTCCCTCATCCGGGAAAACCCGCATAAGGGAGTGGGAGGCAAATGATAGGCCAAAAGTAAACAAGCCCAAATAAAGGAAGAGAAGCCCAAAAGAGATAACACCCCAGGCCCAAGCCGGGGTGGTCCCCGGTGCCACGTGGCACAGGACAAAAGAGTCAACTGTCTCATGTTACCCAAAATGGAACAATTGCATCCCAGCCGTCCATTGGTAAATATCCCAAGGCAACTCTGATGGAGAAATGACACCTGACCACATAGTCCATCCTAACCTGTCCAATCAATCACCAACCAAGAATGATCAAAGGCCAGGATGAAAAGGTACAAACCCCAAAAACCCTAAATCTCAGGACCTATAAAAGGCCCCAAAAAGAGGGTTTTAGGGGTTGAAAAACATTTGACTGCTACACACCTATACACACACCATCACATATATTTTGAATAGCTTCTTCTTCCCTCTTCTTCTGCTTTTTCAAGAAAACCCATTTCTTACTCTCACACCGGAGTTGCCGCGGGAAACAACCCCATCTGGTTCTATTTTGCAGAGACCCCTACCTAGCAAATACCTCATTCCAACCGCTACGGGAACTGGGTCCAAGCCCACGTGAGAAGGGAGAAGAACCGGGAAGAAACAAAGTTATTAGAATCCATGTATCCAACTTTTCTTTTCAATGTTTCTCTTACCCACCTTCTCATATACGTAAAACCCTACCGATGGCATCGCTTGATTTTTAAGGCTCGCAAAGGTATATTTTTTAGGTTTGTGTAGATAAAAAGAGTCGAATATACAAGTATCTTAATTGATTGCGGCTGACTTGGTTTGAAAGAAACATCCATATATATGATAGTTTAATACATGACATATGTACCGAGCACACAAAATGACAGAATGGCATGCTACAATACCATATAGACTACAAGTAGAATAATATAAAGATCTGTATATGTGGTCCTACTACTAAACATACACTTGCATACAGTGGTACATGTAGATGTAGTATATTCCTGTAAGAAAAGAAGAGAGCAAACCGAAAAGAACTTGAGAGAATGAAGGAGTCGTGGCGTGAATTAACACTGCCCTAAAGTTGAATTTGTCCCGCTACGTACACACGGCCTCTTGGCAATCAACCTCCAAGGTTACACGACTTCTATTTCTTTGGTGTAGTACAAAGAAATAGATTGAAAACACTCTTGATCATTGCCCAAAAATATACTTATATCTATATGAGAGGAAAATTGTTTTTGTGTGTGCAAACATGAGGGGGAGACCTCCTTTTATAAGAGTTCAAACTTGTAGCTCCAAGAATGGCCAAAAGACACCATTAATACAAGGAGGTAAAAAGGCTCCAAAGTGAAAAGTCACAAACTGAAAAGTCTTGAAGATTTTTCTAGAAGTCTTGAAGATTTTTCTAGATTTTTCTTTTAAAGCAAACTATAGAAATAATATTTATATTAATATTAATTCTAACATTCCCCCACATGCTGCAAAAGAAAAATAATTTAAGTAATTTAATGGGCAATGGATAGTCGGTTTCTTAAGCACCAATGTCTTGTGGACTTGAATTGATACCGGTGCATACAAACATGCCTCAAAACCATGTGAGGTAGAAAAATCCTTGAACCTCTCACGGAAGTTAGTGAAAACATATTTGCGCACTTTAACCTTTCTCAAATCAAGAAGTGATTTCGCAAATTATATTTTTATATAAGTGCCCCCACATTGTACCTGGATTTTCGTGAACGCTCTAGAGGTCCTTCGCCAAAGGACTCTCATAAGGGGTTGGGCAATAGCCCCACATTCACATAGGTAAGTTCATCAAGTTTGTATTGTCGCAAACCACCTCTTACGAGACTATGAACTTATTAAGAGCATTAGCTCATCCTAACACATGTGACAATAATAAAAATACTACATCACTTTATTAATAGGAATGGTAGTAGTATATAAACATGAGTTCTTTTATGATTTCGTTTGACCCATTGAACTTAAACAAGTTTAAGATGGGTGTCCATCACAATTCACTCCACAATAGGCTTTAAACCCATTCCTTGTGCTGACTCCAACACTAATTTTCTACAAAGGCCTTTGGTGAGAGGATCTGCAATATTCCTCTCTGATTTTACATACTCGAGTGATATCACATTATTTCTGATCAGACTTCGAATTATAGCATGCCTCAAGCGAATATGTCTTTTCTTCCCATTGTAGAGTTGATTATTCGCTAGTCCCATTGCAGCTTGTGAGTCACAATGCATTGAAACTGATGGAGCTGGCTTCCCCCACAAAGGAATATCAGCAAGTAAACATCTTAGTCATTCAGCTTCTTGACCAGCCAACTCCAACGCAATAAACTCAGATTCTTGTGTGGATTTAGCATAACCACTAGTAGATTGAATCTCATCATTATCCGACACCCAATTTGCATCACAATATCCTTCCAAAACATGAGGACTTCTTTGATAATGCAAACCCCAATTTATAGTACCCTTTAAATACTTCAACAATCTAATCAAAGCACCCCAATGATCACGATTAGGATTGTGAGTGTATCTACTCAGTCTACTAACAGCATATGCTATATCAGGCCTGGTATGATTCATCAAAAACATTACACTTCCAATTATCTTGGCATACTCTTCTTGGGAAACACTATGACCTTTATTCTTTTTCAAATGAATACTAGGATCATATGGTGTCTTCACAGGGGTACAATCAAATTGATTAAATTTCTTTAAAATTTTCTCAACATAATGAGACTGGTTTAACGACAACCCATATGAATTCCTAGTAATTTTTATGCCAAGAATCACATCTGCCTCTCCTAAATCCTTCATATCAAAACAGGAACTTAGGAAGGCCTTGCTAGTATTTACCACATCAATATTGGTACCAAAAATTAACATATCATCAACATATAGACATATGATCACACAACCAAATTGATCAAATTTAGAATAAACACATGCATCAGAATCATTTACTTGGAAGCCATCAGAGATGATAGTTTGATGAAATTTTTCATACCAGTCTTTCGGAGCTTGTCTGAGGCACATAGCAAGCATATAAAATATCTTCACCCCACATATTAGAAGGCATTCCTGAACTGATAAGCATAGCATTCATCATATCTTTAAGAGTTCTATTTTTTCGTTCAGCTACCCCATTTTGTTCAGGCGTATATGGTGCTGTAACCTCGTGAATAATCCCATTAAGTTCACAGAATTTCTTTAGAGTTGCTCCATCATATTCACCACCCCTATCTGTTCTTAACCTTTTAATATTTTTATTCAATTGTTTCTCAACTTCAGCCTTATAAATAAGAAATTTTTCTTCGGCCTCATCTTTCGAACTCAACAAGTAGAGCTTGGTGAATCGTGAAAAGTCATCCACAAAAGTAATATAATAACGTTTACCTCCTCTACTCATAGTGTTCTTAAAGTCACCTAAATCACTGTGAATTAATTCAAGCAATGTCGAAGACCGGTTTCCGATTTTATTAAAGGCCTTTTTAGGGTGCTTTGCTTCAACACATACTTCACATTTATCAAAAGATGTATTGCTGAATTCAGGGATTAGCCTAAGTTGTTTAAGCCTTTTCACAGAAGCAACATTTACGTGACCCAGTCTAGCATGCCATAAGGTAACAGATTCAGCAATATAAGCAGAAGCAGTAGCAATTTTATTATCAGTCAAAATATCAAGTACAAACAGCCCACCATTACAAAAGCCTTTGCCCACAAAATCACCATTTTTAGTAAGAATAAGTTTATCAGATTCAAAGGTTAATTTAATACCAGCTTTGTTCAATAAGGCTCCAGAAATCAGGTTTCTACGAATATCAGGGACATGCAAAACATTATACAAAGCAATAGTTTTTCCAGAAGTAAGTTTAAGAGAAACCTTTCCCTTTCCAAGTATACTCACAGTGCTTGAGTTGCCCATGAAGATACATTCTCCATCAGATGCTTTATCATAGTCCTGGAACATATCCTTATTTGAACAAATATGACGAGTTGCACCGGTATCCACCACCCATTCAGAAATATTGCTCACCAAATTTACTTCAGATACAACAGCAGCTATGATTTCTTCAGTGAGATTGGCCTGAGTCTGAGATTTGTCTTCCTTTGTTTTTGAACCAGGTCCCTTTCCTTGCCTACACTCCTTTGCGGCATGCCCGAATTTTCCACAAGTGAAGCAATTTCCTTTAAACTGCCTTCTCCCTTTGAAGTTCTTATTTTTCATTTTAGTGCCATGGAACTGATTTGGACCTTTACATTTTGGTCCTTTCGTATGACCTGCATCTTTTGACTCAACAAGATTAGCAGTAAATGAAGAATGACCAAGTGTTGTTTCATTTGTTTGAATTCGATTTTGTTCCTCAATCTTGATGTGAGACACTAACTCTTGCAGAGTGAAGTCCTTCTGTTTGTGCTTCATAGAATGAACATATGTTTGCCAAGATGGTGGTAATTTTTCAAGAAGACAATTAGCTTGAAACATTTCACAAATTTTCATTCCTTCAGCAATAATATCATCACATAAATATTCATACTCATGAACTTGTTGAAGAACAGGCTTATCATCAGACATACGAAAATTTAGCCAACGACTACATGCATATTTCTTAGTCCCATAATCATCAGAACCATACTTGGTTTTTAAAGCATCCCAAATTTCTTTGGCCTTTAAGGACTTGCTATATATTAAATATAAAGCAGATGTCATATAATGCAATAACATTCCACGACAAGTCTTATTATCCTTCTCGAAATCTTTTCCAGAATTTTCAGGGGCTGAGTCTTTAGTGAGACAATAATCTACTCCAATTTGACTCAAGAAAAACTCCATCTTATCGGACCACATTTTATAATTTTTCCCATCAAAAGGGTCTAATTTAGACATATCAGGAATAAAAGTATTGGAATTCATGGTGGCAGATAAGATATATGCTAACACAAATTCAACTTTAGAATGTAAGAAAAGAAGAGAGCAAACCGAAAAGAACTTGAGAGAATGAAGGAGTCGTGGCGTGAATTAACACTGCCCTAAAGTTGAATTTGCCCCGCTACGTACACACGGCCTCTTGGCAATCAACTTCCAAGGTTACACGACTTCTATTTCTTTGGTGTAGTACAAAGAAATAGATTGAAAACACTCTTGATCATTGCCCAAAAATATACTTATATCTATATGAGAGGAAAATTGTTTTTGTGTGTGCAAATATGAGGGGAAGACCTCCTTTTATAAGAGTTCAAACTTGTAACTCCAAGAATGGTCAAAAAACACCATTAATACAAGGAGGTAAAAAGGCTCCAAAGTGAAAAGTCACAAACTGAAAAGTCCTGAAGATTTTTCTAGAAGTCTTGAAGATTTTTCTAGATTTTTCTTTTAAAGCAAACTATAGAAATAATATTTATATTAATATTAATTCTAACAATTCCCTCAAGCAGGTATAGTATTCCCTTTATATACATAGAGCAATAACTTGCAACAATGTTTGTGTGTGTTCAGGCTATATCAGGCTCTCTTAATGTCTTTATTACCAATATGTCTTTGTTAACAATTTGTGGTAATAAAGACATTAGTTTATTTCTTCTTAGAATTGGAGCTTAGTTTCATATCGCCTCACATTTGCTTAAAATCGGAGCTTAGTGTGTTTCTGTTTCAACAAAACAGAAATGCTTCTAAACTTTGCGTAATTTACGGTTAATTAATGTTAATACTAAGGGGTACATGACAGGTGACATACATGTAAATGTGCAAAGTCCATATGAACTTTTAGTTCGACGAACTGGTAGTATTGTATTGCCAGTAATTCATCAGCAACTTCTATCACAAGGATCTCGACAGGAACATGATATAGTGTTCATGGTGATACAGGTGTGGCTTATAAATAGTGTTTGAAAATGAGGTGTATTTAACTAAATTTGAATTAAATCAATCCAATAAAACCTAGATGGATTTTTATAGGTCCAAAACAATCCTCACAAAATCAATGCAATAAGATCCAAGGAAAACTTCTGGGGATTGATACAGAATTAAAAGAAACCAAATGAAATGAAAATGATCTATGGATTTAAACAATACATTAAAATCTAAATTTAGATTTTTTTACTTAAATTTACTAAGATAAATAATTTATTAATACAGTTATCTTAATTCGTGAATTCTGAATTAAAAATTATTTTAAATTATATAATTTAAAACTAAAGTTATCAAGAACTGAAAAATTAAAATAAATTGAGAAAAATTATGTCGTTAATAAAATTCAACTTAACAATTTATAACTTATAAATTTTGGGTAATTTATTATGGGCTTATGAGTTGCGAGCTTATGTGATAAGCGGGCTTAAGGGTGCGTGCGGCCAAACAGGCCCATTACATACACAGTAGGCCTAATACACAGTTGAAAGGCTCTTGAAAAATTGAGAGGGAGAGGATTAATCACCTTAGCGTCAGGTTGCGCAGACTTGAAAGAATGATCAGAATGTCCATCGGGAGGAAATCAGTGCTTTATCATTTATCATACATTATGAATTATGTTTTTATAATTTTCGGTTAAGGTCAGTTTTTTTAGTTGTGATTACACCGGTGTACTTATTTATGTTCTCCCTGCTTCTCTATTATTTGCACCTTTGTGTTTTTATTTAATTGTGCTTCTCGTTACTAATTTATACTAATTACGTGTTGATTAAAGGGTATAATAATGTACAATAACATTAAGGGGCCTAGAAATGCTACATCACATTATGAACTGGAATCTAATTTTTAGTTTTACAGGTTTTGATATTACTAGTGGACTGTAAGTGAAACAAATGAATTCATTGTATTATGATCACATTTCCGCAAACACGAACCAATATTTCAAGATGCTTGCAGGTGATGGTAGCCAGCAATTATTTATAGTTTTTGATGGAGCAATGTGACTGTTCCTCTAGGCTATAGTGGGAAGTACTGTGCGGAGACGAAATTTGTTTAAATAATTAGTTGTGTTGTAAGAGCAAGTCCCATGCTAGATGCAAAATGCCTATAGCCATTGCTATAATTTGGCACCAAAAAGTGTTTTTTGGTGCTAAAATAGAACTTTAACTCCAATGCTAGTTGCATTTTGAAACCAAACAATTTGAAATTTAACTCATTTTTGTCTTTCCCTCCTAATATTATTTAAAATTCACCAATATGCATATCATTTATGGTTAATTGATGATGTGGCATGGACGCATAAATGCATTCTTAGTTTCAAATTTAGAACCAAGGATGCATATATTCATATTTGCATCCAAGGATATCACCCCTTTGGAGTTGAATTTTTTACCATTTGGTCCATTTGGTTTCAAATTATGAAAATGGCATCACTTATAGCATTGCATTGGACTTGTTCTAAGTATAGGATAATAAGAATAATTACGACTGAGTATGTTGTGATACTTGTATATGTCTAAAAGGATAGTAGTTCACTGGCATTACATCCTCGCCTTTTAAATGAACTACTTGTTAGATGAGGCTAGCTTTGTCCTACAATGGGTGGGGATGGATTCTAATATTTGTTTTTTGGTTAATTGGATTAGAGTTGTATGTGAAATAATGTAATTCGAGAGAGAGAGACTGAACATGGTCCTTTTATGCTTGTCTTAAATCTTGATCATTAGTACTTTATCAGCTTGTTGAAAAACATTTAGATAAGAAAAGAGGAATGAGCAAGTAAATTCACCACTCGTCCTTTTCAGAAAGAACTTGTGAAGGGGTTCGAGAAAGACTCTAGAATCTCCTCGTTTTAACTCACGGAGGGCAAAGTCTGCACATATAGTTTGGAAACTTGCATTTAAGGTGAAGGACTGTAGTTGGAAGCAGTGCCACAAGGAGTAAAAGTTAATTTGATCTGCACATGGACCTTAAAAACCTAGGGTCTGTTTCTGGCATGCAAATGTTCTGCACCTGGTTCATATGTTCTTTTTTTGCAAAACGAGACCTCTAAACATGAATTGAACAATAATAAGTGATCTAGAAACCCCCGTATTTTTAATAAATAGTCTGTTATCTTTTTATTGTTGACTTCAATCTTTAGTTGACAGAACACGGATACCATTATCTTAGGAATAGCCTCTTTATAAAAATTGTGCTATCCTGTTACCAAATCCCCCCGCCCATCTACACATACAACAATAGTTATTGAAATTCCGTTACTTGGAAGATTAAGCATAGAATTTTTATCATATTTATTCAGTAATTGGCTTGGAGACAAGACTCTAAACACTCCTCGTTATAACTCAAGGAAGGCAAAGTCTGCACATATTGTTTGGAAACTTTTGTGAGCATTTTAGGTGAAAAACTGTAGTCAGAAGCAGTGCCACAAACAATAAAAGTTGATTTGATATAGACATGGACCCTAGAAACCTAGGGCAGGTACTTGTTGGAGTGGCATGCCTGGCATTCAAATGTTATGCAGCTGGTTAATATGTTTCCCCACTGCAGAATGAAACCTCTACATAAACTGAACAATAATAAAGGATTCGGGAATCCATGTGTTGTTAGTGACTTTTCTGCCATTTTTTTAAGAAATTGATGTATTTGGAATTTGTTTAGGTTTATTATAGTTATATTTAAAATAAATGTATTTGGAATTTGTTTAGCTTTATTATATTTATTTGTGTAAAGTTTGCATTTAAGACCATGAAGAATTACTATATAGATAATCGACAATACTAAGACCTAGGAGTCATCTCCTAACGAGAATTGTCCAGTTCTGTTACCAATTTCCCTGCCCATCTACACATACAGCATTGATAATTAGTTTTTTTAGTTTTACCACTTGGAAGATTAAGCATGAAAGTTAAAAATCTAATCTATTTAAGTAATTGGCATAGAGACTTTTGTGCTATGTGCTCTTATTTTATGAATGTCGCACTAATTTCGTGAGAGTTAGTTTAGCCATATTTTAAAGGAGGAAACTGCAGCAGGATCTTTGACGTTTTATGGGATCGAATCTAGAAGAGGTTATGTGATTAAATTTACAGAAACGGCTAGTAAATTGAAGATAGTCGTGAAAGTGTCTGTGTAATATACTAATATCTTAATATCTTATCTTAAAGTTCTACCAGGTAATGGTAGGTGTTTGTTTTTTTGGAGAGATATGGAAACATTTGGACAGTTGCAAGTTTAACACACCTTACAGATGGTGAAGATAATTACAGATAGTTATGAGTTGGAAGTAATGGTGAAGTAACAATAGGAATTCGTGCTTGTTGATATTTTTGACTTCATTGTCATCATTTATACAGGATTTTTTTTTTTAAGAAATACAATTAGGTTAAGAATTCGGTGATGTTGATGATTTATCAAGATGTTAGGAAGCCTTAGGAGCATGAATTTTAACAGGAATAAAACGATTTTTGTGACTTGTTTGCAGCAGGAGCCTAATGTTGAGTAGAATATTAATAGTTTTTTTAATTGTATCTGATGTTTTTGTAGGGTTTGGTCACTTTTAATTTTTCCTTTAATATTGAGCTTGGATATACCCTCACTGATTGTGCATCTATAAATTTTTTCAGATGCAAAGGTTAGCCCAGCTTAGAGAAGTAAATTCTGGATTATATACATATAGGATGTAATAGGGTTTAAGTGTCTTCAGCATTGTAAGACATCTGAAGAGAAAACTCGAGGAATTTGCAAATCTATAATACTTATCTGCACAGTTCCGTATAGAATTCAAACAATCTTTCTGCGGGTATTAATGAGTTTTGTCGGATTCATAAAGAGCAAGCTGTAACTATTTGTCGCAAACTAGATTTGAGCTATCTTTATCTTTCCTTTCCTACTTCGGTCGACAGTCAGCATCCATCTGTGCTTGTCACGTGTATATACATGCATATACTTGTACACGTGTATACATATGCGTGTGTGTATATATACCCCAAGCGAGAGAATGAATTCATTGTAAATTGTGATAAAGAGTAAGGGGAAAAAAATAAGTAGAAAGAGTGATAGAGAAAAAAGAGGAGAGGAAAATGGCAAATCTGGACATAAGGCAGCTGGTTGCTGGAATATTGACATTTTCGATGTTCATGATGCTTGGCAATATGATTAAGAAAGATCATTTCGATCCAGCTTTTGTGAGTTCCTTGTTTGTAATTTCTTTTTTGATTCTTTTAAAATTTCCTTTTCTGGGTGAAATTAATGATTAAGACGCTTTTCTGTTTGAAACCTCCAAATTAGATAGATTGTGTAGGATGTTTACTGGATTCAACCTAATCAATTAGTCTTTTTGATTAACCATCTCCAATACAATAAATTCATGGATTATTTTGTTCTCACCAATCTAAGATGTTTGCTACTATTGGAAAGAAACACAAATATTGACAAATGCATACATGGATCTAATGAAATCTTGTGAGATTGAATCTAGCAGCCATTCTTTGGTCGGATGTTTCTGGATAGAAGAAGCATGTATGATACACTTGTACTACATATATAAACGCATACTGAAAGTGAGCTATATTTTGTCGGACTGCCTCTTTAAATATGGGTATTATTTCTTATTGTTTATTCATTGCTCTTGCAGGTGGATGAAATTAGATACAATAATGGTGTGCAGTCTGGGTCTGCGCCTGGAGTTATGCCAGAACGTAACTTACTTACAGGTCCAAGTCCGATGGGACCGTGGAAGAATAGCGTTGAAACAGTAAAATCTTGCTGGAATAAGTCAATGCAAGGTATTTGTAAGTTGGTATTAAATTGGATGTCTATGAAGTGTACCTTTATTACATGTTTCGCCGTTTCTTTTATTCTGGCAGGAAGTTGGAACCAACCAAAAGGATATATTATCTTTTCATTGACCGGTGGTGCCCATCTTCATTTTTCACAGGTACTAAATCACCTCTTTTCTTTCTGTAAATGTTTCCATTGACCAGGTAGATACTGTGGCAGTGCTTGTCTGAGTTCCTGGCTACCACTTGGTTGGTTAAATCTCCTCCGCTTCTCTACTTCACTTGTATATAGTTATCACGGTTTTCTTGTCGGATTTGACTTGTGAGTAGGATAGGGTGTGGAATCGATAATCAAGGAGTTCAATGCAGTTTTAATAGAATAAGCAGTGGAATCAATCAATTTATGAACTGTATAACTTAACTCTTGAATAGAAGTCCTAATAGGGAGTTTTTTGGTGTTGAACCTTTAACTAATATGCAATTGAGTATGTGCAAGCTGATTCTGCCTTTTACAAGCTTGCTTGATTTACGTTATGGTAAACTCAATTTGAAAATATCTCTGCCTATCTGAATGTACAATTAGAACTAAAGCATTGCATTGTTCTTCCCTGCTTGAAAAGATTATTGTTTGTGAATATGTACGTCTTGTTAATTACGTTTCAGATTATTTCTTCAGATTGCCAGCGCAGTTTTGATTGCAAAACAAGTCAAAGCCACTCTTGTGCTTCCCGACATCAGCGGAAATAAAGGAGCAAAGAGGTTAATTTAGACTCAATAACACTATATATTTTTTAGATGCTATAGCTTCAGTAAGTCGTGCTAGAATATTGTGTTCCAAGCTGAGTTGAAGTCAGGCTATTATGTTGAGTATGGCATGTTCCTCAACTAGTTACTTGTTGCATCATTTATTCTGCCTTTAAATTTTCTATAACTTGCTAAAAGGTTGTGAGTTACATCAGACATGGCTATTTTGTCATTGAGGTCACCCCTTCACAGTGGAAATCTCGTAGAAACTTAATTTTGAGGTTATTTTGTTTGTTTTTGGCAAGTATCTTAAGGTTATTTTGTAATGTACACTGTACAGTAAAAGAATAGGTCCATGCTCCTCTAGTTCCAGATATTTTTAAGGAATCACTTTAAGTCTCTAAATTATGTTTAAGCTTAATACAAAAGTGATAAATTCGTATTATTTCCAAGAGAACTATCTAATTTTTGTTTTAACTGAAGTTCAGTGGTTGTGCAATTGTTGGTGAAGAGAACACATTTGAAGATTGGAACACATTCATTATGCCAAAATATGCTGTGTCAAACCTAATAATTAGAAACTAATACCCTGTCATGCTTGATGTATCAGGGACTTTGGTGATGTGTACGACATCAATAAATTCATTTTAAAGCTTAATGGTACAGTTAATATCGCATCCCGTCAGCCTCCTGAGTTATCTGACAGAAAGCTTCCCATAGCAAGAATTCCCAGTGTAATTTCTGAAGCTTATGTAATAGAAAATATTGAGCCATTATTCAAGAGCAATGGTAATCTGAAGATCGAAACGTACTTTTCTACCCCTAACATGAAAAAGGTAGAAGGTGTGAAGTACGTAAACCCAGTTTCATGTATGGTTGTGTTTGAGGCTCTCCAGTTGCAAGCTGGATTACAGGAATTCGCCAACTCGGTGCTTGAAAAGCTGAAAACTTTGAATCGGGAGTCACATGGTAGGTTCATCGCGGTCGACTGGAGAGCAGAGATGTTGAGAACGAAAAGGTGTCAGGGGAGTACAGCGAATGGGATGAAAAGTTGTTTTAGTGCCCCAGAAATTGGCCGGTTCCTGAATAAGATCGGTTTTGGTAAGAATACCACAATATATTTGACACAAGAAGGATGGCACAACAGTTTAGATGCCTTGACAAATACTTTCCCAAACACATATACAAAGGTACGACCATTTATTCCCCAAGGGCTATCAATGGATACAATTATATCGACTCTGAATTGGTACTATGTTTTTAAATTGAAATTTATCAATTTGTTAATCGTAGAGTGTTAGGATCATAGTACCTATCGCTTGAAATTTATCAATTCGCTAATTGTAAAGTGTTAGGATCATAGTGCCTATTGCTTCTCATATAGGAAATACTCTCTGTTCTTGGAGTAGTGCTCCATCGCCTTTTGCAGTGTTGAAATAATGAACTTGCGGTATCCAGAAGAACTTTTATCACATACAGATATTTATAACTATAATAGTATATTAGCAACACATAAACAAATTTTATCCTATATACTACAGATATATAGTGTTTTGCGAATCAGGTCCGAGTAATTTGATGTACAAAGCACATTCTATTTGAATGATGGCTAAAAACAAGTTTCTTTTTCAACTCACCAGTTCGAAGATCTTCCGGTAGTAGTTAAGCTATCATGCTACACCTATTCGTAATTTAATGTGACATCAGTAAGTTGCATTGTAGTTGCTCCTTCAAGATTAAAAGCATTTGAGTAATCTGCTATTCGATTTCTTATTCCTATATCTTGTTTTGATCTGAGCTTCACTGTATCTGCACAGGAAAGCTTGATTCCTTCAGACAAGGCGACAAAGTTCTCCGATTTCACCGATGTGATTGATTTCTATGTAAGTAGTCGGAGTGACGTATTTGTACCAGCATTCTCAAGACTGTTCTATGACAGTGTTGTTGGGCAGCGAATAGCACTAGGGAAGATTCAAATTTATGATCCTGCTCAGGCAACTTCTTCAGATGCTGACGACTACACATCTTTCTATATATCCAGGAAGAATCATTGGGCGTATTCGTGCTTTTGTTGAGGTCTTTTAGATGGGAAGAGAAGTTGGCATTTTATGGTTTGAAATGTAAATATGCAAGTTGCATAATAAAAAATCCCGGGCTGCTCTCCTTATATTGGTAGTATTTTACTATTTGTGTGTCGCTTCATGTTGTGTTCAAGACATTGTAATGTAAGTTGATGAATCCTAGCTCTTTTTGGCTTTTACTTTTAGGGTACGTTCTTAATCTTAATCAGTTTATTAGTAGTCTTCGCCAAGTTTAATTCAAAACTTTTTTTTTTTGCCAAATGTTAATTCATTTTTTTAAATGAATTGCATGAATTAATTAATTAATTTTAAGTTTTGCTAAGTTCTGGATTGCTGCAATCAGTGACACGCAAACTTATTGCTTAAGATACTTGTGTTTTTACTATAGTATGATTTTAAGCCGAACTGAAACTTGGTATAGCTTGATTGAAGGACTATATATTCTTCATAATGATTCCGTCACTTTTTCTCCTTCCGCACTTGCTGCTTCTCAGACTTCAAAGTCATCTTCTCACACTTGGCATCAGCGTTTTGGGCATGTTCCATTTCAGCTTTATTCTAAAATTTCTAGCATAGACATTCAATCTTCTTGTAATGACATTTGTGATGTTTGTCCTTTAGCCAAACAAACTAAGTTGTCATTTAACATTAGTACTTCACATGCTGTTTTGCCTTTTGAATTAATTCATTGTGATATTTGAGGTTCGTATAAACTTTCTTCATGTAATGGATGCAAATATTTTTTATAACCGTTGATAATTGTACTCGTACTGTTTGAAGAATTATGTTACCTACTAAACAACACACCATTCAGTATTTAAATGATTTTTTCCATCATGTCCAAACTCAATTTAACACATCTATCAAATGCGTATCGACAATGACGGTGAATTTTTAAATACTGATCTTGATACTTGCTTTCATTCATCACTCATTTAGTACTATTCATCAGACTACGTGTCCCTACACTAATCAATAAAAATAAAATAGGAGAGTAAAACGAAAACATAGAAATCTACTTGAAATGACACGAGTTATCATGATCCAAGCTAACTTTCCCCTTCATTTTTGGGGGATTGTCTTATGACTTCGACATATTTTATTAATAAATTTCTTCTCCTATTCTCGATTTATTAGCCTATATGAAAAGTTTTTCAAGAAACCGTCTGATTAAGATCTTTTTAAAATCCCTGACTGCTTAGCTTATACGTCAGTGCAATCATCAAACAAGTTAGCTCCTCGAACTTTCAAAACCATTTTCTTAGTTATCCTATACATCAAAAGGGCTACAAATTGTATGACCACGTCACAAAACAAACCTATGTTTCTCGCCATGTGATTTTTCACGAAGACACATTTCCCTTCTAAACTCTTAAAGTTCCTTCTCATGATATCTGCTTTTCACTTCCCGATACATCTTCAGATCTTCCTAATAGTCCTTTGGATTATTTTCTTCCTCCACATTCTACATATTCTCTTAGTGCACCTCTTATTGACAGTACCGGTGACCCTTCTTTGCTCACTGTGACACACAACACTGCACCATATATGGCATATTGTAACGGTAAAAAAATTGTTGTTGAAGGCCAAAAAGTGTGGCCGTAAGTAAAAAAGAGGCTATGGTCACATTTTATTCGAAAAAGCAGTTCGTCACCTATGTGGGCGTCATCTTAGGGTCTATAGTTACACTGTCAAAAGTGTGACCATAGATTGTCTATGCTTACACTTATTTATGGTAAAATTTGTAATACTGTAACCATAGATCTACAGTCACACCACTATAGTTTTTGTTACATCAAATTGGTGTTAACAAAAAGTTTTTTTTTTGAAAAACGTTGTTGTCATTAGTAACACATTTTTCATAAATATTATTTACCTTACAAGCAGTTTTTATAAGTTTTACATACATTTTTTGTGACGCCCCCAAATCCGGGGTCGGAATTTAGGAAGCCACGCCATCTTGAAGTCTGTTTAAACACTTATCTTTGCATAACCTTATAAATACTAACGCATCAACAACCAACACTTATTAGCGCGCGCACGCACACATATAAGGTTATTGTCTTGGAAACGAACAAAAGTGATTCTGTCTTACCACAGGCATAACCTTTACTTAAGGTTAGACCGGTGGCCAAATTTATTGTTAGGTCCCAAAGTATCATAGAAGGGGGGGGGTTGAATATGATACTCACTAAATTAAAAAAATTCTTTCGAATCTTTTGCGGATATAAAATTTAGTATCCGCATAGTGTTTCCGTGTTCTTGAGATGAATAGTGTTTGGAACGATAAAATGAGGAACACAAGATATTCGGGAAAATATATGTTAATATATAAATTCTCAAAGGGTGTCTACATCCAGGTAAATAAATTAACCGGATACAATCTAAGAACAACAAAGTTTCTAGCTTTTACAAAGATCAACAAATTAAATCTTATACAATGATCTAGCTTTTGTTTGTCTAAGGATTTAATTACCGGGTAACAATTATAATGCCCCTATGAATATACAAGAGTTAAATCAGGTATTATAACGTTACAACGGTGAGAAGAATAACTGATATGGATTTGTGTGTATATCTCCTCTGTATCTCTTTACTTCAGTTCTTCACCTCTTTTGGGAGAGAAGATGAATAAAACAATTCAATTCAGAATTCTTAAATGATCTACTGCTGTAGTGTAGGCTTTATATCAATTCAAATATGTGGCTTAGAATGAACCACATAATTAATTGATTGTACAATAAATTGTTGCTGAGGAGTGACTGGCGACCACAGGGAGCTTTTGGCACTTAGAATTAATTCTAATTTCATGACTGGTGACCACTAGTGAACTTCCATGCCTTAGAAACTTTTCGGTTGCATGACTGGTGACCACTAGTGAATTTCCATGCCTTAAAAACTTTCTTGAATCATGAGTGGCGACCACTAGGGAAATCACTTGCCTTAGAAACTTTCCTAACTTGTGACTGGCGACCACAAGGTAAGTTTCTTGCCTTAGAAACTTTTCTGACTTGTGACTGGTGACCACAAGGTGAGTTTTTTGCCTTAAAAACTTTTCTAACTTGTATTCCTAAATACGCATCCTCACTTAGTAATCTTCTTAATGATAATACTCAGATTCCTTTCACAAAATGCTGACGCTTAGTGCAACTGGTCGGGTTCACAAATGACTAACTCCGATTCAGGTCTTCGTATTATAGTCTTGATTATATTGTTAAGCTTGCAACAACTTTATCGCTTCGAATACTGACTTTCAACAAACAAATGTACTTTCATTGGAATCCTTTCTGGTACTTTAGACAACGTCTTCATTGCTACTACAATCTTGAATACTTCATTCACCGTTCTTCACCGACGCTTGAACATATAAATGAACTCCTGTCAGTGAGTATAGCTTCAAGTCTGTAGTTGTCTTCTTTAGCCTCTGTCTATACCATGTCTTCAATTCTTCAGATTCCTATGCCTCGAACACTGTCTATCTTCAATGAATGCTGATACACTGAAATCTTCTGGTAACACTTATATACTGAATCTTCATCATTTCTGAAACCCTGAAAGTCTTTAACCTTTATTTTTCACTGAGGCATGATCATATTAATGAACTTCTTTTATTGACCTGTAACAGACTTCAAGCCTTCTTCTAATCTTTTGATTCATTGTATTTGTCTTATCTTCATTTCTTCTAGTTTCTTGTGTAGACGTAGTATTATTAAGCTGTCCAGTTCTAGTGTTGTTCTCGTGTTGAGTTATCACATAACTGTTTAAACAGCTATGCAGTCTCACCAACAATATCTCCTTATCTGATTGTTAAACCTAACAAACAAATTAAATAAAGAGGATAACTCAACTAACAACTTGAAAAAAATAAAGCCAGGACTTGTAATAAATGCTACTGGTTTTCTGGATCAAATTCTGCATTTCCAGATTTATTGAGTAATTGAAATGAATGATGCTTGTTCCTCTAGCACTGAACTGATCTTCAATTAGTTTCAACTTCATTTCCTTGGTTCTTAAAATCTCTGCCAGATAACACTTCTCAGTCTTGAAGTAATCATCAGCAGCTTCTTTTGTACAAGCACATTTCCTATTGAGAAGCACATATCTCTCTTGCTTCTCCCCCTATGAGAATCAACTGCTTAAAGGAGAGCACCTTCGTTTACCACCTCTCCCATACAATAGAATCCGCAGAAAAAACCCAATGGTACTCCCCTTTTGGAAAACAGCTTCTCCCCTTATGAAGAATAGTGATGAACCAATCCACTTCTTCTGATGTTGTTTGATGTACATGTGCTTTACCTTTTTCCTCCTGCCTGCTATTTATCCCCCTTAGTTGAGGAATCCTCCAAACTATTACTTAAGCTTTTATCTCCCCCTAAGAGAATGAATGTATGTTATTTTCTGAAGGAGTTCTCATATTTGACTTGGTTGGAAAAGAAATAACAAGTCATAGTTTGATCAACCATGTCCCTTTAAATGCTGCAAGAATGACTTCACTGTTGATCATCATGTTCACCAATCTTTCCAACTCCTGATACCTCCCAAATGTAAGATCACCAATTGTTACCAATTGTTATGTCCCGAACTTGTTAGGTCCCTAAGTATTCTAATCTAATCTGTAAATGTTAGGTCCCTAAGAGTTAGGTTCCAATCATAAACAGTTTCGAGACCCGAAGTATCAAGAATGAGATATGGTGTTTCTCTGTCTTCCTCACTATAAGTGTGTGATTCTGTTTCATATACCTCACAAATGTTTCACTTTTTTCTCTACTCGTGTTTACACTCATTCTCACAAGTGTATCACTCCTCTCATAGCTCCAAAATTCAGTTTTACCTGCAAGGAAATCACCCTAGCCATCCTTAAGGAGGTCACTGTGGTGCAATGGGAGTTCGCAAATCCCCATCCTTGTTAGACTCGTCAGATGAATCTGAGTCATAATCTACAAGTTGCTAGTTTCCCTTTTAGGGTTCCTTATTTGAACTCTGGGAAGGTAAATAATGATCCAAAGAATTTAGCATAAATATTAAAGTTTCTTTCTAATGTCTGTGATGACATTTCCTTGTGACTCATCAGGTAAATCTGAATCATTGTCAACAAGTTGCCGATCTGCGCCTATGTCAGATCCACTATCCACAGATGTATTCAGGGGATTTAAGCCTGGGGAGGTAGACACTAACCACTGACATATGGCTATTGGACAAGTATCCTCTCCTAACACCTGTAAAGGCAATTGGTCCATTAAAGAACCTTGAACAATCGAATCTGACCTTAAAATGGTCGAAACTCTTGTTTTCGTCAACTCTTCCTTTGTATTTGTAACCTATCCTTGTGCATCAAGAATTGTTTATGTTTGAGGTGGTGACACTACATTGGATACCCTGGCCGACAAACGAATTTCAATAGACGCACCATGTTGAGAGGATGAATCTAGTAACTGTTTTTGTGCCTTTTTAGCCATTACATCTTTTTAAGAAGAAGTATGAGGGCTAGAAGTTGCCTCAGTTTTAATATTACTCAACTTTGTAGGAGACATAGTTGATGGGTTGACTTCAGAATCTTTCTTATGTGGTGCACTAATGTAACATCCGAGAAATATTATTTAATTATTTTTATCAATAAATAATTATTATGTGATTATTATGTGAATTTTGGTGAATTATTTAATGATTGATATTAATATTTGGGTGTTGATATCTGATAAAATTAGGATGTTTTAATTTCTAATTATCCAGAATTAAATATAGATAATTTTGGTATTTTTCTGGTAATTTTTAGATTATTATATGATTTTATAAGAATTTATAGAATAAATAATGATTATTTTTACGTAATTATAAAATTACTTTTTAGAATCAGAAATCGTCCAACTTCAACCGTTTTTGCGTTTTTACAACCCGGAACTCTTTTGAAAACTCCTTCATAACCTAATATGATAATTCTGAACATTTTCCGTGTATTGACTTTTTCTTTTTCAATCCGGGATACGGTTTGACCCGTATGAGTCCCAGCGTGAAATTTTCGATACGTTAATCCTTTTATAGATCGATAAAAATTTGTATCCTTAAAAGGCGAGATATTATCACCTTATTTTCGTATAAAGTTTTTTATAGGAAGCTCTGTTTTGATAATTATCCAAATCTGGTATTAAAATTGTATCGTTATATAGTTACTTAGCGACTAAGTAAACTATTTTCGGATCCGATCTGTAAATATAATTATCGAATTATTAATAAATAAAATATGTGATGGGTCTGTTAGCTGTGTGTTACCATATTGTTAATTTTCGGTAATTGTTGGATACGAACCTTATTTGTATATTTAATTATTGAACGCTATGTCATTATTTTGTTTTAAAATGATTTTATTCAATATTTATTCTTATAAATGCTAAAATTATCTCTAAATTATTTTTTTGCTTTATAATTTCACTTATTATTTTTAGCAGTTTATAAAATTTAGAAATCAATATTTCATTGATTATTTATCTTTAAATAATTTTCTGATTTCATTTAATAGTAAAATAGTATTTAATTCCAAAATGCTTCAAAAATTAAGAAAATTTTATTTTATTAAGTTTGGAATATTTCAAGAATTTTAAAATTATTTCGGAAATTTTTTGGCTTTCATTTAACCGCACATGTATTCGTTAAAATTATAAAATACGGGTCGGATGCACGTTTCAAGAATGATTTTAAAATTATAAATTTTTTATGATAATTAGTTTTAATTATCTAGGGAATTTTAAATTTGTTCAGATAAATTTTCGGATGGATGTTACCCATAAATTATTTGTTGAAGTCGATAATTACGGTACAAATCTGAATATTAACGAAGAAAAAAAAGAAATAAATAAAACCCCCAAATTCATCTCTGCACCCCCCACCGCCTTTCCCTCGACCTCATCCTCAATATCTCGTCTCTCTCTCTCCCCTGTTAATCTCTCGGTTTAATCTCTCATCTGAAGTCTCTCTCCTCGTTTTTCTTCTCCTTCATCTCCTCCCCATGTTTCTTTTCTTCGATTTCCGCCTCTGGTACTTCCCATCGCAGCCCTTATTCTGGTTGTTCCCGGCGAAACTCCGGTATAGCCTTTGTGTTAAATTATATGTGTGTCTGTTGTGTGTATATAATTCTGTATGTGTGTGTGTGTGTGCAAAGCGTGTGTGTACGCCGCTCATTTTTCTGGTTGCCGCCGGTCTTCTTCCGGCAAGGCGGGCGGATTTTCAAGCTGCGTGTGTGCGCGTGTAGCTGTGTTGTCATATGTGTTCTTTTCCGTTTGTAACTTTCGGCATCTTTTTCCGGTTGCTGCTGTTTGTTTCGGTTGTGCATGTTATGATTAATTCGAGCCTTATTTTTTGGTTCGAATTGTCCTGTGATTTTGTAGCAGAAATTCGAAGAACCCCTGTGAATTTCGAATTTCTAAATTTTGATTGTACTAAAAACGTATCGGTGAAATTTGTTTGGAAACTTGAAATTGTTCGGGCACCGACAAATTTTGCTGCCGTCAGCGATGACTTTCGATGAGCTGACGGTGGACCGTGATGAATTAATTCTGAGTCCTAAATTATAAATAAATAAAATTAGTTATAAAATAAATTTCGAAATAAAAATGAATAATAATAATTAATAATTGAATCCGTGTTGGTGATTGGGATTCTTAAATATTGGGATTGTAGTTGTGAAATTGGATTAATTGTTGAATTGTTGACGTTGAATTGTTTCGACGGGTAGGCCGATAAACAAAGGAGACGCTGCCCGATTTTCGGGAAAATAATTCCGAAAATGCGGGAACGTAACCTATAATTATCGGAGACGTCAAACAACTATATATAATTATATTATAGGAACCAAATTACGAGTCGTGACAAAATATTTTATAAATAACAGATTACCGTATTTTATCAAAACAATGAGTATATATACTTTTTGAAAATAAATACCGAACCGAGTTTCAAAGACGTGGACCATAATTTCTATGTGTATTTCAATAATACATATAAATACGAATCGGGTTATGAAATCTTGTAGGTAGAAGTGATAGTGGTATTATGTTAAGCGAGACGATTAACTGAATTAGGGTATTTCAACCCTGTAGGTCCTAATCGGAAGACCGAGGAGTGAGGTTGAACTAAGAATAGTCTAGTGGTCAATCGTCAGACTCGATGAGATTCCAATCGAGGGACATGAAGGATAGAATTGTATCCAGAATAGGCTAGTGGTTGGATGATAAAGCAGAACATTTAAGTTGAACCAAAGTCAATCAGTAATGGTAGTTAAAGCGTATGAAGGCAAGTATTCCTTACTTTTCTCGTAAAATACTGGAAATATCTCTTCATTCCTATTCTAAGTTCAGAATAGTTAACTATTTTATATTTCGCTGCAATTACTCTTAATTATGCAAGTTCCTTTCATTATTGTTCATATATTATCGATTGCTCTCTTGAGCAAATACCCATTCTTTCGGGTTATTTGTGAACCCTGAGTTGGGATTTTTTGAAATCGAAATGATTTAAAATCAAAATTGTAACGTCTGGGAAATTTACGTCTGTATTATATCATATTTATAATAAATTATGTGTGTTAATATGTCATTTATATGAAATTAATTGTCAAACCCTAATTGCTATGTGTTATGTGCATTATGTGTTGTTCCGGTATTTTTAAGATATTTTTAGGATATTTTATTTTGCATCCATAGCTTTCATTTCAAACATTTTACGACCCGAACCATGATTTTAAAGCAGGTATTTCAAATAATATAATGGGCCTTATTTTTCATCAAATGGCTTTTACCATCGCATTATTCTAAATATCTAGGCATTTTATAAATTTTCTTGTTTTGCGAAAAATGACTTTTCCGGGCCCCATTGGGTGTTAAAAACCCCACAAAAATCACATTTTTATTTTTATAAAATTATAGGACTTTTATTTATACCATTTCTTTGTATTTTTGCATTATTCACAATTTTTGGATAATATTGGCATATATATTGCATATATAAATATTTATAAATTAAATTTTGATACTAAAAAATTATAAAAATTGGGGCCAAATATTTTTATTAGATGTATAATTAGCCCCTTAATTTTATTTAGGGGTATTATTTCTCATAGTATAAATAGCCTAATTTTTATTAATTAATTACTAATTAATCATAAAAATTCAGAATATTAGCAAAAAAATCCCCAAATTCCAGAATTAGGGTTCTTGAGTTCTTGATTTCAATCGGATATTTCAATGTGATTCCGACCTACAAATCAAACATGTATGTAGTCGTTGCAAAGCTCTTGATCTCTACTTTCTATTCGTGTAATCAATTTCATGGTTTATAGCTTCGAATTTCAATTCGATTTTTAGGGTTCTTGAATAATTTGGGTATTTGCAAATCGTATTGTTTTGGTTGGTGAGAGTTATATGAATAGATTGCCCAGGTTGTGTAGATGATTATACGTATTTTTAATTGATTTTTCTATTCCGGGATTTGTGATTTGTGTTTTTGAGTTTTCAACCCGTCTTTGAATTCGGATTTTTAGTGTGAATGATTGTTTGCCTGTTTTTGTTACCATGAATGAGTAGATCGTCGTTTTTACAATCGATTGGTACCAGAATCGTAGTGTTTGGCTTTCGTTTACAAGCTCGCCGGATTTTGACTGTCGTCGCCGCCCCGTTCTTGATGATTACGGCCACGTTCCCGGCAGAACAACGACGGAGATGGGAGGGAGATCGACCCGGAAGTGATTGCCAGGGAAAGCCCAGCAGAATCAATCCAAAATCGTATGTTTTCGGATTGCCGGATTTTTTCGCCGGAACCGGCCACCGACACCGGGTTCTGGGCTGTTCTTGAAGACCCGGGTTCGACTAGGTTTCAACCCGGAATTCGACCTGGGTTTGATCTTCAAAACCCGATTTCCATTACCTGTTTTCCGTTTCTGGGTTTTAATTATTTAATTATATTTTATAAAATTCAAAATCAGATTTTAGTAATTCTAAAAATTAATTAGAAATCAGTTTTAAATTCTGAAAATGATTATAAATAATTTCTAAATTATTTTATTAAATTAGAAATTCGAATTTAATTATTCATTTTATTATTTTATTATTTAATTATTTATTTATCTATTATTTAATAATTAAGTAATTAATTAATAAATATGATTAAAAATAATTGAATAATACGATTAAAGATTCATTAATTAGTTTGATAATATGGTACTGTATCATGAGTACAGGGTTATGAGAGATGACGTAGATTATTGGAGAGCTCAGTGCAGGGAGATTATGCATTTATTTGACCAGAGAGACCGAGGATCATTAGCTGCCCTACAGTCAGATTACTTTATGAAGCAGAGGTTACAGTCGGTTTTGATGAGTGCTACTTGGGAGCTGGATGATTTGACCCATGAGGGGCCGCCTTCTTTTGCAGAGTTCTACAGGATATTCAGTTTGGCGCAGACTTTGGTTCAGACACTTAGGGAGGAGCTAAGGCATATTCCGCCAGGGTTCTGATACATTGACTTCAGAGGACAGATGTATATAGATGCAGCCTAGTATGACATAGTGAGTAGTGTGTATGTGTGTAGTAGTAGTTTGACCTGTAGTAGTAGTTTGACTGGTAGCAGTTAGTTTGACTTGTAGCCGCCGCCATGACCTGGCCCACATGTTTGAATTTGAGGGTAAAGAGCTCGCTTGTTATACGGGATCCGACGCATCCAGCTCTCACCTTATCAGAGCGAGACTTTTTGTACCAAGCACTTACACCTGAGGCTGGTGTCATATATAAAATAAACTTTTTCAAATTTCTTTTATTTAAATTTCAGTCTTCACAGTTTTATAGCATTTACCTTTACATTATTGTTTTACAGCTTTTCATATTTTAAATTCTGCCTTAAAAAAAAGAAGAAAAAAAAAGAGAGAGAAAGAAGAATAAACATTTTATTTAACTGTTTACATTTCCTGTTTTTATATTAAGGAACTGTTTTCTTTCTTCGAACCATTATCTAAATTTTTTTCAATATAGGATAACTTGTTTTCTTACTTACTGTCAATTATTTAATAAATTGTTAAAGAAACATCACTTATTTATTATCAGAAAATGGCACCAAAAAGAAAGACTAGAACTGAGACTTCCAACAATAATTCCGAAGAACAGACTAATGAAACCATGAACCAAATGTTGTATCTGATGCAATAAAAGATGGTAATGATGCAACAACAGATGCAACAATAGTAGCAGTAGATTCAACAGCAGATGTTACAACAGCCACCTCGTTCTGAGCCCCAAATACCACCAGCTATACCTGTTGTTACTTTCAAATAGTTTCAGTCGGTTAAACCTCCAGAATTAGAGAGATCTACTGATCCTATTAAGGCTACCACTTGGTTGAAAGAAATAGAGAAAGCATTTGCGCTAGTAAAGGTAGGTGAAGACCAGATACCGACGTTGCTAGTTACTTGTTGAAAGGAGAAGCAAATTATTGGTGGTAATCTAAAAAGGCTTTAGAGGGTGAAGATGTTATTGTATGGGATAGATTTAAAGAGCTGTTCTTAGAGAAACATTTTCCTCGCTATATGAGAAATAAAATGCAGATAAATTTTTTGGAATTAAAGCAGGGAAGTATGTCCGTGATAGAGTATGATGCCAAATTTACTGAGTTGGCTAGATTTGTTCCAGTATAGGTTGATACTGAAGAAAAACTAGTGCAAAGGTTTCACGAGGGATTACGACCGTGGATCCATGGACAAGTTGTAGTTTTTGAATTAACGACGTATACCGCCGTAGTCCAGAAAGCTTTGATTATTGAAGGGGAAAGCGAAAGATCTCAAAAGGATAGAGGACTAGAAAGTTTCCAAGACCGCTCCAGCAGGAAGCCGAGATTTCAAGCTCGGACAAATTTGAATTTCAAAAGGATAGGACAAGGTACCCAGAAAATAGGTAATCAGTTTCCAAGCCCCCAAACAGCAGGGAATTGTCAGAGTCTCAGTGTCGTACATGCAGAACTTGTGGACACAAGCACACCGATGTATGTATCAAAGCGGATGTGACGTGTTTCAAATGCAAACATAAAGGGCACTATTCTAACGAATGTCCAATGGGAAGAACAGCGGAAATTACTTGCTTCCAGTGTGGAAGGAAAGGGCATATCGCTAGAAATTATAAAGGACCAGTAATGGAAGCTAGTATTCCGAAAGTATTGGCATTACCTTCTCCACCGCTGCCTAATAAACCCAGAGCAAGAACTTTCAACATGACAATGAAAGAAGTAGTGCAGAGTCCTAGTGTAATTGCAGGTACGCTTTTGGTGAATTCAGTAAGTTCAAAAGTATTAATTGATTCTGGAGCTACTCGTTCATTTATTTCTGAAGAATTCCTTGATAAGTTACATTACGAAATCGAATGGTTGGGCAAAACGTTAATTATAAAATTAGCGAATGACGACCAAGTTCCAGTAGATCGAGTATGTCCTGCGTGCGATATAAAGATAGCCGAACATCATTTCTCCGTAGACTTGATTCCTTTTATGTTAGGAGAGTTTGACGTATGTGGCGCCCTCCAAACCCGGGTCAGAAGTTTGGGGTCCACACACACACCTTAATTATAACCTGCTTATATCCAAGATAAAGATAATATTAATATATGCAGTGACCCTACTTATCAACCACCACGGACCGCAACAGGTTAAAGTATGCACACAAGCCAACACACTAATATATTACAAACCGTTCAAATCCCAACTATTTTAAACTCACACTGAGTATCAAACATTATTACAAACTTTTACAAACTTAAATTATCCCAAAAGAAGCCTACTAGTTCAACTTCCTCAACCTGAACCCCTAGCTCTCGCGCTGGACTGGGGATCCTCGCTACCAACTGGTTCCTTTTTAACTGGAAAGAATATAAACAACATCGCACAAATGAGCTAACTAGCTCAGCAAGTCACAATAACAAAACTGAGAATAATGATCATCAGGTGACTATGATTATGATATCAAGTGAACATTGGATTATGATTCAGAATTGGATAATATACTTTTAATTTAAAAACCAAGGTTAGGCTGCTGATCAGTCACGCACTAACCCCGAGCAAGGCACACAATATTGCTCTAACTACTGGATCCAAGGCACACATTGGCCTAACTTGACCATTATATGGTCTGACCACGAATCTGGTCCACAATTTTATAAAAACAATCCAATTCTAACATAATAACAGAATATGCAATAATAAACAATAACCAGAATCATTAACAACAATGAGTGTTTAACAATGAAAGGGTTTCAATCTTTGTAAGGATCAATAAAGTAGTTTAAAAGCTTGAATGCTGGGTAATGAAAGAATTGGATAACAAAAGAATCAATATTTCAGGGTTTCAAAGATTTGGGCTCTCAAAGCATAGGATACAATGGTTGAATGTACAAGTAATTCAGTTCAGTGTTTGGGATTTTGTTTGCATGTATTTATGGAATAGTATCGTATATTTGAGGTTCGAGTTTGGGTTTACAATAATCAATGGCTTAGAAAGAATATGGTTCATGGCTCAAGAACAATAACTGAAATCAGGGTTTAGGTTTCCGTGCTTCAAAGCACTTGCAATGTCAACAAGACTATCAAGAATTTCAATATCTCGAGAAAGTTCAGAACACTTGCCTGGTATTAGCTCACTACTCTGTACTCGCTTCCAATCACAATCGTCTTATTCCTCAACTATCTGTTTCCCTTTCCTACGCCTTGCCTCTTCTGCTCACATATCATAAGCATCTATCAATCATCAACTCACAAGATTCTATTCAACGCACACTTCTATCTACCCTTCGTTTTACCCAAATCCGATTAACGGATTGAAATCTACGTAATAACGAAGTAAACACCGCATATATAGACCGATAGTCAAACAACATGTCACGTATAACACTTAATACATCACGTAATCAATGACATATCATTTATAAAGAAGTCTTAGGTCATAAATGTGCTTTCGGGTATTTAAAATAATTTTTTAAAACATTTTTCGGAATTAAAATGGGTCGTTGGATCAATTTCGGTTTAATAAACAGGGTTCGGTTGGCCAATTCTGGCTCCGAAACAATTTTAGAATAATTATCGAGCCTTGAAAATAATTTAGAATAATATTTTAAAGCTCGAAACTATTTTTCAGAATTTTTAAATCATTTTTAATAATTAAATCTAATTAAATAATTAATTAAAAATCAATTAATAATTAATTAAATCAATTAATCAATTAATTTTCGAATTAATTGACTAATTAGTCAATTAAAAATTAACTGAAATTAATTAAATAATTAATTCAGATTTATTTGTGAATTAAAAATAATTTTCGGAATTAAAATAATAATTTTTAGAATTTTCAGAAATTAAAAACGAATTTTTATAATAAAAATAAATGAGAAATATGATTTTTAAACATTTTTAAAACATGAATCCTATTTTTACAAAGTCTGGAAACTACAGGGACCAAACTGCATCGTCCCCAAAACTTCAGGGACCAAACTGCAATTTTTACAGTCCAGTCACCGGAAAACACAGGGGTGGCCGGAGAACACGATTCCGGCCTCCTCACCTTGACACAAGCTCCAGATCACATCTACACAACACCAGGAACACAACCATGCAATCAAAACAACCTAACAATCCCTGAGTTGGCCGGAATTTGGCCGCGAAATTTTCCAGTTTCCGGCGAACATCAGAAAACTTCAAAACACAACTCCCTTCTCTACAGACCTCGTTGGTTCATGAAACTTATACGACTGGATTGCTAATTTCACAGAGAACACAACCCACTATATCACAACATCAATCTATCACAGAATAAGAAACCCCCAAATTTCAATTAAGAACATTCATACGGGTTATAAACCCTAATTTTAAAATTCGAAAATCAAACTCAAATTTGAACATGTTATTGAACTCCAAATCAGACGTATGACATATGAAAATCATCAGGAAAACAAGCTCTACAACATGCAATCATCAAATCATACAAACAATCATCCGAACAAAAATTCATCTTTTTAATAAAATAAATTCGAAAATAATTAAATTTTTAGAAATTCAACCTTTGATTCTGCAGTGAAACAAAGCTTAGAATCTGATAGTACTCCTTGAAACCTTCAAATCGGTTACTCCAACTTTTCAAACGGATTTCACTAACGCCTTGAATTTGTGGTTTGATTCTCAGAAAGGTTTATGAATATATGATTTTTCTTTGTAAAATTATATATTTATCTGTCTGTAAATGATTTTGATACGAAATAAAATACGGTAAAAGGCTATTTATAATTACGGAAAATTAGTATCCCGTTGGATCATTCCGGATATAAAATGGTACGTTTATTTATAAAAACTGATCCAAACAGTATCGGTTTTCGGGATAATTATCCAAATCAGTACAACTTGTACTGCGGTCTTGGTCTCAGCACCCAGTTACACGTACTACGAAGTGATAATTGGGATAGTTTAATAAAAAGCTCCCGTTTATCGAAAATACGGGTTTTATTAATTTACCGAAACGAATATTGTATCGAAAATGTTGTGCCGGGACCCGCGCAGGACAAACCGTACGCCGGATCGAAAAAGTCGAAACATGGAAAATGCTCGGAATATTACAATTAGGTTAGGAAGGAGTTCTCGGAAGAGTTTCGGGTTCCAAAAACGTAAAAACGATTGACGTCGGTTGGTTCCCGTTTTTATAAAATAGATTTTAATTACCCGGAAAAAGATTCTAAAAAAATTTCATATGATTCTAATAAATCTATAAATCAACATAAAAATAATTAGGAAGATATAACAATTATCTATATTTTATTTTGGACATATAAAAATTAAAATACTCAATTAATATTATTTTTGAATATTCAAGTACATATATCACTTAACAATTAACTCACAGAATAGATACTGAACACACATATTAATTATTTAATAGTAAAAAAATAATTACACGTTATATCCCGGATATTACATCCTTCCCCCCTTAAAAGGATTCTGTCCTCAGAATCTCCTAAGAAAACAAATGAGGGTACTTTTCTCTCATATCACTTTCTAACTCCCAGGTTGACTCTTCAACCTTTGGGTTTCTCCACAATACTCTTACTAACTTTATCACTTTATTCCTTAATACTTTCTCTCTTTCCACTAAAATCCTTATTGGATTCTCTACATATGATAAATCTGCCTGAAGCTCTATTGGCTCATATTCTATTACATGCCTGGAGTCTGGATTATATTTCTTGAGTATCGATACATGAAAAACATTGTGAATGTGCTCCATGTGCGGAGGTAACGCCAATTCGTAAGCGACTTTGCCAACGCTCTTTAGGATCTCAAAAGGTCTGACATATCTTGGGCTTAGCTTCCCTTTCTTCCCAAACCTCGTTAGTCCTTTCCACGGTGATACTTTCAATAATACTAAGCTCCCTTCTTCAAATTCCATGTCTTTCCTTGACTGGTCTGCATATTTCCTCTGACGATTTTGTGCGGCTATTAATCTTTTCTGGATAAGTTCAACAACTTCCTTTGTCTGCTGTACCAATTCAGGTCCGAGTATTTTGCGTTCTTCTACTTCGTCCCAATATAATGGAGATCTACATTTACGTCCATAAAGGGCTTCATAAGGTGGCATCCCAATGCTGGCGTGGTAACTGTTGTTATAAGCAAATTCTACCAGGGGTAAATGCTCGTCCCAACTTCCTTTGAAATCAATAGCACCAACACGTAGCATGTCCTCGATTGTCTGGATTGTTCTTTCACTTTGGCCGTCCGTCTGCGGGTGATAGGCCGTACTCATATTCAATTTTGTTCCCAAACATTCTTGAAAACTCTTCCAAAATCTTGAATTAAACCTTGGATCTCGATTAGATACGATAGACACTGGAACTCCATGACGAACTACAATTTCTTTTGGGTACATATGGACTAACTTGTCGAGCGAAAATCTTTCATTTATAGGCAGAAAATGAGCTGACTTGGTAAGTCTATCCACTATAACCCAAATGGCATCATGATTAGCCCTTGTCCTTGGTAATCCAACTATGAAATCCATGGTAATATGTTCCCACTTCCATTCTGGAATCTCCAATGGCTGTAGCAATCCGCTTGGTGTCTGATGCTCCGCTTTAACTCTCTGACAGGTATAACATTTGCTAACCCATTCCGCAATTTCCCTCTTCATATTTGGCCACCAATAATTCTTCTTTAAATCTCTGTACATTTTGGTACTCCCTGGATGGATGGAATATCTTGAACTATGTGCCTCTTGTAAAATTTCATTCTTTAACTCCGTCACTGATGGAATCCAAACTCTTGAAGAAAACCTAAGAATACCTTGATCATCTTGTTGCGTGCATAATTCCTCACCTATCAAACTATTTATATCTTGATCCATTACCTCTTTCTGGCATTTCTTTATTTTCTCCAATAACTCCGGGTGGAAAATTATACTGTATACTTTTGCTTCCTCAGGCTTGCAAATTCTAACCTCCAATTCTAATTTCTGAAATTCTTTATATATTTCTTCAGGTACATATAACACATTTAACCTTTCCTTCCGACTTAACGCATCTGCTACAACGTTCGCCTTACCGGGATGATAATTAATCGAGCAATCATAATCCTTGATCAATTCTAACCATCTCCTTTGCCTCATATTAAGTTCCTTCTGGGTAAATATATATTTCAAACTTTTGTGATCCGTGAAAATCTCACACTTTTCTCCATACAAATAATGTCTCCAAATCTTCAAAGCAAAAACTATGGCTGCTAGCTCCAAATCATGAGTAGGGTATTTCTGTTCGTGTGGTTTCAATTGTCTTGACGCATAAGCAATCACCTTGTCGTGCTGCATAAGAACACATCCTAGTCCTTTATGAGAAGCATCGCTATAAATTACGAAATTCCCTTGATCGTCTGGAAGTGACAAAACAGGTGCCGTGATTAATCTCTGCTTCAATTCTTGAAAACTTTCTTCGCACTTGTCGTTCCATATAAACTTTTCATTCTTTCGTGTAAGCTTTGTTAATGATGTGGCAATCCTTGAGATATTCTGAACAAATCGACGATAATATCCCGCCAATCCTAGGAAACTTCTTACCTCAGTGGGTGTTCTCGGTCTCTCCCAATTCGTAATTGCTTCGATCTTTGCCGGGTCCACTTTGATCCCTTCATTACTGACTATGTGTCCTAAGAACTGAACTTCCTGTAGCCAAAACTCACACTTCGACCATTTAGCATATAACTTCTTCTTCCTTAAAATCTCCAAAGCCGTTCTCACATGTTCCGCATGATCCTCTTTCGTTTTGGAATAGATTAAAATATCGTCTATAAACACAATAACAAACTTATCCAAATACTCTTTGAAAATTCTATTCATCAGGTCCATAAACGCTGCTGGGGCGTTGGTCAATCCAAAAGACATCACTAGAAATTCATAATGCCCATACCTTGTTCTGAAAGCTGTCTTTGGTATATCCTCTGGCTTGATCTTTAGTTGATGATATCCCGATCTTAAATCAATTTTGGAGAAATACTTGGCTCCCTTCAATTGGTCAAACAAATCATCGATTCTGGGTAACGGATACTTGTTTTTGATTGTCAGCTTATTGAGCTCCCTATAGTCAATGCACAGTCTTATGCTTCCATCTTTCTTCTTGACAAATAATACCGGGGCTCCCCACGGGGATATGCTGGGTCTAATTACTCCTTTTTCTAACAATTCTTGCAATTGCCTTGCTAGCTCCTTCATCTCAACAGGCGCCATTCTGTACGGGGCTTTGGACACCGGTTCTGTTCCAGGTTCTAAGTCGATCGCAAATTCAATTTCTCTATCTGGAGGAAGTCCTGGTAATTCGTCGGGAAATACGTCTGAAAATTCATTCACTACTGGAATATCTTCAAGTTTTGCTGGCTCCTGACTCCTGTCGATTACATATGCTACGAAATGCTCACATCCTTGCCGTAATAATTTCTTAGCTTGAATCATTGTTAAGAACTTCTTTACTTGTTTCTGACCTTTGAACGTTACTATTCTTTCGTCTGGCGTTTTCACCATTACTTTCTTATTCGACAATCTATCTGAGCATCATGCTTAGATAACCAATCCATCCCTAATATTACATCAAATTCTCCTAACTTAAATGGTATCAAATCTACACAAAACTTACTACCAGAAATCTCAACCTCACAATTTCCACAAACTTGGTTCACAGTTACACGTTCTTGATTTGCTAATTCCACAGTCATTATTTCATTTAAGCATTCAACTGGACAATTTAATTTACTAACAAAGTCTTGTGAAACAAACGATCGAGTTGCTCCCGAATCTATTAACACTTTGGCACATAAAGAATTCACATTAAGCGTACCTGCCACGACATCCGTATCCTGGATAGCATCCTTCACTGACATGTCAAAAACTCTAGCCCTTGGAGTCTCATTCACGGTTGGGGTAGATCCCATAATCCTCAATGCATTACTGACTGGGGCTGGTGTCTTGCAATCCCTGGCCATATGTCCTGGCTTCCCACATTTAAAGCATGTAAATCCAATGGCTGGAACCTTCACTGCTGGATTCCGGATAGGCTGATCCTTATTTGCTGGCTGATTTCGGCACTCCCTTGAATAGTGCCCTTTCTAGGTTGCATTTAAAACATACCACATTCAACTTGTTACAAACTCCTCCATGCTTCTTTCCACAAATTTGACAATCTGGAAAAGTTAATCTCAACTGATTCGGCTGATTTACATTAGCTGGACGATTGCCCTGTCCTCCGTCTCCTGCATTTTGTCTTCTGAAATTAAAATTTCTTCCTGGCTGGAACTTGCCCTTCTTGAAGTTTGGAAACTTCCCTGTTTGTGACTGACCCTCACTTCCCTCAACTTTCCTTTTCTTGCTTTCCTTATCTTTCTGGAACATCTCACTCTCTGTCTCTGCGATCATAGCCTTCTGTACTACTCCTGCATAAGTCTCCAATTCAAAAATAGCTACCTTCCCTCTGATCCATGGCTTCAAGCCTTACTGGAATCTCTTAGCTTTCTTTCTATCAGTATCAACATACGACGGCACATACCTTGACAATTCCTCAAACTTCCCCTCATAATCTGTTACCGACATATTCCCTTGCTTTAACTCTAAAAACTTCAGCTCCATAAGATCCTGAACAAACTGAGGAAAATACTTTTCTAGAAACAATTCCTTGAACCTTTCCCAAGTAATAACATCCGTACCTTCCAATGTCTTCACCATCTCCCACCAATAGGTGGCTTCATTCTTCAGATAATAACTTGCAAACTCAACCTTCTGTTCCTCCTTCACTTTCACTAAGGCAAATGCCTTCTCTATTTCCTTTAACCAAACATTTGCTTCAATTGGCTCTAAGGAACCCTTGAATTCTGGTGGGTTTATTGCCTGAAAAGTTTTGAAGGTTACCTGGGGATTGGTCTGTCTTTGTTGTTGTTGTGCTAGGGCTACTGCTGGGTCCATAGGTCCTGGGTTCACATTCGGGTTTGTATCATCTTGATTGTTGTTGTTGTTGGTTTCTTCATTTCTGGTGTTGGTGCGGGTATTTCTTTTAGGAGGCATTTTCTGTAAAGAATCAATCAATTTATTTAGCTTTTAAATCAAATATTTGCATAAAAGAAAAGTTTTGTAAAACAGGAATATCTCTTTTTGAAAACAGTTGTAACTAAGTAAATTGCATGCTTCTTTACAGAATATAAACAGTTATGGAAAACAGGGTACATGGTATCACAGGGTATAACTGGTGCAATAAATAAGGTAAAGTAAAACAGGTACAATAAAATAAATGACAGTGCTGGAAAGGAAAAAGGTACTGATATATATAGATCAAAGGTTTTAGGGTAGTACAAGCGTAAAGACGCTTCGAAGGTAAAAGCAAAAAGGTACAACAACTTACTCACTAGTTAGCATAGCTAGTCTATAAATACAACTCAAAAGTCTACTGATACACACTACACACTACTGTACATACTACATAACCATAACAACACTTCTCAGCATCTCCATCTCTGAATCTCTGGCTCATGGCAAATCTGGACCTCCTATCTCCTCAAGCTCCTCTAGAACCCACTTAGCCCACTCGACTAGGAAATCAGGGGTGATGTCCTCATGTGTAGCCTCAGCAATCCTCACAGCAGCTGCTCTACGAAATGCCTGGAGCCTCTCTCTAAGTCGCCTCTCACCACTCCCCATCTCTCTGGTACGCATGATATGCAATAACTCCTGGATCTGACCCTGTAAGAATCGTTGCTCCATAAGGCAAGCCTCAAACTGATGATATGGGACAGGATAGGAAGAGAACTGGAAAGGTACTCCCATGACTGAATGACTAGTAAAGCCTGAATCCGCAGGTGGGGGTCCTCTGATAGGTGGCCTCACGCCTGGAGGTGGAATAGCCTGCAGTGGTACGGGCTGCAACACTGGTGGAGGTAGAATAACCAATGCTAGTGGAACAATAGGACGTGGATCCGAAAACGGCACTCCAACTGAAGGCTCTGAATGATCAGCTGATACAGGAATAAAAGAGTCGGCCATCTCTGCTATCTGAAATCATATCGCAATATAAGAATCTCGCAAACTATACTAATACCTGATATACAGAAGCACTCACCCTCTCAACGTTCTCTCATCCTATGCCTTACTTCTAATCTTAACCCTCTACCTATTCCCGTTAACCTAGGCTTGTGTCAGTGACTTATAACCTGTAGCTCTGATACCAACCTGTGGCGCCCTCCAAACCCAGGTCAGAAGTTTGGGGTCCACACACACACCTTAATTATAACCTGCTTATATCCAAGATAAAGATAATATTAATATATGCAGTGACCCTACTTATCAACCACCACGGACCGCAACAGGTTAAAGTATGCACACAAGCCAACACACTAATATATTACAAACCGTTCAAATCCCAACTATTTCAAACTCACACTGAGTATGAAACATTATTACAAACTTTTACAAACTTAAATTATCCCAAAAGAAGCCTACTAGTTCAACTTCCTCAACCTGAACCCCTAGCTCTCGCGCTGGACTGGGGATCCTCGCTACCAACTGGTTCCTTTTTAACTGGAAAGAATATAAACAACATCGCACAAATGAGCTAACTAGCTCAGCAAGTCACAATAACAAAACTGAGAATAATGATCATCAGGTGACTATGATTATGATATCAAGTGAACATTGGATTATGATTCAGAATTGGATAATATACTTTTAATTTAAAAACCAAGGTTAGGCTGCTGATCAGTCACGCACTAACCCCGAGCAAGGCACACAAGCATTGCTCTAACTACTTGGATCCAAGGCACACATTGGCCTAACTTGACCATTATATGGTCTGACCACGAATCCTGGTCCACAATTTTATAAAAACAATCCAATTCTAACATAATAACAGAATATGCAATAATAAACAATAACCAGAATCATTAACAACAATGAGTGTTTAACAATGAAAGGGTTTCAATCTTTGTAAGGATCAATAAAGTAGTTTAAAAGCTTGAATGCTGGGTAATGAAAGAATTGGATAACAAAAGAATCAATATTTCAGGGTTTCAAAGATTTGGGCTCTCAAAGCATAGGATACAATGGTTGAATGTACAAGTAATTCAGTTCAGTGTTTGGGATTTTGTTTGCATGTATTTATGGAATAGTATCGTATATTTGAGGTTCGAGTTTGGGTTTACAATAATCAATGGCTTAGAAAGAATATGGTTCATGGCTCAAGAACAATAACTGAAATCAGGGTTTAGGTTTCCGTGCTTCAAAGCACTTGCAATGTCAACAAGACTATCAAGAATTTCAATATCTCGAGAAAGTTCAGAACACTTGCCTGGTATTAGCTCACTACTCTGTACTCGCTTCCAATCACAATCGTCTTATTCCTCAACTATCTGTTTCCCTTTCCTACGCCTTGCCTCTTCTGCTCACATATCATAAGCATCTATCAATCATCAACTCACAAGATTCTATTCAACGCACACTTCTATCTACCCTTCGTTTTACCCAAATCCGATTAACGGATTGAAATCTACGCAATAACGAAGTAAACACCGCATATATAGACCGATAGTCAAACAACATGTCACGTATAACACTTAATACATCACGTAATCAATGACATATCATTTATAAAGAAGTCTTAGGTCATAAATGTGCTTTCGGGTATTTAAAATAATTTTTAAAACATTTTTCGGAATTAAAATGGGTCGTTGGATCAATTTCGGTTTAATAAACAGGGTTCGATTGGCCAATTCTGGCTCCGAAACAATTTTAGAATAATTATCGAGCCTTGAAAATAATTTAGAATAATATTTTAAAGCTCGAAACTATTTTTCAGAATTTTTAAATCATTTTTAATAATTAAATCTAATTAAATAATTAATTAAAAATCAATTAATAATTAATTAAATCAATTAATCAATTAATTTTCGAATTAATTGACTAATTAGTCAATTAAAAATTAACTGAAATTAATTAAATAATTAATTCAGATTTATTTGTGAATTAAAAATAATTTTCGGAATTAAAATAATAATTTTTAGAATTTTCAGAAATTAAAAACGAATTTTTATAATAAAAATAAATGAGAAATATGATTTTTAAATATTTTTAAAACAGGAATCCTATTTTTACAAAGTCTGGAAACTACAGGGACCAAACTGCATCGTCCCCAAAACTTCAGGGACCAAACTGCAATTTTTACAGTCCAGTCGCCGGAAAACACAGGGGTGGCCGGAGAACACGATTCCGGCCTCCTCACCTTGCCACAAGCTCCAGATCACATCTACACAACACTAGGAACACAACCATGCAATCAAAACAACCTAACAATCCCTGAGTTGGCCGGAATTTGGCCGCGAAATTTTCCAGTTTCCGGCGAACATCGGAAAACTTCAAAACACAACTCCCTTCTCTACAGACCTCGTTGGTTCATGAAACTTATACGACTGGATTGCTAATTTCACAGAGAACACAACCCACTATATCACAACATCAATCTATCACAGAATAAGAAACCCCCAAATTTCAATTAAGAACATTCATACGGGTTATAAACCCTAATTTTAAAATTCGAAAATCAAACTCAAATTTGAACATGTTATTGAACTCCAAATCAGACGTATGACATATGAAAATCATCAGGAAAACAAGCTCTACAACATGCAATCATCAAATCATACAAACAATCATCCGAACAAAAATTCATATTTTTAATAAAATAAATTCGAAAATAATTAAATTTTTAGAAATTCAACCTTTGATTCTGCAGTGAAACAAAGCTTAGAATCTGATAGTACTCCTTGAAACCTTCAAATCGGTTACTCCAACTTTTCAAACGGATTTCACTAACGCCTTGAATTTGTGGTTTGATTCTCAGAAAGGTTTATGAATATATGATTTTTCTCTGTAAAATTATATATTTATCTGTCTGCAAATGATTTTGATACGAAATAAAATACGGTAAAAGGCTATTTATAATTACGGAAAATTAGTATCCCGTTGGATCATTCCGGATATAAAATGGTACGTTTATTTATAAAAACTGATCCAAACGGTATCGGTTTTCGGGATAATTATCCAAATCAGTACAACTTGTACTGCGGTCTTGGTCTCAGCACCCAGTTACACGTACTACGAAGTGATAATTGGGATAGTTTAATAAAAAGCTCCCGTTTATCGAAAATACGGGTTTTATTAATTTACCGAAACGAATATTGTATCGAAAATGTTGTGTCGGGACCCGCGCAGGACAAACCGTACGCCGGATCGAAAAAGTCGAAACATGGAAAATGCTCGGAATATTACAATTAGGTTTAGGAAGGAGTTCTCGGAAGAGTTTCGGGTTCCAAAAACGTAAAAACGATTGACGTCGGTTGGTTCCCGTTTTTATAAAATAGATTTTAATTACCCGGAAAAAGATTTTAAAAATTTTTTATATGATTCTTATAAATCTATAAATCAACATAAAAATAATTAGGAAGATATAACAATTATCTATATTTTATTTTGGACATATAAAAATTAAAATACTCAATTAATATTATTTTTGAATATTCAAGTACATATATCACTTAACAATTAACTCACAGAATAGATACTGAACACACATATTAATTATTTAATAGTAAAAAAAATAATTACACGTTATATCCCGGATATTACAATGTAATTTTGGGAATGGATTGGTTAGCTTGTCATAATGCTCAGATTGATTGCGCGAATAAGAAAGTCAAATTACGAACTGCGGAAAATGTAACGGTAATGTTTAAAGGCGAAAAACAGTAGGATGAAATTTCTGACTGCGATGCAGACCAAAGGATTGCTTCGACAGGGATGTGAGATGTACATAGCTTACGTGTTAGATACGGAGAAGGGAAGTCCCAAAATAGAAGACATTCCAGTTGTATGTGAATTTCCGGACGTCTTTCCAGACGAGCTTCCAGGGTTACCTCCAGATCGAGAAATTGAATTTATGATTGATTTAGCACCAGGTACAGAACCAATTTTGAAAGCTCCATATCGAATGGCTGCATTCGAGATGAAGGAATTGTCAATGCAACTGCAAGATCTTCTAGACCGAGGCATTATAAGACCCAGTGTATCTTCGTGGGGTACACCAGTATTGTTCGTGAAGAAAAAAGATGGCAGCATGCGACTATGCATTGACTATCGAGAATTGAACAAGCTCACTATCAAGAATAAGTATCCTTTACCGAGAATCGATGATTTATTCGATCAGCTAAAAGGAGCTGCATGGTTTTCGAAGATAAATTTGCGATCAGGCTATCATCAATTAAAGATTAAAGCTGAAGATATTCCCAAGACTGCATTTCGTACGAGATATGGACATTATGAGTTTCTGGTAATGACATTCGGTTTGACCAACGTACCAACAGGATTCATGGATCTGATGAACAGGGTATTCAAGAAATACTTGGATAAATTTGTGATCGTATTCATTGATGACATCTTGATTTACTCAAAGACGGAAGAAGAGCATGCTGAGCACTTGAGGATAGCTTTGGAAATTCTAAGGAAAAAACAAATGTACGCGAAATTCTTAAAATGTGAATTCTGGTTGAAAGATGTACAATTTCTAGGGCACATCATCAGTAGTGAAGGCATTGAAGTTGATCCAGCGAAGATTGAAGCTGTGTTGAGTTGGGAAAGGCCAAAGACACCGACGGATGTTCGAAGTTTCTTGGGATTAGCAGGATATTATAAAAGATTTGTCAAAGATTTTGCGAAAATAGCAATGTCGTTGACCAAGTTAACTCGAAAAAGTGAAAAGTTCGTATGGGATGACAAATATGAAGAAAGTTTCCAAGAGTTGAAGAATCGCTTAGTAACCGCACCGGTACTCGTATTACCAGACAAGCATGTAAATTTTGTCATTTACAGTGATGCTTCATACCGCAGATTAGGATGTGTATTGATGCAGCACGGTAAAGTCATTGCATATGATTCGAGACAGCTAAAACCTCATGAACAGAAGTATCCTACGCATGACCTAGAATTAGCAGCGATCGTATTTGCATTGAAACTTTGGAGACACTATTTCTACGGTGAGAAATGCGAAATCTACATGGATCATAAAAGTCTGAAGTACATCTTTACACAAAAAGAACTGAACATGAGACAATATCGATGGCTAGAATTGATTAAAGATTACGATGTTACGATTAGTTATCATCCAGGGAAAGCAAATGTTGTGGCAGATGCGCTAAGCCGGAAAGAAAGATTGAATTTGTTAACTTCATGCGAAGAATTAGCTAAGGAATTTGACAAATTGGAAATCGGAATTCGTATTCCCAATAAATCTACTGAAGCTATCTACGCTATGATTTTTCATCCGGAGTTGCTAGAGAAGATTCGCCGTTGTCAAGAAGAACTGATGAGTCAAGATGACGACTTAACTGGAGAAGAAATCACAACTCAGAAGGATAATGAAGGAATTCTACGCTTTGCATCAAGAATCTGGATCCCTAACGTGGCAGAATTGAAAGAAGAAATATTGCGAGATGCGCACAGTTCGAAGTATTCCATTCATCCAGGAAGTACAAAAATGTACCGCGATCTGAAGTAAACTTTCGGTGGCCGAACATGAAGAAGGAAATAGCAGAATGGGTAAGTAAATGTTACACATGCCAGCAAGTTAAAGCGGAACATTAATGTCCGAGTGGATTACTGCAACCATTGGATATTCCAGAATGGAAATAGGAACATCTAGCGATGGATTTTGTTGTAGGACTTCCAAGGACTAAAGAAAATCATGATGTGATATGGGTAATCGTTGACAGACTAACGAAGTCGGCACATTTTCTACCAATTAACGAAATATTTTCACTCGACAAGCTAGTGCACTTGTATCTCAAGGAAATTGTGATGCGACATGGAGTTCCAATATCTATCGTGTCTGATCGAGATCCCCATTTCAATTCAAGATTTTGGAGACAATTTCAAGAATGTCTTGGAACTAAATTAAACATGAGTACCGCTTATCATCCGCGAACCGATGGGCAAAGTGAAAGAACTATCCAAACAATTGAAGACATGCTACGAGTTTGTGCGATTGATTTCAAAGGCAGTTGGGATGAGCATTTACCTTTGGTTGAATTTTCTTACAATAACAGCTATCACGCAAGCATTAGAATGCCACCGTACGAAGCAGTTATATGGAAGGAAATGCAGATCACCAGTATATTGGGATGAAGTTGGAGAACGCAAAGTTTTGGGTCCAGAATTAATCCAACAGACTAAAGAAAAGATAGAACTTATTCGACAACGATTGGATGCAGCACAAAACAGGCAACGTAAATATGCAGATCAAGCAAAGAAGGATATGAACTACCCGGAAGGAGAACACGTATTACTCAAAATATCGCCAGGGAAAGGATTGACCAGATTTGGAAACAAGGGTAAATTGAAGCCACGATACGTCGGGCCAATTGAAATTTTGAAGAAAGTGGGAAAAGTTGCGTACGAATTAGCTTTACCACCTCATATGCAACATATTCACAATGTGTTTCACGTGTCGATGCTTAAGCGATATAATCCTGATTCTAGGCATGCAATAGAGTATGAACCGATAGATATCCAACCTGATTTGTCTTTTGTAGAACAGCCAATAAGAATTTTAGATTGGCGAGAGAAAGTGTTGAGAAATAAGTTTGTATCTTTAGTGCGAGTATTGTGGAGAAACCCTATGGTTGAAGAATCAACCCGGGAACTTGAGAGCGAAATGTTAGAGAAATATCCTCATTTGTTTTCATAACAAGATTTTGAGGACATAATCCTATTAAGGGGGGAAGGATGTAACTTCTAGGAAATTTACGTCTGTATTATATTATATTTATAATAAATTATGTGTGTTAATGTGTCATTTATATGGAATTAATTGTCAAACCCTAATTGCTATATGTTATGTGCATTCTGTGTTGTTCCGGTATTTTTAAGATATTTTTCAGATATTTTATTTTGCATTCATAGCTTTCATTTCAAACGTTTTACGACCCGAACCATGATTTTAAAACAGGTATTTCAAATAAAATAATGGGCCTTATTTTTCATCAAATGGCTTTTACCATCGCATTATTATGAACATCTAGCCATTTTATAAATTTTCTCGTTTTGCGAAAAATGACTTTTCCGGGCCCCATTGGGTGTTAAAAATCCCACAAAAATCACATTTTTATTTTTATAAAAATTATAGGACTTTTATTTATACCATTTCTTTGTATTTTTGCATTATTCACAATTTTTGGAAAATTTTGGCATATATATTGCATATATAAATATTTATAAATTAAATTTTGATACTCAAAAATTATAAAAATTGGGGCCAAATATTTTTATTAGATGTGTAATTAGCCCCTTAATTTTATTTAGGGGTATTATTTCTCATAGTATAAATAGCCTAATTTTTATTAATTAATTACTAATTAATCATAAAAATTCAAAAAATCAGCAAAAAAATCCCCAAATTCCAGAATTAGGGTTCTTGAGTTCTTGATTTTAATCGGAGATTTCAATGTGATTCTGACCTCCAAATCAAACATGTAAGTATTCGTTGCAAAGCTCTTGATCTCTACTTTCTATTCGTGTAATCAATTTCATATTTTATAGCTTCGAATTTCAATTCGATTTTAGGGTTCTTGAACTAATTTGGGTATTTGCAAATCGTTGTGTTTTGGTTGGTGAGAGTTATATGAACAGATTGCCCAGGTTGTGTAGATGATTATACGTATTTTTAATTAATTTTTCTATTCTCGGATTTGTGATTTGTGTTTTTGAGTTTTCAACCCGTCTTTATATTCGGGTTTTTAGTTTGAATGATTGTTTGCTGTTTCTATTACCACGAATGAGTAGATCGTTGTTTTTACAATCGATTGGTACTAGAATCGTTGTGTTTGGCTTCCGTTTCAAGCTCGCCGGATTTTGACGTCGTCGCCGCCGCGTTCTTGATGATTACGGCCACGTTCCCGGCGGAACAACGACGAAGATGGGAGGGAGATCGACCCGGAAGAGTGTCATAATTATTATTCGTAAAAAATAATTAAATATAGATGATCGACTAATCGCATAAATTGTAATAATTTATAATTAATAATAATAATTCGATAATTATACGAGGAATGCAAGTAGCTCATATTTATACGAGTAGTTGATCCTTGAGTTGGATTATGATTCGAATTATAATTATTTATCCGATAAATAGCGTAACAGTTAGTTGTATCGATTACTTATTTGTAAATAATCGCTCTAATCGAGTAAGTGATGACAATTTGTAAATAATTGTAATAAATTGTAACTAATCCTAATAATTAAGGATTAATTATTTTAAAATTCAGTAATTATTTAAAAATATAATTAAGGATTATTTAATTATAATCAATTATTTATAATTGATTATTAATTAATTAAATCTTGTTTAATTTGTAGTAATTAAACCGTTAGTCCGATTTGAGCAAAACGAAAGCCCTTTGACTCAGAAAAATGAGATAATCTCATTAAAAATAATATTAAGACCTAATTTCTCCCAGAATTTAGTTGACTTTGTTAATTGTTTGATTATCAGTCGAATTGTGTGCCGAGACGAGTCCGAAAAAATCCGAAAAATAGGAAACAAGTCAGCTAATGATCAGTTGAGCGATCAGCGAGTCGATTTTGATTCTAAAAATTATTTTAACTATAAAAATGATTATGTGCCTATGTGCTTATGTGTATTATGTGGTTAATCGAGTCTTACTTGCTAATATGTAATATACGAGTTAGTCATAAGCACATGGGTAGGTAATATAAACGATGTGAAGTCGATTCAAGACGCGATTGAAGTACGAAATCACTAAACCAGACTATTTTTCTAACAGAAGCCATGCCATCAAGGCAGGTTGAGTCGGTGATAGACGGAGGTGACTTAATTGCAGTGAGTCACGCATAAGGCAAGTTTTTTCCCCTATTCTACTTTTAGAATAGTGATACTTCTTCAGATTCTTATCACGCTTGTACTCTTTTGATTCTCTTGTTCATATTTCATTTCGAGTCTTGATTTATCCTTTTCATTTGAATTCATTGTTCATTCCAATTGTTACTTACAATTATTGATATATTCTGGTGATTAGAATATGTCAAAGCATATCGATTGTTCCGGTTGCTATTCCATGGACTGGATAATGATACTATGGGGGATTAAGTTTACTTAATCCTAAGGACCGGGACATAACCGGATCCTTGAGATGGGCCGTAGTGCCTGGGTGCCCAACGGGATCTATATAGTGGGATATAGATTAGCACTATATCCTGGCTGATCAGCAGGGTATAGATGCGAACTTGTGTCCAGTTAGTTCGTTTGTACTCGCCAGCAATGGCCTTCTTTCTATTCTCGTGGGGCTATATCTTTGCAGATATACCCAGGTTACCTATTCTTTTAAATTACTTTAACACTGTTTATATTTTGCAGACTTGTTGAACAATTTTTGGCTCACCCTTTTTGTTGTTATTCACCTTATTGTTTCAGTTAAAAACTAAAATGAAAACCCATCAGGACTCGAGTGGTAAAGAAGCGGGTCAAGCCTCGGGATCCTCTCATACCCAAGGTGTTGATCCCAATCCAGGAAGAAAGCTTTGAGTTGCCCGAATAGGTGGAGTGTAGATAGTTAGTGTGTGTGTTTAAATAAAAGATGAAATTAGTTTAAAACTGGTTAGATAATGGTTTATAATAAAGAGAGTTTGTAAGATTTTGAATTTGGTTTGTAATAAAGTAGTTAGGGGTTCTTGTTTTCATACTTCAACCTAAGAAGGTCCTGGTTAGTGTTAAAAGGGTTTAGAATCATTTCTTTATTATTTATTAATCAGATTGTACAGGTTTAGTGATTAGCTAGTAACCCCCAGACTTATACCCCAGGTCTGGAGGGCGTTACAAAAATATTCTACGGGCTGGATAGTTATTGTGAGGGCCAACGATGAGCTGTACCCTATGGGCCGGGGATGGACCGGACCCTTGGGCGATAGTGCATATGGTACCCGACTGGATCTATATAGTGAGATATAGATTTGCACTGTATTCTGGCTGATTAGCAGGATATAGGTGCGAACTAGTGTCCAGTCTAATTTGTTGTTGATTGCCATTAACGACATTCTCTCTCGAAAAGTTTTACGATTCCAAAACCGTACAAAACCCTGATTCATGAGATGGATCTAGGAATCGCTTGTCACATTTGGATTTATAATTAAAGGCTGGTAACAACCAATGTTTATTCGCTCAACTCCCTCAAATAAATAGAATTGTTCAAAATTGTTTAAAGATTTTATCCGAGAATTTTCCGTTGATATTAATGCTTGAAACTCAAATTATATACTTGCTGGGCATTTTTGGCTCACTCTTGATTTGTAAATTCTTATTTCTTTCAGAAGCAGATAAGGATAAAAGTTCATAGCTTTCGTTAGACATCAGAAGTTAGAGAAATCGCCGCTGCGAGAGGACGAAGATGTTAGAAAAATAAGACAAGGAAATTAGTACAAAGGTATTTAAACTTGTATTGTAGTTGTGTGAATTGTAAAAAGTTAGATTCTTGTTTCATACCATAACCTGTAAACGATCCGGATTAAAGGGGTTAATTATTTATTTCTTTAATTTATGTAAAGATTATTTAGTGACACCAAATCTTAACCCCAGATATGGGTTGTTACAGGTTGGCATCAGAGCTACAGGTTATTGGTCATTGAAATAAGAATAGGTGAGGGTAAGATAGGAGTGGTAGGCCATATAAGATAGGAAAGGGCTAGGCATGCTCATGTTAAGTTGAGTTGAGTGTGAATTAGGGTTAGCAGATCTGATATGGAATTATTAAGATAGGAATGTTGAGAAAAATGTAAGGCGAAAACAACAACGCTATAGATATATTGAGTTCTCAGATCCTATAGTAATGAGGAGTTGACAGCTCGACGGAGACTGGGTATGTTACCCTACTTTTCAGATGGATTTAAAGAAAATTGCGATTGATTCTTGTGAGAACTTCGTATAGGAAAATCTAAGTGAGTTTTGGTATTATTTAACTTAGAATTAGGTAGTAGGACAAGCTTTACGCCGGAGGCAACAAGTTGATGGAAGCAGATGAAGGACCAAAGCGGTACATTTCAGAGGCACCATCATTGCAATGAGATTCTTATCGCATACCGGGTGCTGCGCGAGGAATGATATCTACCTTACTAGGTATAGGTAAGACTAGCAAGAATGTGCGACCTTATCTACAGACGGAACGTGGAATTGCATTGGTTGGTTGTAAGTACAACGTCAAGGATGATGTCGAGAATATCAAAGACAGTGGCAAATATCAGCATCAGATTAGAGTTACGAATAAAATGGTATACAACGGTAGAGGAAATTTCGTCGACTAATGAATACGAACAGAATCCAAGGAGAAATAGAAGATGTATCAAAGTGGAGATATCCTTATATGGGAATTCCTTTAAATAGATACTTCACTAGCAGATTGTAAGAATAACAAGTAACTTATATGGTAATGACGACCCAATGTCGGATTTTCAAAAATTTTAATACGAGTTTTCGAAAAAGACTTTCTTAATAAACTTTCCAAAGATCTCTGCATTAAATGAGTTTCACAATTTGGTTATCGATTTACTACTTAAGTTCTTGTTATTAAGACATAAAATGACCTAAAAGTATAATGGATCTAGACTCAGTGTTGTTAGTTCGAAGGACCAAGTAGACCCACCAGTAGGGAGAAAGTTTAAAGTTTTCCGTAAAAGACGAAAGTAAACTTTGTTTAATAATATCAATAATTGAATCAACTTGTTAAAACATTATTTACCTAATTCGGGAATTATTAAAATTTAACAAGATTTGTGATTCGAACGGATAGAGGATGATGGAAGGAAATGGAGGAATCTTCCAGATGATTGGAGAAGAATCGTGTTTCCATCAACGAAATTGAGGCCTTGCGTGGTCGATGGTTATTCTACGCGGCATAGATGAAATCGGAAGCAATGATTATAAATTTTGTAAGGACACAATTATGATCAAATTATTAAAGCATTTAAGGTGAAGGCATTTCCAGACGACATTTCAAAGTTATAATGTGACCTAAATTGTGAATCTCTCATTCGAATGATTCCTGAAGGTATACGTAAGTGAAGCGTGGGCGGTGATTAACAATGCCATTCTTTTTCAAATACGTATGAGCTTCTTTTATCGATAAATTAGATGAGGCGAGAGCGAACGGAAATTTATTATACTCCTTCCAAATTATTTCTCTTCTTAAAATATTATTTCCTGATTGAGACAAACAGTGTTGTGATGTGACGCTTTGTCGAAATGACGAAGAGTCTAGTGGGACGCCACCTAATCATGTGCTGTATGCCATATAGTATGGAAGACTGGCCATCTTAAGTATGAATATGATTGTCTCATTATTCACTCATTCTTCTTCCTTCAATTCACTGATTTACAGATTGCAATCATTTGTTGCATTGTTCTTCCATATTTATTTTTTCAATCAAAATTATAGTCACAAACTCTCCTCTTGCGACGATTTCAAAAGAAATGGAATAGTCCCGTGTAACAGGTAGAATTACCTGTCGAATATAGATATTATTGCAAGCCAATAAATGATGGACATCTGCGGGCAAGGAAGAAGGAATTCACCGATAACGTGGACATGGCGAAGACATCAAGTCAGACAGTTGCTCTTGTTACGGGGATCTCGTTAGTACGGTAGATTGCGTTAACGCGATGCACTTCAAATTAGAAGATTTCAACATGAAATAAATAGTTAATGAACGATAATAAATAAATTAATTATAAAATAAGAAAGTAAGGCTGTATGCATCAGACAAAGCGAACGAGTGTCGGGACGATAATCGAAGATCAAGGGAATTTTGAACAATAACTCAGACATGCAATTAATAAGTTAAGCATCCCTTCGTCATGGGAAGGTGTAACGCCCACAAATCCGGGGTCAGAGGATTTGGTCGTCACTATCAAACTTCAATCCAAATCAACCTGTTTAATCAATAAACAAATGCCAGCGGAAGATATTTAGCATAAATGACCCCAAACTAATTCAAGATCTTTTAAGGTTACAGTTCTAGAAACAAGATATCCAAATTCCAAAAATAAATTTTTCACTTTCTTTTGAAACTCTTTTAAATAAATTCCAACTCAAAACTAAACCCACTGGTATAACTTTAAAATGAAGTATACTAGGCCCAAATAAAATATACAACTATAATATAATTTAATATAAACAACTTTACACAATAAAACTTACACTAGTCCGCAACCCTGGACCAACCACCTTCCAAAAGCTTCTTCTTTGCTTCCTCGAATTATGCAGCTAACTAGCGCAAGCTAATCCTCACTGGAGGTTAAATTTAAAAACAAGCAAGTATGAGCGAAAGAAATGCTCAGCAAGATCATTATAGCATATATAGGGTCGTTTTGATATAAAACCGACATCGGCATCAACGCAGAACATTTAAAATCATAATTGCTGAATCATAAAACTTTAGTTGAGGAACCCCAGAATTGATTCCTTAATTGTATTCAAAACCATTTTGATATTTTTGAGCGAAATGCTTCAACAATACTTTGAATCTTGACGAGAATAAAACTTGTAAAACAGTGTTTACGGAAATATTGTAAACAATTATAACATGAAACAATGATTATGGATTGAATCGTAAACTTTACTCAAAACCGAACTCTTAAAATTAATACTTATTTTGTTATCATATCAAATTAGATATCACTACGAACTTTAATGCTCACAACATCCCATACTGAAGTCAACACCAATCATCTGTACTAATACCACCTTTGATATTTAACAACAACGTAAGTATAAGCATAAATCAGAATCTGAATCAAAACTGTATTTTACCATTATCTAAAACAGAAACAATTGATAAATCATTTATTCTATGAATATCAAAAACGATATGATAATTTAGATTAGGATCATCCTCCGAAGGACGTACTATCACATGCTGATCAGCCCGTGTGATAGCACAAGGTCATGATTTATAGAAACGTGACCCCAAAAACACGAGTACTCAAACAAAAGGCAATATACCTGCCTGTGGCAAAAATTATGTCATAATATTCCATATGGCACTTAGAAATAGCCCTCCGCTGGACCGTCCGTCCCGATCACTTACGCAATTATGATCCAATCTTAAAACCTTTTATTGAAATGGGGTCATAATAATCGACACCCGAAATAATTTTATTCCCCCAATTCTTGGGTAAAAATATTCGCAACCAACTCACTTTTCTCAAAATCCAAAACATTTATAAATCCGATAATTGGATAAGTAAAATCACTAACTATTCTGAATGTAGAATAGCAGATGAGTATTGGCATAAACAGAATTATTTAATTCAGAGATATATAAAACATTTATCTATTTTGAGCTGAGAATAGGGAATCAATACTTGCATAATAGGATTCAAAATAAATATCACTTGAACAAAAAGTGATGATAGGGATACTTGCCTTTGGGTTTTAGTAGTTAGTCACACTCGCAATGACACATCTATTCTGATATTCTGTCTCAAAACGTCACCGTCTTTCTTTTCAACACTTCACCGATATGCTGCTCCTGCGATTGCTAGAAGCCAAAAATCCAATACCATTCCATTTCATTCTTTATCCAACACCTTGTACTGATCAACTCGAGAGATCCGCATCTATAATTAAAATATAGAACTTTAATCGTCTAATCGATAATCACTCGACGAATTACGCGTCAATACCCTATCATCTACCCATACGATAGCCCGCACAATAATTAAACAGTCAAACACAAGACTCTTAACCCACGTACACACGTAATTCACATAACACATGACCCATAACTCACGTATCACATAATTCATATCACATATGACTCGGTTCATCAAAAGGTTCGACTTGGTATGTTTAAAACTGAAATCGGGTCAAAAATATGATTTATCGATAAATAATCGACTCATAATAACTTGTAAAACAAGCGACCTTTCGAAACAAAATGATTTGGGTCTCAAAAGTATTTTTAATGAAAGCGGAATATTTTTCTGAGTCTGTCCGCGTTCGTTTCGTATTAAACGGACGAACGGTTTATTTATTATGAATTTTTTTGAACATTTTTCGGAATTAAAACGGGTTTCCGAATCATTTAATAATCAAATAATAGGGTTCGAACACCCGAAAATAATTTTATATGAATTATCGAGCCTGGAAAATAATTTAAAATAATATTTTAAAGCTCGAAACTATTTTTCGGAATTTTTAAATCAGTTTTAAATAATTAAATCTAATTATTAGATCAATTAAAATTAATTAATAACTAATTAAATTAATTAATTAATTAAAATTTAAATTAATTGACCAATTAAATAATTAATTATCAACTAAAATTAATTAATTAAATAATTAAGATTTATTTTTAAATTAAAATAAATTTTCAGAATTTAAAATAATGATTTTGAAAATAAAAATGAATTTTCAGAATAAAAGAAACTAAATTTTGATCTAAAATAAAATAGAAATTGCAGAAACAGGTTCTTAGAAAACAGATTGGATAATTTAGGATCGAACCCGGGTCAGAAATAAAACCCACGGGTCATAATTCGGGTCAAACCGGGTTGCCAAGAACAACCCAGACCCACCGGATAATTTGCCAGAATCCGGCGGCGTCGGGAGTTCCGGCGAAACACCGGCTAACCCCAAAACAGCGCCGTTCTGATTGATTCCAATCACGGTTTCGATCCTCTGCAACCCAGCAACATTACGGTATCAACAACGACAAGAACAAGGCTGCCGCACCCAAAATCCGGCCAAAGTAGCCATTAAAGCAGGTGATAAACCGAGCTTTTCCGGCCAAAACTTGAACTCAGTCATTTCTAAACCAAAAAGCATGATTCAAGTGCCAAAATGAAGCTAATTAAACATATAATCTATCCGAATAATCCAAACAAGCCAATAATCACCAAATCAGAAAGCCCTAATTTTCGAATAAAAACCCTTAAAATCGATTTTGAATTTTACCAACTGTTGAAACGATTTGATGATATAAAATGATAGAGAATGGTCTGTGATTCATTTTGGTTATTCATACTTGTGATTTGGTGTTCAATAACACCTTCAAAATTGACTTTGATTTTCAGAATTCTTCAAGAACACCAAGAACACATATTCAAGAAATTTTCAGAAAATCAAACCTTAATTTCTATATGATATTGAACTCTATTTTTGAAATATGATATACCAAATCGACCAGAAAAACATGCTCTACAACATGGAAGCATCAAATCACATCAACAACATCAAGAACAAATTTTCATAATTTAATTATCAAATAATTCGAATATAAATAAATAAATAAGAAAATTACCATGATTTCTGGGCAGAAACTGATGATTGATTCAGAAAGAAGATTTCGAGAGCTTCGTTTTGATATGCTGCACGCCCGAATCGGAGTTCGATAACGCCTTCGTTCGTGTGTTTGATTCTCGGGAACGTATCGGTTTCTCGGGTTTTTCTCTGTATTTACGGTATTTTAACTCTTTGCAAATAAATAAACGGAATAAACGAAATAAGAAATAGTCTATTTATATTTATGGAATATTGGATCGTTCTGGATCATTTTGGATCGTTAAATTAGTTGCTTAGCCGCTAAGTAACTACAAAAACGATACAATTCAATACCAGAATTGGATAATTATCAAAACCGGGGTTTTTATAGAACACTATATACGAAAATAACGTAAAAATATCCCGTCTCTCGAGAATACGGGTTTTATTGATTACCGAAATAACTATCGTATCGAAAATATTGCGTCGGGCCGCGCACGGGTCAAACCGTAATCCGGATCGAAAAAGTCAAAACACGGAAAATGTCCGGAATTACCAGATTAGGTTAGGAAGGAGTTTTCGGAAGAGTTTCGGGTTGTAAAAACGTAAAAACAGTTGAAGTCGGACGATTCCCGGCTTTATAAAATAATTTTGTAATTATTCAGAAAATAATTAATAATTCATAAATCAATATAAAATCATCTAACAGTCCAAAAATTACCAGAAAAATATCACAATTATCTATATTTTATTTTGAGCACATAAAAATTAAAATCCTCAAATAATATCGCATATAAACACCCAAACATCAATTCCACTTATCAGATAATTCACCAAAATTCACATAAAATCACATAAATAATTCCAAATAATTATAATAATAATATTTGAAAATATGGGATATTACAGAAGGTATTCATCGTGAATATTTAAGATAGAAGAAATCTTAATTGCAACCAAATTTCGAACGTGTTCTTCGAGAAATTGTGAGGCTCCCTAAACTGAGTAAATAAGGTATGATGAATTTAATACCCATAACCAGATTAATAACGAAAGTTCTATACAGGAACATAAGTGAAGATGAAGGAATGGTGATTCGACTGTGAAATCTTTTAAGAAATAATGATCTAACAATTGAGTTTCCACCAGATGGTGACGATAATAATGAAAACCATGTGTGGTTATTAAAAGATAAATAATTAGTTGATGGAATTAAGTGTGTATCGTCAACAATAGAGGATTGACGTGATCAGTTGAAAGATGCGGTATAATTTTTAAAAGTAATGGTACACAATTATTAATGACAAGAAATAAGTTAAAATGCTCGCGGAATAAAATTTTGAGAAACAACGAGATAAACTTTAAGTTCTTTAATAACATTTTGTAATATTCTGAAAGAACTGAGGAAGGTATGGTTATATTAATCATTGTTGGTTTAAGACCTTAGTCCCATTTCGAAAAGATATATGCTATGCCAGTTAATTATACCTACGCTGATCAAAATGATATAGTTTGAATTATGGTGAAAGGATGAATTTGGTTGATAGAAGTGGACGGATATGATTGTGGACAATTTGGTTGATTGATGGTGTCGGCTTGAGTCCGACTGGTAGTCGATGGTATAGGGAAAGTGCTGCCCAAATTTTTCAGAAATGATCCTACTTTTAAGAATAAAGAAGTATGTTCTCATTCCCAGTTGTACTCCAAGCAATTGCGATCTCGGTTCTTGAGAAATATGTTATTACCAAACTGACTTTATATAATTGGTCTTTGTTTCCAGTTAGCTAGTCAGCACTTGGTTTAATGGATCAGGTAAAAGAGTTAATTGATTAACTTTACCAACTAATGGTTAGTTAAATGGAGGTCGATTCCAATTAGATTAAGTCAAACTCTGATATCATTTTCAGTTTCGAAATCAAATCAATTAGGAATTTGGAGGAAGTGATGGCACTGGCAGGAATCGAAAGTTTAGTAGAATTAGCGTGATGTTACTACAGACATGTGCGGGGTTTTATCTAGAAGAATGGGCCTTTACGATAAACAAGAAGAGCATTTTCAAGAACTGAAGGTGTAAGATAAAACAAAGAGATTTTATCATCTGTAATAACGTTCCAGGAAGGACTTGAATGTATATTCATGTCGAATGGTGATTGAATGGAAGTTGCTGTACAATAGCGGAAAGCTCGCAAATTCAAGCATCTAATGTAAGGCGGAGACTGATGAAGTCCGCATGTGAACTCAAGAGAAAGAAATGTTGATCAATGAGGGAAAGTCAAATACGCGATCCGTGATGATTTAAGCAAGGCTAAGAGAATAGCTACTGATAAATTTTAATAATTCTGTTAGTTAGAATTTAAATATTATAAATAAAGGCCCTCATTCCAGTGTTAACTCTAGAAATGACCTATCTAACACTGAACAGATTAGTATTATCAAGGAAAAAGTAATTCCTTATGTTTAAATGAGATAATGAACAACGAAAATGGAGAACTAATTAAGACAAGAAGTGGAATCAAAAGGATGATAAAGAAATTTTATAAAATAGTCCAGGATATATGCAAGTTGTGAATGTTAGTGGTGCCAGAACTGATAGGGAAACACAATGAAACATCGATAATTGGAGATAGGAATTCATTCCAAGAATGCGTGTAAACAGGGAAGATTAAACAAAGGTATTAGTGGCGAACTGTTAGAGAAGAACGTTACAATGAATCTCATATCGGGATTCTCCATAATTAAAATGAAGCACCGAAGGTTTTAACGGATGATTTACCAAGGTTACCCCGAAACATACGGTGAAATTTCTCATTGGTTACTGCATATAGTCGAGCTGGTGTCAATAGCCCAGTATTTTATGGTTCAGTAGAGATGAAGTAATAAATTAAGGAAACTTCAGAAGTGTGGAATGAAGGAATAATAAAATAAGAAGTGTTTTGTGCTACACACAAAAGTGGTCATGGGAAAAAGGAAAGAATAAAGATATGAGGTTACACATTAATTATCAGAACTTGTAGGTCTAAAGATTGAATGAACATAGTGTATAAGGAGTAATTGGGTAGTGTGATTGTATTTATTGTTGACATCCTCGCCCATTCAAGGACTAAGGAAGACCAAGTTGAACGCCTGAAGATATGTCCGCGAAGGATTGAAAAGTAGCAACTGCATTCTCAGCTTCAAAGGTATGAATTCTGGTTATAATTGATTATGAGCTACGGTTGTTCGGTTAACTACCGAACAGGAAAGGTCCATTTAAGGACATATGTCTTGAGTAGAAAAGAAAGAGTGAATATCGTTAGGATTACTGGGGAATAAGTAAAAGAATTTGAAAAGTTAGAAATTGAAGATTCGGTTTTGACTCAGTTCTGGTTTATACTTACTTTGTTGATAGATATCAAAGATGGTATTAATATAGATGATTGATGTTGACTTCAGTATGGAATATTGTGAGCATCAAAGTTATATTGATATCTAATTTGATATAATGACAAAATGAGTATTATTACCAAAAGTTCGGTTTTGAATAAAGTTATGATTCATCCCATTCCAAATTAATATATTTTCTATCAGATAGTAAAAGATTCTCGCGGTGAATATAGTTGATAGTGATTGAAAAGAAATTGGGATATACTGTTAAGTGGTAAATTAAATGAAATTGTTGGAATTTTTCCTTTAAGTTTAAACTTTTGAATAGATGTAGGACATTTCAAAGCATAAGACGCCATGAGCTCAGTATATCGGGAGCAGATGAATGAAATATACAAGAGATCGATTAAAGATTCTAGAATACGATTGGAAAATGATCATGGGCCAGATTAACCGCACGGAAGGAGACATAAAAATTAAAGTAGAATAGTCAGTGAAAATAGGAAGTTCATGAACACAAATTATTGGAATTAGAGAGAAAAGAAGATTAGTATAAATTAAGTTAGTCCTTTGAGACAATGAGATAGATAGAGCGATTGCGAATGAGTTGGCCTTGTTGTTGCAGGCATCAAGAGTTCATAAGATGTTCAAATGTATATGACTAGGAAGAATAATTTAGCTCCATATGTATAAAATGGAGGTTTGAGTCAAGTTGCATAGATAACTGATATATGTGATATTGGTAGTCTGTTCCTTAGTATGATTCTGAGGATAAAATCCTTTTAAGGGGGAAATGATGTAACGTCCGAAAAATATTATATAATTATTTTTATCAATAAATAATAATTATATTATTATTAAGTGAATTTTGGTGAATTATTTGATGATTAATATTAATATTTAGGTGTTGATATCTGATAAAATTAGGATGTTTTAATTTCTAATTATCCAGAATTAAATATAGATAGTTTTGGTATTTTTCTGGTAATTTTTAGGATTATTATATGATTTTATAAGAATTTATAGAATTAATAATGATTATTTTTACGTAATTATAAAATTACTTTTTAGAATCAGAAATCGTCCCACTTCAACCATTTTTGCATTTTTACAACCTGGAACTCTTCCGAAAACTCCTTCCTAACCTAATATGATAATTCTGAACATTTTCCGTGTTTTGACTTTTTCGATCCGGGATACAGGTTTGACCCGAACGAGTCCCGGCGTGAAATTTTATCACCTTATTTTCGTATAAAGTGTTTTATAGGAACCTCTGTTTTGATAATTATCCAAATATGGTATTAAAATTGTATCGTTATATAGTTACTTAGCGACTAAGTAAACTATTTTCGGATCCGATCTGTAAATGTAATTGTCGAATTATTAATAAATAAAATATGTGATGGGTCTGTTAGCTATGTGTAATAACCCCAATTTTTGGGAAATTTTGAAACCCTTATGAATAGTGTTTTTGCTGAATGAGAAAAGTTTTCATGCCACACTATGTAGGGGTTCTGATATGGATATTCTGAGATTTTATTAGTACTTTATATGGGATATAAGTGTATGTAAAGATCGTCAGAATCCAAATCCGAACACTTTGATTTTCCCGGAAATACACTAGATACGGAGAGAATTGAGTATAAGGTAACAGCATAAAAAGGATTTAAATTAAAGGATTATAATAGAGGATCATAAAAAAAGGAATATAATGTATTGAGAAAGGTTAAGGGAACCTAAGTAATAAGATCCCGGGTATGATCCTTCAAACGATAAACGAGAACGAAAGTTAAGCGAACCGTATAACAGATCAGCGGTCATTAGGCAAACAATTAGGAAGTTAATCAAAGGGATTAGAGAGAGTGATGTCACCCAACCAATGAGAGGAGGACAAAGATGGAAGGATGACATCACAACATGACATAGGCATGACATGGGAAGGAAGGAGATGTGGTGGCTTTTTAACCACACAAAATCAAGGGCAACTAGGTAATTAACTAAAAAAAACACAAAAATCAAACCAACCAAGCCAAGCAAATCATTTTTCATCAAAATCAAAAAGAAACCAAGGCATTGTTCTTCATGCTCTCGGCTTTTTACTATTCCAAAGGCAAGGAATTTCAAAACTCAAGATCCAAGCCTCCTAAATTGGTAAGATAATTCCCTAATCATCCTTATGCTTAGTTAGGGCTATATCATGAGTTTAAGCCATCAATTCCTTCTCAATCTTCTTCATTTAATCAAAGAAGAAGACAATGAATAGTGTTTTCAAGTTTTTAACTTGAAATTTTTCTTGATTTCCTTGAAGATCCAAGCATTCCTAAGACTTCTCAAAGCTTCTTAAGGCTTCCTAGCTCCTCCCACCACTTCAAGGAAGGTATATCATCTCCAAACCCTAGATTCCTACGTATTATAAGATAATTTTGATTAGTAGGGTGATATTGTAGCTTGATGTTTGTGATTTAGAGTTTGGGATTGAAATGGTATTGAATCGGATTGGTAAATCTTGTTGTTTTGGTTAAAAGAATGTAGTATAGTTAAATTCAAGCTTAGGCATAAGTATGAATGTTAAAATTGAATTGGTTGGGGTTGTTATGATGTGATAAGGATGGATGTTGGTTGTATGTTGGATTTGAGGTTGAATTGGGTTGGTTTTGAATGGTTTTAAATTGGGAAATCGCGTAAACATAGGCGTCGTAACGTCCGATTTTCTTTAGACTGTTTTTGTGCATAACATTAGGACCCGGGATTCCCCTGCTAGATTATGACCATTGCCATGTTTAGATAGCTCATGTTACGAGCTTCGTTTTGATATGTAGTTCGTTCGATTCCGATGCACGGTTTAGGAGAAACGACCGTTTCATGTAACGGCGTTTCGCGAACGAAACTTTTCCCCTCGTCTTACTTTGAAACATAGGTTAAAGACCAAAGAGGGTTAATTAATGTATGAAACATTTATGGTAAGTGTGTTAGGCAGTTGGTAAGACACTCGCGAAGGAATCGCCTTAAAACTCGTAAAGGTTAAATTATTAAAAATGGTGGAGCCGAGGGTACCCGAGTGACTTAAGCGAGTCAGTAAGCGCAAAACAAGCGTTAGAGTCTAAGTTAGTTAAAGTATAGATTTACAAGTGACTTTGGTTTAATTCCAACTTACTTGTTGTTTATAGGTTACCAGACTCATCCCGAGCCTTTTATCACCACAAGTCGCTCAGGCAAGTTTTCTACCCGTTATAACTGTTGTTGTGATGTATATATGTATATGCATTATCTTGCGATAGATGCATGTTGGTTAATTAGCAAATGTTGCAATATATTGAAGCATGCTGCTATGGTATATATTTATGCATGCCTGTTTTGTATTCTTTCCATATATATCTGTTGATTCAGTTGATAATACCTATGCTAGAGGATAGCGGTAATTTGCATATACCCTTAGTATAGGGACCCAAAGGTGAAAACATATTTCTAAACCGGGAGTCGATGTTCCCGAGGATAATATATATATTCTTATATATATATGGTTATATATTAATCGAATAAGGTTTATTCGATAACTTTAACTTTATTTTATTATTGAATATTATTTGAATATTCATTCGAGGGCGTATGACTCAGTTTATATTATTAATGATTATTAATTGGATATTCATTTGAGGATGTATGACTCCTTTATTTCATGAATATTAATTATAGTATTCATTCGAGGACTTATGACTCTGTTAATTCTATTTAATGAATATTACTTTGAATATTCATTCGAGGACTTATGACTCTGTTTATTCTATTTAATGAATATTATTTTGAATATTCATTCGAGGACTTATGACTCCGATTATTTACTAAATAATATTCTTTATTTTATTAAAGAATAATTTTTTGATAATCAAACTTATTTTCGATTATTCAAATAAAGATAGTACTTTCGTATAAGTATATCTTTGGTTATTTGCTATTCATTCAAGTATAAGTTTTCCAACTTCTACCTCAATTATTCTTATGGGAATATTATTTAAATAATAATATTCAGATATTCCTTTCATATCGGGACTGATTTATTTTAATAAATCAGTATTACTCCAAACACTCTTTAAAGTGTTTTCGAGTCTTCAAAATGATTTTTAAAAGTTAGAGCGGATCCCAAAACTCATTTTTATATTTAAGATCTTCCTTTTTAAGGGGATTTAAATACTCGCTCAAAACCTGAGGGATCCGGCTCTGTGGTGTATTTTATATTCGCAACAAGGTTGCAGTTTTGGTAAATGAATTGATTACTTACCCAACGTTCGGGAAGTAAGTCCATCTATTGAGTCGGCATAAGCAACATGGGCTCAGTGGGCGTCCATGATAGTGTAAGTGGCTCAGTGGGAGTCCATCAAATGCATAAGTGGCTGAGTGGCAGTCCAGCATAAGGTCCTATTACGACCAGGGTGATGACCAGTGGGGAATTCGTCCATCTACTAGTAGAAAAGGTTACTTATGGGTATCTTTGCCTGATCAGCAAGATATCTGGTTTATGCCAAAATTCTTTTCCTTTCCAAATTTATTGGATATTGCAATTCTGTTCATACTTCACATGACAGAGGTTTTCAGGAAATGTATAAAGGAAGATGTATATGTGGATATATATATATATATATATCAGAACTTAATGAAGTATATCATAACTTCATTTCCTTTAATAATATTTTAAAGATTTAAGCTATTCAAATCTTGTCTTGTAGTCTCATCTATGTGATGAACTGTTGAAAGCTCATTATACTTTGAACAATGGTAGTTCAAGTAGCTTTATAAATGATATAAGTGTAGTGAAGTATTTGGTAACTTCATCTTTTAAACTTATATCTAGTTAATAATTGTCTTATGAATGACAAAGATTTTCAGAAAAACGTTGAGACAAGGTTAGATATATGAGATCACCTTGCAACGATATTTTTTATACAGTTATACACTGGAACTCTGTGTGTATTATGCATGGAAGAGGACTTCCAATATTTTGAAAAGTATATATGTATATATACTGAATATTTTGCGACTTCATCGCATTAAGATATCAACCTTGGTTCATTTCTTTTGACCAAGACTTTCATGAGTACTATGAGAAGGCTCATATTGTTAATCATTATACATATTATTTTGGTGGGCTTGCTGCTCACCCTTGCTTTCTTCTTTCATCACACAACAACAGATAGAAAAGATGAACAGGACTAAGCTCCCAATTCGCAGGCAGATAGGAAACATTTCGCAGTTTCCTGTAGGCGTGGATGTCGCTGTAGCTGAGGTAGGAACTACCAATAGGCTAGGTTTTCAACTTATGATGTACCAGACTTATGTATAACTATGAATTGTAATAATGGCAAAGAAATGTAAATTTATTCAGAAACCTTTTTAGGGTGTATTGACATATAATTGTGGAATAAAATGACTTGTGGTTATTTTTGGATGTTCATCTCTGAGACTATAACGTGTGGTATGTGTGTGTTTATTGTGGGGTCACAGTACAGAGTAGTTGAGTAATTATTAAGATTGGGTGTTATTAAGGGAAATGGAACTCGTGACAACCCGGATCCCCGACCCCGGATTTGGGGGTGTTACAGAAGTGGTATCAGAGCGAAGCGTTATAAACCTCAGAGATGATGTGACGTTAAGATAATAAGTTCACTAAGATAATAAGAACTCTTGCCAAGTTCATAGTCGGGCTACCTAACATAACACTGACAGTTAAAACCCTTACGGGAACCCTTATAAGTATCGTGATAGTAACATAGTTTGTTCTCGTATAGGGCAGCGGGGCACCGAACCTTGAGGTTCAGGAGCATCAGCATGAGGATGTTTTATTACAAGTTGGAGATCAAATTGTGAATCCGATGGAGTACCCTAATGAGGGACCGAATGAGGTTCAGATAGAGAATGTTGCGGTTGAGGATGTTATTTCAGAAAGGATTGTGGCTGAGGAGGATCTCATGGAGGATCCTGATGAGAATGAAGAGAGGACCGCTGAGGAACAGATGACCGTAGTCAGGGCGACTACCAGAGCAAGAATGGCTGCGAGGGTGGCACTAGAGGATGAAGAGTTACCAAGGGCACAAAGGTTAATGAGGGCAGAAGGAGTGGGGCCTTCCACGACCCCAATTATACCAGTATCAGACCCTCTTCTAGAGGCTCCTGTAGACATCCATGAGGTTCCACCAATTCCTGTTCCCTCCCTTGTACAGAGCCCAGCACATACTGAGGAAATGCTACCTTTATCCCCTGCACCATTGTCACCTGATACCGTGCTTGGTTATCTATTTGGATCTCCTGGGTCTGCACCACCTGCACCCCATGGACTGCTAGATGCTACCACTCAGGCTTCTCTTATCGCTGATTATCATATGACTTTGGGTGGCCTGTCAGAGGCCCGGAATGTTAGGAGTGATCTGTTGGATCGACTTACTGCACCAAGGATTCAGGGTGGGATACTTCCGGCAGGATTAGCGTATAGCATGGAAAGGATTGAGGCTACCACCCGTGTTACAGCTAGAGGCCATCTTGAGGGTCAGGTTGATACAGCTCTACTTGCGACTATCTTAGACCTCATCACCTCTGTGATGGAGCAGGTTAGGGATGTCGTGCGTGCTCGCATCTCTTAATCCATGGTAGTATGCAGAGCCAGAGCAATCAAACAAGGGTTTCATGTAGCACCGCTTTTGGAGGATTAGCCTAAGTTATGAATGATTAGTTTTAATGACGAGATGACTATCTATGGTAGTACTTTTGGGATAGGAGCGATACGTTCATATGATGTAATCCTCTTTAATATGTTCAGTTGTTGTACCCTCAAACAAATGGTCATGTATATATTCGTTAATTTCAGTTCAGATCAGTTTGTTTGTGATAAAATCACATTGTTAATTGCTCTATTAACACTTAAGAGAGTGTCATGAAGTTTATCGAACTTGAGAATTCATAATTTGCAATCGTGCAAGGACTAAACGAGGGGAAGACTTAAGCAAAGTAAGTAAGACAAATATCCGGAGATTCTCAAAATTTTCCAAGTAATATGCCCCCACAAGGAATAAGATTAGGGGCAAACCTTGAATGTGATAATCAAGGAGGTCGCAATTAAGATATAAAGAACCCGGAATATAATAAAGTGGAAAATGAAGATTTTAAATTAAAAGATGACCCCAATTATGGGGAGTAGGAAGAAATATTTAGACTAAAACAGTAGAAGTCGAGCGAGATAAGGAGACCCGAGACGGTACTCCTATACGGAAATTCATGAACCTATCTAAACAGAACTTATATTTTATTCCCAACCACTACCTTGAGGAAACAATGTGGTGTGAAATTCTTTCAGGACCTCTAAGTCGCTAAGCTCTCAGAGTTCCAAGGAACAAGCTGACCCAGTCGAGGCAAGAGCCTGGCTAAAGGAAATATAGGAATCATTTGAGATTCTAAATGATTGACGAATCACAAAAGACTGTTTTTATCACTTACCCTCCTAAGAGAGAGACCACCCGCTGGTGAAAGACCAAGGAAGGCACGGAGCAAGAGATTATAATAAACTGATTTAAGTTCAGTCAATTGTTTTCAGGAAAGTACTTCCCAAGGTTATAGAGATAGAGTAAAAGCTTTAGAGCCAGAACAAAGGCAGACGAGTATGATGAATTATGAATCTAAGTTGTAAAAGTTGTCAAGATTCGTTCTAAGGATACGAATCCAGAATGACGGGATATTTAAAATCAATGCTTATGTTGTGTTGGTTCATGAAATAATGATAAGAGAAAGGAAAATAAAAAGAAACTGAAGTGGAAAGGAATACAAGGGCAATAGAGTTTGAGGTATGATAAGGGAGTTGGGTATGAGGAAACCCTAAAGACTCGTAGCAATAGACATAGAAAAGTATGCATTCGTCAGGATGAGGGTGATTCACCATGAGTTGAAGTTGATGGTTGAAGGCATAAGAGATACATATAGTTTACCCCCTGTAAGTTGGGAGGATTTGAGGAAACCTTGAGATAGTTTGAAGGATAAATAATGAGACGCGGATAGACTGAGGAGACAAGGAAGTAAGAAATTAGGAAAATTGGATGAAGGAAGTGACCTTCAAGAATGTGAAGTGTAAGACCGGTGGCTTGATACCCAGAAAGGGAGACGCCAGGTATGAAAGATATCCCAACATTGAGGTGACTGTTGAGATAAACAACAAAAGTAAATAAGGAATTATTCAGAAGAAGTTCACGTTGAACACGACCAATATCTTCCAGAACATCCTTGTTATCGTTACCAAATTAGGCAAGACAAGCGGATAACCGTTGTTATCTTTTGGAGGCCATATTGATTGACCCTATTTTGAATACAGATGTCATTGTGAAATTAGACATGTACTATCGAGGTGGGAATGATTGAATAAGACACCCTTATCAGGGATATATGACTTGATTTATCCATGGAAGGATGCAGGTGCCTTTTAAAGGTGGAATTAAGGATAGAACATCGGTAACTTAAAATGAATCCTAGGGGAATGCATAAAGGTTGACATGTCACCCTTAATAGGGACAGTATGAGTTTTGACGGTATGATTTGGAAATGATTAAGTTAATAACAACCTTTAAGAATCAGTGAAGAAATTTTTCAGAAGAATATAAATAATGGTTCTAGTATTAGTAAATGATATTGTGATATGCCCTGTATCTAGGGAATACAGGAGGAACGATTGAAGGATAACCTTAGAGGTTTTACAAGGAGAAAGGTAATATTCAAAATTCTCAAGAATAGAAATGTTGATAAAGGAAATATGACATAATTATAATGTTGCCAAGTGATGGCACGTGTTAAACCACGAGAAAGTATGAATCGAACCAGTAAAGGTCGAAATTGTTCAGGGCAATTAGGACCTAAGACAAAAGATGTTCTAAGTATGATTGAGAGTCAGTCGTGACAGTGATTAACCTCTAAAGATTTAGGCAATAACTTATGGAAAAATGGTGATATTTTTTTTTATTTTATTTACTTATCAGATATTAAAGAAAAGCATTTTCACATAAGCTGTGATTGAAATAAGGTAGAAAATTTATTTGGAGGTGGTTAAAATGACATTGACTGTAAGGAAATTTTACTATCAGGAAAGGCCAAAGAGGTGGCCGACACTTTAAAGGTAAGAGGATAATTATAGGCGCGTGTGCCAAAGGAATACAGTGATGATGGTTAAAGCCGGGAAGGTTGAATTACGGTTCGGAAGATTGACATTCCTTCTGATGACTGTGCAATACTCAACCGTAATAGTAGTTGGGTAAAGGTTTAATTCGTGTAATCGCCATTAGCGGGCTATCTATCTTAGAAGGTACTATCTTGAGAATGAGCCTGGACCATGTTTCAAAAGGACTAAACGAACCTTTGAGTTAAGTCTTCTATCGAAGGCATATGATTCAGAATGGTATTAACCTACTATCGTTACTTTGATTGAAACTCTTCTGCAATTTTATCTACTTCATGTCATGAAAGTACGTAAGAGTTTGGAGTGTTCTTCATGAATTGTGATTGGTGGTTATGTTAACTCCTTAGGAGAATTAGATACGAGATGTATGGACTCCGTATGGTTAGCTATTAAGACTTCATGGAAAATGAATGACTACAGTAGGTCAGTGGTGGACCATAGTAAGGCAGCAATGATTCTGCGAGTAATGAGCTGATTACAACCGTGAGAGTTGTATTGGAATGGGTGTTGAGATTGAGTACCACTAATCGGGTCGTGGTAGTGTATAAGTTATCATTGATAGACTAAATAAGTAGAGTATCTACCTATTGAATATTATTCTTTCTTATCAATAGAGAGTCGTATTACTATACGAGGAAGGTTGCGGTGCAAGCATAGAATTCTATTAACGATGATGTATAAAATGAGATTCCAGATTCGATTTTCGATGTCGAGGGAGTTTCATAGGTGATTGAGTATAAGCTCGAGGAAGAGCATGGGTCCATAGAAAGATGGATGGAATAACAAAAATATTTAAGCATGTGAAATGCGATGCGATAATACTTGATGTTGATATATATACATATATGTTTTGTTCTCCTATGACAAACCTCTATAATTCAGAGGTAGGTTCCAAGCCAGATATTTTATGGCAATATTTTTTTCATATATACAATTCTCTTCAGTTCGTTCTTTTCTCTTCTTTTCATTTCATGTAAGCTGAGAAGAACAACCCTTCCAGAAGGGGAGGTATTGCCGAATGACTATCTATCTGTGTGATAGAAGCCTAGTAGGATACCATCTATTGTTTAATTGCTTGTCAAGTACTAAAGGCTGGCCACCTTCTGTACTAACTATGCGATATAACAAGTGTTCATGATCATAGTGATCTCTCAACAAATTCATTTACTTCTATATGATTGATCAAACTTTGGGAAATAGAAACAGCTGAAAAAGGAGTAATAAGGTTGTGGTAGTATTCAGAATGGAAACACATTCATGATACTAAGGTTGACGTGGTTATTAAAAGGTTATAGAACGCTAACGAGCAAAAGTATAACCAGTATAATATTAGGAACGGAAGGTAGTAGCGATTACGAACTGGAAAAGAATGGGTATTGAGACGCCAAAGCTATAGTGCTAGAAGCTGTGATAAAATTCCATGCAATAGACTAGAAAGAATTTGGAATGATCACTTAAAGCGGATTGAGTTATCTTACGACAATAGATCATATGTCATTATCGAGATATCGCCTTATGAGATCCTTGAGGGAAGACAATGTCGATCTCCCTTATGTTAGGATGAAGTTGTAGAGTGCAAGATACTCGGACCAGCAGTGGTCCAAAGGACCAAGGATTTAATAGATCTAATCAGAGGATGGCTGGGAGTAGCCCAAGATGGACATAAGAAGTATGCTAATTTGACAATGAAAGGACAAAGAGTATGAAGGAGGGAACCTTGTATTGTTAAGAGTATTCCCTTAAAAAGAATTGATGAGGGTTGGAAAGAAAGGAAAGTTTAAGTCCACGAATTGTTGGATCTTAGGATATATTAAGACGTATTGGGAAGATAGCACATGAGCTAGCCCTACCCCGGAATATGTAGCAAGTTCATAACGTGTTCCACGTATCAATGTTAAGAAAGTATAATTCGGATGTCTAGACAAATAGGGGCATGTGAGCACATAGACATGCAACCCGACGTAACCTATATGAAGCAACTAGGAAGGGTTATAGAGTGAAAAGGAACAAGTACTTAGGAGAAGGGTTATCAAACTAGGCGGAGTTTGGCGGTAGGACCACAATGTGGGAAAATTTACTCGAGAGTTAGAAAGTGCAATGCTAAGAGAGTATCCCTATTTATTTTCAATTTGATTCCGGGACGGAATCCTTTTAAGGAGGGGAGACTGTAATAACCCCAATTTTTGGGAAATTTTGAAACCCTTATAAATAGTGTTTTTGCTGAATGAGAAAACTTTTCATGCCACACTATGTAGGGGTTCTGATATGGATATTCTGAGATTTTATTAGTACTTTATATGGGATATAAGTGTATGTAAAGATCGTCAGAATCCAAATCCGAACACTTTGATTTTCCCGGAAATACACTAGATACGGAGAGAATTGAGTATAAGGTAACAGGATAAAAAGGATTTAAATTAAATGATTATAATAGAGGATCATAAAAAAAGGAATATAATGTATTGAGAAAGGTTAAGGGAACCTAAGTAATAAGATCCCGGGTATGATCCTTCAAACGATAAACGAGAACGAAAGTTAAGCGAACCGTATAACAGATCAGCGGTCATTAGGTAAACAATTAGGAAGTTAATCAAACGGATTAGAGAGAGTGATGTCACCCAACCAATGAGAGGAGGACAAAGAGGGAAGGATGAAATCACAACATGACATAGGCATGACATGGGAAGGAAGGAGATGTGGTGGCTTTTTAACCACACAAAATCAAGGGCAACTAGGTAATTAACTAAAACAAACACAAAAATCAAACCAACCAAGCCAAGCAAATCATTTTTCATCAAAATCAAAAAGAAACCAAGGCATTGTTCTTCATACTCTCGGCTTTTTACTATTCCAAAGGCAAGGAATTTCAAAACTCAAGATCCAAGCCTCCTAAATTGGTAAGATAATTCCCTAATCATCCTTATGCTTAGTTAGGGCTATATCATGAGTTTAAGCCATCAATTCCTTCTCAATCTTCTTCATTTAATCAAAGAAGAAGATAATGAATAGTGTTTTCAAGTTTTTAACTTGAAATTTTTCTTGATTTCCTTGAAGATCCAAGCATTCCTAAGACTTCTCAAAGCTTCTTAAGGCTTCCTAGCTCCTCCCACCACTTCAAGGAAGGTATATCATCTCCAAACCCTAGATTCCTATGTATTATAAGATAATTTTGATTAGTAGGGTGATATTGTAGCTTGATGTTTGTGATTTAGAGTTTGGGATTGAAATGGTATTGAATCGGATTGGTAAATCTTGTTGTTTTGGTTAAAAGAATGTAGTATAGTTAAATTCAAGCTTAGGCATAAGTATGAATGTTAAAATTGAATTGGTTGGGGTTGTTATGATGTGATAAGGATGGATGTTGGTTGTATGTTGGATTTGAGGTTGAATTGGGTTGGTTTTGAATGGTTTTAAATTGCGAAATCGCGTAAACATAGCCGTCGTAACGTCCGATTTTCTTTAGACTGTTTTTGTGCATAACATTAGGACCCGAGAATCCCCTGCTAGATTATGACCATTGCCATGTTTAGATAGCTCATGTTACGAGCTTCGTTTTGATATGTAGTTCGTTCGATTCCGATGCACGGTTTAGGAGAAACGACCGTTTCATATAACGGCATTTCGCGAACGAAACTTTTCCCCTCGCCTTACTTTAAAACATAGGTTAAAGACCAAAAAGGGTTAATTAATGTATGAAACATTTATGGTAAGTGTGTTAGGCAGTTGGTAAGACACTCGCGAAGGAATCGCCTTAAAACTCGTAAAGGTTAAATTATTAAAAATGGTGGAGCCGAGGGTACCCGAGTGACTTAAGCGAGTCAGTAAGCGCAAAACAAGCGTTAGAGTCTAAGTTAGTTAAAGTATAGATTTACAAGTGACTTTGGTTTAATTCCAACTTACTTGTTGTTTATAGGTTACCAGACTCGTCCCGAGCCTTTTATCACCCCAAGTCGCTCAGGCAAGTTTTCTACCCGTTATAACTGTTGTTGTGATGTATGTATGTATATGCATTATCTTGCGATAGATGCATGTTGGTTAATTAGCAAATGTTGCAATATATTGAAGCATGCTGCTATGGTATATATTTATGCATGCCTGTTTTGTATTCTTTCCATATATATCTGTTGATTCAGTTGATAATACCTATGCTAGAGGATAGCGGTAATTTGCATATACCCTTAGTATAGGGAGCCAAAGGTGAAAACATATTTCTAAACCGGGAGTCGATGTTCTCGAGGATAATATATATATTCTTATATATATATGGTTATATATTAATCGAATAAGGTTTATTCGATAACTTTAACTTTATTTTATTATTGAATATTATTTGAATATTCATTCGAGGGCTTATGACTCAGTTTATATTATTAATGATTATTAATTGGATATTCATTTGAGGATGTATGACTCCTTTATTTCATGAATATTAATTATAGTATTCATTCGAGGACTTATGACTCTGTTAGTTTTATTTAATGAATATTACTTTGAATATTCATTCGAGGACTTATGACTCTGTTTATTCTATTTAATGAATATTATTTTGAATATTCATTCGAGGACTTATGACTCCGATTATTTACTAAATAATATTCTTTATTTTATTAAAGAATAATTTTTTGATAATCAAACTTATTTTCGATTATTCAAATAAAGATAGTACTTTCGTATAAGTATATCTTTGGTTATTTGCTATTCATTCAAGTATAAGTTTTCCAACTTCTACCTCAATTATTCTTATGGGAATATTATTTAAATAATAATATTCAGATATTCCTTTCATATCGGGACTGATTTATTTTAATAAATCAGTATTACTCCAAACACTCTTTAAAGTGTTTTCGAGTCTTCAAAATGATTTTTAAAAGTTAGAGCGGATCCCAAAACTCATTTTTATATTTAAGATCTTCCTTTTTAAGGGGATTTAAATACTCGCTCAAAACCTGAGGGATCCGGCTCTGTGGTGTATTTTATATTCGCAACAAGGTTGCAGTTTTGGTAAATGAATTGATTACTTACCCAACGTTCGGGAAGTAAGTCCATCTATTGAGTCGGCATAAGCAACTTGGGCTCAGTGGGTGTCCATGATAGTGTAAGTGGCTCAGTGGGAGTCCATCAAATGCATAAGTGGCTGAGTGGCAGTCCAGTATAAGGTCCTATTACGACCAGGGTGATGACCAGTGGGGAATTCGTCCATCTACTAGTAGAAAAGGTTACTTATGGGTATCTTTGCCTGATCAGCAAGATATCTGGTTTATGCCAAAATTCTTTTCCTTTCCAAATTTATTGGATATTGCAATTCTGTTCATACTTCACATGACAGAGGTTTTCAGGAAATGTATAAAGGAAGATGTATATGTGGATATATATATATATATAAGAACTTAATGAAGTATATCATAACTTCATTTCCTTTAATAATATTTTAAAGATTTAAGCTATTCAAATCTTGTCTTGTAGTCTCATCTATATGATGAACTGTTGAAAGCTCATTATACTTTGAACAATGGTAGTTCAAGTAGCTTTATAAATGATATAAGTGTAGTGAAGTATTTGGTAACTTCATCTTTTAAACTTATATCTAGTTAATAATTGTCTTATGAATGACAAAGATTTTCAGAAAAACGTTGAGACAAGGTTAGATATATGAGATCACCTTGCAACGATATTTTTTATACAGTTATACACTGGAACTCTGTGTGTATTATGCATGGAAGAGGACTTCCAATATTTTGAAAAGTATATATGTATATATACTGAATATTTTGCGACTTCATCGCATTAAGATATCAAACTTGGTTCATTTCTTTTGACCAAGACTTTCATGAGTACTATGAGAAGGCTCATATTGTTAATCATTATACATATTATTTTGGTGGGCTTGCTGCTCACCCTTGCTTTCTTCTTTCATCACACAACAATAGATAGAAAAGATGAACAGGACTAAGCTCCCAATTCGCAGGCAGATAGGAAATATTTCGCAGTTTCCTGTAGGCGTGGATGTCGCTGTAGCTGAGGTAGGAACTACCAATAGGCTAGGTTTTCAACTTATGATGTACCAGACTTATGTATAACTATGAATTGTAATAATGGCAAAGAAATGTAAATTTATTCAGAAACCTTTTTAGGGTGTATTGACATATAATTGTGGAATAAAATGACTTGTGGTTATTTTTGGATGTTCATCTCTGAGACTATAACGTGTGGTGTGTGTGTTTATTGTGGGGTCACAGTACAGAGTAGTTGAGTAATTATTAAGATTGGGTGTTATTAAGGGAAATGGAACTCGTGATAACCCGGATCCCCGACCCCGGATTTGGGGGTGTTACACTATGTGTTACCATATTGTTAATTTTCGGTAATTGTTGGATACGAACCTTATTTGTATATTTAATTATTGAACGCTATGTCATTATTTTGTTTTAAAATGATTTTATTCAATATTTATTCTTATAAATGCTAAAATTATCTCTAAAATTTGTTGCTTTATAATTTCACTTATTATTTTAAGGAGTTTATAAAATTTAGAAATCAATATTTCATTGATTATTTATCTTTAAATAATTTTCTGATTTCATTTAATGGTAAAATCAGTATTTAATTCCAGAATGGTTCAAAAATTATGAAATTTTATTTTATTAGGTTTGGAATATTTGAAGAATTTTAAAATTATTTCGGAAATTTTATGGCTTTCATTTAACCTCACGTGTATTCATTAAAATTGTAAAATACGGGTCGGATGCGCGTTTCAAAAATGATTTTAAAATTATAAAATTTTTATGATAATTAGTTTTAATTATCTCAGAAATTTTAAATTTGTTCTTATAAATTTCCGGATGGATTTTACGCATAAATTATTTGTTGAAGTTAATAATTACAGGTGCAAATCAGGATAGTAACGAAGAAAAAAAAAGAAAGAAATAAAAACCCCCAAATTCATCCATGCACCTCCCCCACAGCGTTTCCCTCGACCTCATCCTCAATCTCCCATCTCTATCTCCCCTGTTAATCTCTCAGTTTAATCTCTCATATGAAGTCTCTCTCCTCGTTTCTCTTCTCCTTCCTCTCCTCCCAATGTTTCTTTTCTTCGATTTCCGCCTCTGGTACTTTCCCATCGCCGCCCTTATTCTGGTTGTTCCCGACGAAACTCCGGTATAGCCTCTCTGTTAATTTATATGTGTTTCTGTTGTGTGTGTATATAATTCTGTATGTGTGTGTGTGCGCGAAGCGTGTGTGTACGCAGCTTGTTTTTCCGGTTGCCGCCGGTCTTCTTCCGGCGAGGCGGCCGGAGTTTCGAGCTGCGCGTGTGCGCATGTAGCTGTGTTGTCGTCTGTGTTCTTTTCTGTTTGTAACTTCCGGTTTCTTTTTCCGGTTGCTGCTATTTGTTTCGGTTGTTCTTGTTATGATTAATTTGAGCCTTATTTTTCGGTTCGAATTGTCCTGTGATTTTGTAGCAGAAATTCGAAGAACCCCTATGAATTTCGAATTTCTAAATTTTGATTGTACTAAAAACGTATCGGTGAAATTTGTTTGGAAACTTGAAATTGTTCGGGCACCGAGAAATTTTGCTGCCGTCAGCGATGACTTTCGATGAGCTAACGGTGGACCGTGATGAATTAATTCTGAGTCCTAAATTATAAATAAATAAAATTAGTTGTAAAATAAATTTTGAAATAAAAATGAATAATAATAATTAATAATTGAATTCGTGTTGGTGATTGGGATTCTTGAATATTGGGATTGTAGTTGTGAAATTAGATTAATTGTTGAATTGTTGACGTCGAATTGTTTCGACGGGTAGGCCGATAAACAAAGGAAATGCTGCCCGATTTTCGGGAAAATAATTCCGAAAATACGGGAACGTAACCTATAATTATCGGAGACGTCGAACAACTATATATAATCATATTATACGAACCAAATTACGAGTCGTGACAAAATATTTTATAAATAACCAATTACCCTATTTTATCAAACAATGAGTATACATACTTTCCGAAAATAAATACCGAACCGAGTTTCAAAGATGTGGACCATAATTGCTATGTGTATTTCAATAATATATATAAATTCGAATCGGGTTATGAAATCGTATGGGTAGAAGTGATAGTGGTATTATGTTAAGCGAGACGATTAACTGAATTAGGGTATTTCAACCCTGTAGGTCCTAATCGGAAGACCGAGGAGTGACGTTGAACTAAGAATAGTCTAGTGGTCAATCGTCAGACTCGATGAGATTCCAATCGAGGGACATGAAGGATAGAATTGTATCCAAAATAGGCTAGTGGTTGGTAGTTAAAGCGTATGACGGCAAGTATTCCTTACTTTTCTCGTAAAATACTGCAAATATCTCTTCATTCCTATTCTAAGTTCAGAATAGTTAACTGTTTTATATTTCGCTGCAATTACGATTAATTATGCAAGTTCCTTTCTTTATTGTTCATATATTATCGATTGCTCTCTTGATCAAATACCCATTCTTTCGGGTTATCTGCGAACCCTGAGTTGTGATGTTTTGAAATCACAATGATTTGAAATCAAAATACTCTACAGGCTGGATGGTTATTGTGAGGGCCAACGATGAGCTGTACCCTATGGGCCGGGGATGGACCGGACCCTTGGGCGATAGTGCCTGTGGTACCCGACTGGATCTATATAGTGAGATATAGATCTGTACTGTATCCTGGCTGATCAGCAGGATATAGGTGTGAACTAGTGTTCAGTCTAATTTTTTGTTGATCGCCACTAACGGCATTCTCTCTCGAAAAGTTTTACGATTGCAAAACCGGAAAAAACCCTGATTCAGGAGATGGATTTGGGAATCGCTTGTCACTTTTGGATTTATAAATAAAGGCTGGTAACAACCAATGTTTATTTGCTCAACTCCCTCAAATAAATAAAATTGTTTAAAAATTTTGTCTGGGAATTTTCCGTTGATATTATTGCTTGAAACTCAAATTATATACTTGCTTGGCATTTTTGGCTCACTCTTGCTTTGTAAATTCTTATTTCTTTCAGAAGCGATTACGGATAAAAGTGAATAGCTTTCGTTAGACAACAGAAGTTAGAGAAATCGCCGCTGCGAGAGGACGAAGATGTTAGAAAAATAAGACAAGGAAATTAGTACAAAGGTATTTAAACTTGTATTGTAGTTGTGTGAATTGTAAAAAGTTAGATTCTTATTTCATACCATAACCTGTAAACAATCCAGATTAAAGGGGTTAATTATTTATTTCTTTATTTAATGTAAGATTATTTAGTGACACCAAATCTTGACCCCGGATTTGGGTTGTTACAACTAAGGCAATTTCTCCCTCACGCTCATTTATACTTCATTTTAGTGGTAAGAGAATGTTGGTTGGTTATATTTATGTGTTTGTCTTTACAGTCTGGGATAGAAGTTGTGGGTTTTCAACCTCATGACTATCAAATAAAAGAAGGTCATTGAAGGCTAAACCTGCATCACAGAACATATGGCAATATAGAGATGAAGTGCACTTAAGATCTATAATGAATGAAAATTATGCATTTAATCTTTGAGAGAAATGATGTACCATAGTGATTTCAAAATATTTTAATGAAATAAGCAATCACCAATGTAGAAAGAAGTTTGATTTTACTCTTAAAACTGTTCGAGAGCCCATGTCTGTTTTTATGCATAAAGATAAATAATCATGTCTTTTAATATGAAAAAGAAATAGACTCATGACCTAGTGTTAGGACGAAAACACGCGGTAATAATACACGCTAGTATACGCGTTCGCAAGTAATATAGAATTCTTTCTAGTTCGTTCCCACAGAGACTCTTTTGGTTATCTTAAGATTTATGCACTTATGCAACAATGATATGGTTATTATTCAATGCTAAGACTAATAAAAAATTGAGATTATTTATAACTAAGATATTAACTAACATGCAAATAACTAAGAGAATAAGGGTTGAATTACCATATGAGACAAACATGGAATTCCAACTTCATTAAATACTTCATTCAAAGTCCTTCTGTTCTTAACCTTAGCATGCAATGGTGATGACAACTAATCAGATAACACGAAACTGATAACGCCAACTTTCGTTGCACAAATAAAATACTACTAGACATCCACAAAAGAGATAGAAGGTGAATAAACACCAAGTATGTTGAGACCCTATATGTCTATAGAATTTGACAACACAAAGGTTTAATGCGCACGTTATCTATTATGATTACATAGGGCAAGTAAGATGGTTAAAATTACCTACGAATCATGCATAATAAATACATGAACCTATGCTAGCATGGCAAGTTATAAACCTCTAAATTCACCATCGCTTCATTAAGGATTAACACACTATCTTATATGTTCGTGACGTACATAAGACGAATAAGCACAACCAATACTAGGATATCATATAATCACCACACACTAAGATATCGAAACAAGATTAACTATTGAAATCCACAACTAAATCCGCTAGAACCCCACGATAACGATTAGTTCATAACCGAACTCATCATAACCGTGGGTTCCGATAAAGCATGGTATAATAAACTAGGTCTTTAAAAAAATGAATAATAAACAAAGTACGTAATCCAGAGTATAGGTTCAACAAACACGAAACGAGCATCCAAGATTACAACATAAAACAAAGAATTACAGGAATAAACTAGATCTCCTTCGCCTTCGTTGATTTGTGCTATAGGTCTTTTCGTCCTCTTCTCCTAAAGCTCTGTTTAGAAAAATATCTTCAATTTGTCTTTAAATAGCAGCCCAAATAATCTAGATGCCCAGAAAATAGTCTTCTAATTGAAACATAATTCTGAAATCCCGACATGACGCGACCGCACGCTTCATCAGCGCGGGCGCGCTGTCCTTCTTATTCATCTTCGGCGCGAGCGCGCGCTATCACAGTGCGGGCACGCTGACCTTCTAGAAAAACTTGAATTGCCTTCTTTTATTAGCTGGTTCTTGATGTCTTTGCACGAGCAATCTTCACGACATCTTCCTAACACCATTTTATCATCAAAGCAATGCTAAATCACCTCGATCCCGTATATATGCCTGAAATGCAAAACACCTAGACTACTCGTATAAAATGAGTCGGCTACTAGCCATTTGACACCTAGCCACAACTAGTATTGAAATCCTATGTTTTTCTCTAATTTTTTTTAAATATCCATGCTATTTTACCATTAAGAAAATATCATACATTCTAATCATAAATAAGTGATTAAACCTCAACAAACAAGCAAACCATGATCATGATATAGCAAGCACGCAACCTATAAGACTTAGTGAAATAAATCTTGCTTCTAGCATGCAAATAAACTCTATAAGACTTAACATTCCTAAATACGACATCACCACACTTGCATTAATATCACAAATCAATCGGCAAATTAAACTAAGGGATCATGTTATAATGAAAATGCATGAAACTATATGCAACATACTAATAAAATAAAATACAAACTATATGATAAATATACAAGTATATGAACTAAACTATCATGAATATGCAAACTATATGGACTCACACAAATATATTCCTTAAACTCTCACCCCCAAACTTAAAATTTTCACTATCCTCAGTGAAGGTAATAGTAAGGAATCAGGCATACCTACTTGGAATCAAGATCATCACCCTTAACGGTGGAGTGTCAGGAGTGTTAGTAGGCGGATACACAAAGTCCTCACCAAAACTGGCCACTGGATATCAACTCATGTGGCTCTGAATGCTATCCCCAACGCCTAGGTGAGATCATGTGCAAACCTACTATGGATGTCATGCATCACATCCATCCTCCTTGCCAAGTGCCTATTACGTTGAACCCAAACCAGCACTGTCATCTGCTTCCTCCTACTGTTGTTGCTGCTGCTGTGACTGGGAAGGACCAGCGTCACCCAACTGGTGTCTCCATACGGCTCTACTAGCCTGAGTCTTCCCCCCAACATATTCCTGAGGCACTGGCTGTCCACCTGGAAAGTGATCATACGAATAACCAAGCCTCTTCGAATCAGGCTTCCCACTATACCACTCCTGCATACTCAACAATGTAGAACTGTCAATAGGAGCGCTAGGAAGCTGAAGCTGCTCGTGCACGGGCCAATGAACTCCAACCGCCACATACAGCTTCGTTACAATTGACGCATAGGGTATAGAACCCGTAGTGCTTCCACTAAAGAAACCTCAAAATACCCTGATAAATCACCATCCCGAGATCCACATAATCTCCCTGAATAATCCCCCACAACAAATATGCGTGCTCCACAGTAACATCATGCACTTGAGAAGATGGCATAATGTTGGCACAAATAAAAGAATTCCATGCACATGCAAACCTGTTCATGCATGAGGCAGGGAAAGTGGCCTACTCGTTCGTGCCCCTCTTGAACTTCCAGTGAGTCTCAGGCACACACAATATAGCAACAATCAAATCTAAGTTAAAATCATCCCCCGTCTTCGCATTCCAATCCTCCTACTCTGGCCTCCTCTCGGGCTGCTCAATCACCCTCCGAATATCCTCAACACTATATTCCATCATCAATCCCCTAACCACAGAGTACCCGTTCTTCTCCGCCTTCATATTTTCATAAAACTCGCGAACCACAGTCATGGACACAACATCAGGTGCCTCACAAAAAGCAACTGAACCCATCTTCATGATCATCTCAAGCAACATACCATCTTTCCCCGGTGGCAGAAAACCTCGCTCCTTGGCCATGGGCTTCGCTAACAGCCTCGTATACTCTGCCTCAGCCTCCGTAGTTGCAAACCTAGGCCTCACACCCCCAACACTAGAAGAATCGATGGTGCTGCTGCTAATTTGGGTTCCATTAAACTTGAATGAGTTGAGAGAAAAGATACGTGTATAAGAGAGATTTATGTTTGAGAATTGAGAAGTGATGGAGAAGATTGTGTATAAGTGTGTGTACATATAAGATTTTGGGAGTAGAATTAGTTTTAAAAAAGAAGTGGGAATTGATTATTGGAATAATGAGAGTAATGGGGTGATTGAAATTGATTTGGAGAAGGAAATATGGAAGGTAGGAGAGTAAAATTCGGCTGGGAATTGATTTGGTGTTTAAATTTTTGATTTTATGACTCTTTTTTCAGGTCAGGGAGCCAGCACGGCCGCCCTGCGCGGCCGTCCCGCATACCAGTGCGGGCGCACCGTGCTATTGGAAAATCAGTGTGGCCGCCCTGCATACCAGTGCGGGCGCGCCGTGCTACTGTAGTTGGCACTGAATTTTTTTGTTTTTCTGATTTTTTTGTAGTTTTTTCCTTGTTTTCTTCTTCCTCTATCTACTAATGTACAACAAATTTGGGTTGCCTCCGAAGAAGCGCTTGCTTTACGTCGTTAGCTTGACGTAGAATTCTTGAGATCAAATTACCAACAAAATGACACTAACCACCTCGCGGTTTTTCGTATCCCCATAGTAATGCTTCTATCGCTGTCCATTTACCTTGAATGCTTAGCCCGTACGATTCTAAAAAATCTCCGCCGCTCCATGTGGAAACACAGTTTTGACAATAAATGGCCCTCACCACCTCGACTTCAACTTTCAGGAAAAAGATGGAGACGAGAGTTGAACAAAAGAACTTGTTTCCTCGACACAAATGATTTGAACACTAGACCCTTATCATGCAATCTCTTGACTTTCTCCTTATACATTTTGTTGTTCTCATACGCTTGAAGTCAAAACTCATCAAGTTCATTCAATTGAAGCATCCTTTTCTTACCAGCTGCATCTATATCACGGTTCAATTTCTTCAAAGCCCAATAAGCTTTATGCTCTACCTCCACAGGCAAACGATATTCTTTCCCATAAACCAACATAAATGGTGATATGCCTAGCGGAGTCTTGTATGCTATTCGATACTGCCCACAAAGATTCATTAAGCTTCAAAGACCAATCCTTCCTTGATAGACACACATTCTCTAAAATGTGCTTGATCTCTCTATTAGATACCTCATCTTGACCATTAGTCTGAGGATGGTAGGTTGTAGCAATGCGATGATTCACATTATACCTTTGCATCATAGCAGTGAACTTACGATTACAGAAATACGATCCCTCGTTACTGATTATGACTCTTGGAGTCCCAAATCTTGTGAATATCTGCTTGTGAAGAAAATTAGGCACTACCTTCATATCATTCATCGACAAAGCCTTGACTTCCACCCATTTCGAGATATAATCGACTGCTAACAAGATATACTGATTATTGTAATATGAGATAAATGGCCCCATAAAGTCAATTCCCCAAAAATCGTAGACCTCAACCTCGAGAAGCACATTAAGAGGCATATCATCCCTCTTGGACATATTACCAACACACTGGCATCAATCACATTTCAAAACGAACTGATGAGCATCCTTAAACAAAGTCGGCCAAAAGAATCCTGCTTGAAGGATACGAGCTGCTGTCTTTTCTCCACCATAGTGGCCTCCATAAACAGTCGAATGGCAATCTCGCAAGATCCCCCCCGTTTCACTGTATGAAATACATCTCCTGATGATTTGGTCAGCTCCTTGCCGAAATAGGAACGGCTCATCCCATATGTACCACTTCACTTCATGCAGAAACTTCATCCTTTGAGCATAAGTCAAGTATGGAGGCATAACAGTTGCTCACAAGGTAGTTCACAATATCAGCGAACCACGGTTCTTCTGCTTGCACTCCAAATAGTTGCTCATCGAGAAAAGACTCATCAATCAAAGATTTATCGTGTGAAGTTGCCCTCGGATCCTCTAAACGAGAGAGATCATCAACGACTTGATTCTCAGTCCCTTTTCTATCTCCAATTCAAATTCCTGAAGTAAAAGAACCCATCGAATTAATCTAAGATTCGAGTCCTTTTTCGAGACGAGATAGTGAATAACAGCGTGATCAGTGAAAACTGTCACCTTCGTCCAAAGTAAATAAGATCGGAACTTCTCAAAACCATAGAAAATAGCTAATAGTTCTTTCTCAGTAGTAGTGTAGTTCAGTTGAACACTATATAGGGTCTTACTAGCATAATAGACCACATGAAATATGTTGTTCTACCTTTGCCCAAGAACTGCTCTAACTGCATAGTCACTTGCATCGCACATCATTTCAAACGGTTCAGTCCAATCAGGTGCAGTTATGACAGGTGCCGTGATCAAACTCTTCTTTAAACTCTCAAAAGCGGCGAGACGCTCGTCATCAAACTTGAAAGGAACATCTTTCTCTAGCAAATTGTACAACAGATTCGAAATTTTAGAGAAGTCCTTGATGAAACACCGATAGAAACCCGCATGACCAAGAAAACTGCGAATTCTGGTGAAGGAAGGTTTTCAATGACCCCCACCTTGGCTTTGTCCACCTCGAGACCCTTACTAAAGACCTTGTGACCAAGAATAATGCCTTGGTGCACCATAAAGTATCATTTCTCCCAATTGAGAACCAGATTGGTCTCAACGCACCTTTTCAGCACTAAACCAAGATTGTGCAAGCATTCATTATAAGAAGTTCCAAAGACAAAAAAATCATCCATGAACACTTCTATGTTATTTCCAATCATATCAAAGAAGATAGCCATCATGCATCTCTGAAATGTGGCTGGTGCACGCATAGCCCAAAAGAAACTTTTCTGAAGGAAAAAGTACCAAACAGACATGTGAAGGTAGTCTTCTCTTAACCTTCTGGAGCAATACAAATATGATTATAACCCAAATAGCCATCCAGAAGATAGTTGTACTCATGCCCAACCAATCTATCAAGCATCTGATCAATAAAAGGAAGAAGGAAGTGACCTTTCCTTATAGCTTTATTCAGCTTCCTGTAATCCATGCAAACTCTTTACCCTGTTACTGTTCGAGTATGATTGAGCTCATTCTTTTCATTAGCAACCACAGTGATACCTCCTTTCTTCGGTACACACTGAACTGGGCTCACCCAAGAACTGTTAGAAATGGGATAGATGATACCTGCATCTAGCCACTTGAGAATTTCCTTATTCACAAACTCTTTCATGATCATATTTATCCTTCTTTGTTGCTCAACAGTAGGCTTGCTTCCTTTCTCTAGCAGAATTTTGTGCATACAATAAGAAGGGCTAATTCCCTTGATATTTGCTATAGTCCATCCAATTGCCGATTTGAACTCTCTAAGAATTCTCAGAAGCTTTTCCTCATCACTACCTGAATGGTCAGATGCAATAATAACATGCAAAGTAGATGCATCACCTAAAAATGCATACCTCAAAAGTTCAAGAAAAGGCTTAAGCTCAAGTGTAGAAGCTTCCTCAATAGATGGCTTGAGGCGCTTTGGAGAATTTTTTAGCTCTTCCAATCCAAGAGATTCAAAAGGCATTTCCAATATTCGCTTCCATAGAGAAGCATTCAAATATTGTTACTTCCGGTCACTTTCATCATCTTCACTATCGGAATCCCCCAATAAGGCTTTCTCTAAGGCATCTGATTTTAGCTCATGATCCAATTATGAAGTAACCACAGATTCGACCAATTCCACCTTAAAGAACTCCTCTTAATTAGTGGGGAATTTCATGGCATTAAAAACATTGAAGATGACATCCTGATCCTGAACTCGCATAGTGAGCTCACCTTTCTGCACATCAATCAAGGTTCGGCCAGTAGCCAAGAAAGGTCTTTATAAGATTATGGGAATCTTCTTATCTTCCTCAAAATCAAGAATAACAAAGTCAACAGGAAAGATGAGTTTTTCCACCTTGACCAATACATCTTCCACAATGCCTTGTGGATATGTAATAGAGCGATCGGCCAACTGCAAAGACATGTATGTAGGCTTCGGATCAGGTAACCCAACTTATTGAAGATAGATAAAGGTATCCTATTGATGCTAGCTCCTAAGTCACATAAGCATTTATCTAATGACACTTTTCCAATGGTGCAAGGAATAGTGAAGCTTTCCAGGATCCTTAAGCTTTGGAGGCAACTTTTGTTACAGCACAGCACTGCATTCCTCCGTGAGAGCAACGGTCTCTAAGTCATCAAGCTTCATTTTCCAAGAGAGAATACCTTTTATGAACTTCACATAACTAGGCATTTGTTCAAGAGCTTCAGCGAAAGGTATGTTGATGTGAAGTTTCTTGAAAACTTCCAAGAACTTAGCAAATTACTTATCCAGCATTTGCTTCTCCAGACTCTTAGGAAAAGGCGGTGGAGGATAGATCTGTTTTTGCCCATTATTTCCCTCAGGAGGAGTGTTGATAAAAGATGTCTTCCTTGGTTCCATTTATGCTTCCTTCGGCACATCTTTTTTAGCCACAACTTCAGATTCTGGAACTAGAGATTTTTCGGGATTGGCAACCTTTCCAAACCTCAATGTAATTGCCTTAACCTGCTCCTTAGCTTCCCTCTTTCCTGGCACTTCAGTGTCACCAAGGAGTGTACCAGGTTGTCGATTTAGCAAGGCATTAGCAATCTGCCCAGTTTGATTCTTCAAGGTCTTGATAGAAACTGCTTGGCTCTTGCACATGAGCCTCAACTCCTCCAATTCAGATTTTTCATTAGATTATGGTAGCTACTAAAGTTGTAGTTGTTGCCTTGGTGCATAATGCGGTTTTGAAAATCAGTAGGATTATATTGCTTTGTCGTGTATGGTTGATAAGGCTGTTGCACCGTATTCTGATTTTTGCTCTAGCTGAAGTTTGGATGATTTCGGTTGTTGGGATGATAAGTGGTTGGAGCTTGCTGTTGTGACCTCTGAAAGTTGGTCACAAACTGAGATGATTCACAAGAAATATGACACTGCTCAGTCTCATGTTCCACCACACAAAGCTCACAAACACTAGTGATCTGACTAACTCCATAATTAGCCAAATAATCCACTTTCATCGTCAAAGCTTGAAGTTGAGCAGCTATAACAGTAGCTGTATCCCCTTCCAGAACTCTTGCTACCTTACCTTGTGGCATTCTCTGTGTTGGATTCTGGTATTCATTAGCTTCCATTAGCTCAATCAACTCATAAGCTTCATTGTAGCTTTTGGCCCATAAGGCTCCACCTGACGTTGCATCGAGCATAGGTCTAGGCTGTGCGCCCAAACCATTGTAGAAACAGTTTATGATCATCCAATCAGGCATACTGTGGTATGGGCACTTCCTAAGAATCTCCTTGTAGCGATCCCAAGCCTCACACAAAAATTCTCCAGATTGCTGCGCAAACTGAGTAAGAGCATTCCTGATTGCAGCCATCTTTGCCATAGGGAAGAACTTAGCAAGAAACATTTAAGCAAGTTCCTCCCATTTGGTGATAGAACCTGCTAGTAAAGAATATAACCAGCACTTAGCCTTATCCCTCAGAGAGAATGGGAAAAAGCCTCAGCTTAATAGCATCTTCAAACACCGCATTGGACTTGAAAGTGTTACAGATCTCGATGAAATCCCTGATGTGCATGTTGGGATCTTCTTTCGGAGAACCCCCAAACTGAACTGAATTTTGTATCATCTGAATCGTGCTCGATTTGATCTTAAAGGTGTTAGCCGAGATAGCTGGTCTGATAATGCTAGACTGAATATATCATTGATCTTAGGCTGAGAATAGTCCATCAAAGGCTTTGGATTTTCTGCTTGATCTCCCATCTCAACTAATGCTTCTTCCTCAACTTTCTCGACTTCTTCAAAAACTTCCTGAGCTACTACAGCTTCTTCCTCGGCTTGATCCAGTGTTTTCTTACGAGACCGAGAACGCGTATGCATACACGCTCGCTAGAGTACCTAAAACACGACAAGGAAACAAGTAAGTAATAATGTCCGAGTCAATAAACTTTAACAATCACTGATGATAAACACATAAACTAAAAATTAACACCGAGTCCCCGCAGCGGCGCCAAAAACTTATTAGGACGAAAACAAGCGCTAATAATACACGCAAGTATACGCGTACACAAGTAATATATAATTCTTTTTAGTTCTTCCCACAGAGACTCTTTTGGTTCACGTAAGATTTATGCGCTTATGCAACAATAATATGGTTATTATTCAATGCTAAGACTAATAACAAATTGAGATTGTTTATAACTAAGATATTAACTAACATGCAAATAACTAAGAGAATAAGGGTTGAATTACTATATGAGACAAACATGGGATTCTAACTTCATTAAATACTTCATTCAAAGTCCTCTGGTTCTTAAACTTAGCATGCAATGATGGATAACTAATCAGATAACACGAAACTAATAAACGCCAACTTCGTTGCACGAATAACATATTACCAGACATCCACAAAAGAGATAGAAGCTGAATAGACACCAAGTATGTTGAGACCATATATGTCTATAGAATTTGACAACACAAAGGTTGTAATGTCCGAGAAATATTATTTAATTATTTTTATCAATAAATAATTATTATGTGATTACTATGTGAATTTTGGTCAATTATTCGATGATTGATATTAATATTTGGGTGTTGATATCTAATAAAATTATGATGTTTTAATTTCTAGTTATCGAGAATTAAATATAAAATTTTTTGGTATTTATATGGTAATTTTTGGATTATTATATGATTTTATAAGAATTTATAGAATAATAATGATTATTTTTACATAATTATAAAATTTCATTTTAAAATCAGAAATCGTCCCACTTCAACCGTTTTTGCATTTTTACAACCCGAAACTCTTCCGAAAACTCCTTCCTAACCCAATCTGGTAATTCTGAACACTTTCCGGGTTTTGACTTTTTCAATCCGGGATAAGGTTTGACCTGTACGAGTTCCGACGTAAAATTTTTGATACGCTAATCATTTTATAGATCAATAAAAATCCGTATTCCCAAAAGGCGAGATATTATTATCTTATTTTCGTATAAAGTGTTTTATAGAATGCTCTGTTTTGATAATCATCCAAGTCTGGTATTAAAATCAGTATCATTGTTTTAGTTACTTAGCGGCTAAGTAACAGATTTTTGAATCCGATACGTAAATGTAATTATCGAATTACTAAATAAATAAAATATGTGATGAGTCTGTTAGCTGTGTGTTACCTTATTGTTAATTTTGGGTAATTGTTGGATACGAACCTTATTTGTATAATTAATTATTGAGCTGGATGGCATTATTTTGTTTTAAAATGATTTCAATGAATATTTATTCTTATAAATGCTAAAATTATTTCAAAAACTATTTTCATTGTTTTATAATACTATTTGTTTATTTTAGGAAATTATAAAATTTAGAAATCAATAGTTTATTGATTGTTTAACTTTAAATAATTTTCTGATTTCATTTAATTATAAAATTAATATTTAATTTTAGAATTCTTTAAAAATTATGAAAATAATATTTTATTAAGTTGGAATATTTTGATAATATTAAAATTATTTTCGTGGATTTTCGGATTATTTTGCCCGTTAAGTGATCGTTGAATTCTCTAAATTGTGGTGTCGGAATTTACAAACATCACGATAAAATCAGATAAAGATTAATTTATACCCATTCATTTTTTTTCTATTACCCCTGCCTTCTCTTTCTTTCAACCGACTCTCTCATCTCTCAATCTCTAGCTATTTCTCTGCTCTCTCTCTACTCTCTCCCGTCTTCTTCTCTCCCTCTTCTTCTTCCTCCGCTTTCTCCCCCTTCCCTGCAATTTCTTGTCCCTGACTTTGCTTTTTCCGATAAGCCACCTCTGTTTCTGCTCATCCGCCGTCGCCTTCACTGCTCCGGCGAGGCTGGTGGTGCGTGTGGACTCGCGTATGTGTGTGTGTCTCTTGTGTGTATATATATGTTGTACATATGTGTCTGTGTGTGTGTGTAATCGTGTCTGTGTGTGTTTAATTGTGTCTATGTGTATGTAAATCGTGTGTGTGTGTGTGTATGTTTATGTGTGTGTGTTGGTTATGGGTGTGTTGTAGTGGTGGTGGGGCAGTGTTGCCGTCTGGGCTATGTGTTTTTCCGATCGTGCTTTATTATTCTGTTGCTTTGCAGCGCGTGAGGCGCGTGAGATGGCTGATTCGATTTTTAATATTATTTTATTAATTTCTGCAAGAATAATTGATTTGGATTTCGTGAAATAAAATATAATTTTGTGCGGAAATTTTATTTAATTGGTGGAATTTATTTGGAAACCCGAATGATATCGGGCACCAATAAATTTTATCGCCATCGGCGATGAGCCTCGGCGAGCCGACGATGGGCAATGATGATTTTTATCTGAGTCCTACATCTATTAATTAAATAAAATTAGATGGTAAAATTAATTGCGAAATGAAGAATACGAAGAAAAACATAAAAGTACGGATAACAATAATAAATAATTGAGATTGTATTGGTGATTGGGATTGCGAGTTGTGATTGGATGTGTTGTTTTGATTGGATTGACGTTGAATTGTTTCGACAGGTAGGTCGATAAACAAAGGAGACGCTTCCCGATTTTCGGGAAATTAATTCCGAAAATACGGGAACGTAACCTATAATTATCGGAGACGTCGAATAACCATATATATAATTTTATTATATGAACTTAATTGCGGTTGAGACAAGATAATTTATAAATAATCGAGTACCCTATTTTTCAAAACGACGAGTATACGTATTTTCTGAAAATAAATACCGAACCGAGTTTTGAAAGTGCAAGCCATAATTTCTATGTGTATTTCAATAATACCTATAAATATGAGACGAGATATGAAACCGTATGGGTAGAAGTGATAGCGATTTGATGTTAAGCATAACCGATTATCTGAATTAGGGTATTTCAACCTTGTAGGTCCTAGACGGAAAACCCGAGTGTCGATATCGGACTAGGAATGATCTAGTGATTAGACGTTGAGATCAACGAAGTTCCAATCGAAGGGCCTGAGTGTTACGATCGTATCCAAAATGGGATAATAGTTTGACGATAAAGCCGAATATTCAAGTCGAACCAAAGTCAACTAGTAATAGCGATTAAAGCTTATTGAGGCAAGTAGACCTGAACTTTCTTTTAAAATACTGTAATTATTTTTTCATTCCTATTCTAAGTTCAGAATAGATAAATGTTTTATATTTCGCTGCAATTACTCTTATTATGCAAGTTCTTTTCATTATTGTTCCTATAATTCGATTGCTCTCTTGAGCAAATACCCATTCTTTTGGGTTATTTGCGAACCCTGAGTTGGGATATTTTGAAATCAAAATGATTTGACATCAAAATACTCTACGGGCTGGATGGTTATTATGAGGGCCAACGATGAGCTGTACCCTATGGGCCTGGGAATGGACCGGACCCTTGGGCGATAGTGCCTGGGTACCCGAGTAGATCTATACGGGTGGGTATAGATCTATACTATATCTTGACTGATCAGCAGGATATGAGTGTGAACTAGTGTCCAGTCTAATTTCTTGTTGATCGCCATTAACGACATTCTCTCTCGAAAGTTTTATGATTCCAAAAACCGGACAAAACCCTGATTCAGGAGATGAATCTGGGAATCTCTTGTCATTTTTGGATATATAATTAAAGGCTGATAATAGCCAATGTTTATTCGCTCTACTCTCTCAAATAAATAGAATCATTTAAAATTGTTTAAAGCCTTTTTCCGGAAATTTTCCTTTGATATTAATATTTGAAACTTAAATTATATACTTGCTGGGCATTTTCGGCTCACTCTTGCTTTGTAATTCTTACTTATTTCAAAAGCAGATAATGATAAAAGTGAATAACTTTTGATATACAGCAGAAGTTAGAGAGATCTCCGCTGCGAGAGGACGAAGATGTTAGAAAAATGAGACAAGAGCATTATCATAAAGGTATTTACACTGGTATGGTAGTTGTTGTGAATTGTAGAAGGTTAAATTCTTGTTTCATACCATAACCTGTAAACGATCAGGATTTTAAGGGGTTAATTGAATATTATTTTATTTTATGTAAAGATTGTTTCGTGACACCAAATCGTGACCCCGGATTTGGGCTGTTACAAGTTGGCATCAGAGCTACATCTTATTGGTCACTGAAATAAGAATTAGTGAGGGTAAGATAGGAGTGATAAACCATATAAGATAGGAAAGAGCTAAGTATGCTCCTGCTAAGTTGAGTTGAGTGTGAATTAGGGTTAGCAGATCCGATATGGAATTAGTAAGATAGGATTGTGGAGAAAAGTTTGAGACGAATATAGCAACACTATAGATATAGTTAATTTTCAGGCCCTACCGTAATTAGGAGTTAACAGCTTGATGGAGATTGGGTATGTTACCCTACTTTTCATGTGGTTTTAAAGAAAAATGCAATTGAGTTTTATGAGACCTTTGTGTAAGAAAGGCTAGGTGAGTTTTGGTATGATTTAACTTAGAATTAGGTAGTAGGACGAGCTCCACGCCGGAGGCAACAAGTTGATGGAAGCTAATGAAGAACCAACGTTGCACGTTGCAGAGACACCACCGTCGTGAGGGGATTCTTATCACTTCCCGGGCGCTACGCGAGGAATGATATCTATCTTACTAGGTATAGGTAAGACTGGCAAGAAGGTACGACCCTATCTACCGACGGAACGTGGGATTGCATTAGTTGATTGTAAGTATAACGACAAGAAAGATGACAAGAACATCAAAGGCAGTATTGGACGCAGCATTGGGATAGAGTTACGAATAAAATGGTATACAACGGTAAATGAAGTTTCGTCGACTAATAAGTGCGAGCAGAATCCAAGGAAAAGTAGAAGATGTACCAATGTGGAGAGACCTTTATATGGGCATTCTTTTAATTAGATATTTCATTAGCGGATCATGAGAATAACAAGTAACTTATATAGTAATGACGACCATATATTTGATTTTCAAAATTTTAAAATGAGATTTTGAAAAAGATTTTCTTAACCAACTTTTAGAAGATCTCTGCATAAAATGAGTTTCATAATTTGGTTGTCGAATTACTACTTAAGTTGTTGTTCTTATGAACAGGAAATGACCTAAAAGGATAATAGGTCTAGACTGAGTGTTGTTAGTTCGGAGGACCAAGTAGAACCACTAACAGGAAGAAAGTTTAAAGTTTCCATGAAAGAAAAACGTAAACTTTATTTAATAATATCAATAATTGAATTAACATTTTAAAATATTATTTACTTAATTCATGGAATTATTAAAATCCAATGAGATTGTGATTCGAACGGGCAGAGGATGATTGAAGAAAATGTTAGATATATTTGATAATGTCATGGTTAATATGATTTATGTTTAGCTTTCAGATCTTACTTAAAAAGGATAAATCAGTACTTACTGGAAGTCAGGACTTAAGGATATCAGTACTTATATTATCAGGAGATAATCATCAGAAGATGGATATCAGAACTTAAGTGCTGAAGGATGTTCAGATAAGGACAATAGCTGATTAAAGGAAAGAAGATCGAGATAAACATAAGAAGAGATATGCATGAAGAAGGAATTCTATGAAGAATAGAATACTTGGAAGAAAAGATATCTGATTGATATATTTTAGGAAGCAGAATTATATTCCATATCAATTAGCGATTATCTTGTAACTGTGTAGTATATAAACACAGACATAGGGTTTACACTATAAGTGTTATCATATTCGAGAAGATTGTTCATTGTAACCCTAGCAGCTCTCGTGATATTTGTTCATCACTGAGAGGTAACAGTTCCATACTGTAACATAGTTTATTGTTTCAATAAAGTTTATTTTCTGTTACTTGAGATATTAAAGTTCGATTTCATTGTACTTTACACAGTATTCACCCCCTCTACAGTGTGTGTGACCTAACAAGTGGTATCAGAGCCGATCTGTTAACGCACATACAGTTTAAGATCCAAACACAATCATGTCTGACACAGAAACTCCAACTAAGCCTACCAAAACTGAAGAACCACCAAAGACACAAATTCAAAGTCGGTATGAGACCATCAGAGTTCCCATACTGAGACCATCTGAATATCCCATATGGAAGGTGAGGATGACCATGTTCCTGGAAGCAACAGATCCAGAATATCTTGATAGAATCAAGGAAGGGCCTCACAAACCAACCAAGCTCGCTGCTGCAGTTGCAGGTGAAGCAGCAAAGACCGTACCAAAGGAGAAGAGTGATTATACTGCTGAAGATATCGCATCAATTGCTAAGGATGCTAAGGTACGACACTTACTGCATAGTGCCATTGATAATGTAATGTCAAACAGGGTAATTAACTAGCAAGACTGCTAAGGAGATATGGGATGCTCTGGAAACAAGGTGTCAGGGAACTGATACAATTAAGAAGAACAGGAAGACAATACTCACTCAAGAGTATGGACACTTTGACTCAAAGGCAAATGAGTCATTGACTGATTTATATGATAATTTTGTCAAACTCTTGAATGATTTGTCATTGGTTGATAAGGAGTATGATCTTGAAGATTCAAACCTTAAATTCCTGTTAGCTCTTCCTGAATGCTGGGATTTGAAGGCAACAACAATAATAGACAACTACAATCTTGATGAAATTTATGGAATGCTCAAGACTCATGAACTTGAGATGGAACAAAGAAGCAAGAGGAAAGGAGGAAAGTCAAGGACAGTTGCTCTTAAGGCTGAAGAAGAATCCCCCAAGGCAGCTACCTCAAGGAAAGACAAGGGTAAAGCTCTTTTCACAAAGTCTGATACTGAGTCATCAAGTTCTGAAAGTGATGATGACTCAGATTCTGAAAGCTTGCTTGAGACTGATGCTGATGAGGAGATGATGAAGCTGTGTGCTCTTATGGTGAAAGGGATCACAAAGATTGCATACAGGAAGTTCAGGAAGGGAAAGAAGTTTTCTAGGAAAGGCACAAGTTCTGATAAGAAGAATTTCAGAAGATCTGAGGGCAGAGGAGGAAAGTCTGATAGAGGAGATTATACCAATGTCAAATGCTATAACTGTGGTGAGAAAGGCCACATATCTCCTAATTGCAAGAAAGTGAAGGGTGACAAAGGCAAGGCTCTTGTCACAAAGAAGAAAAGCTGGACAGACACCTCAGACTTTGAAAGTGAGGAGAACTATGCTTTGATGGCAAATGCTGATAAAGAAAGTGCTGAGAGCAGTTCTGAAGCTGCTGAAATAAAGGTACCTCAGACTACTTATGCTTTTCATACTGATGATATTAATGAGTTGAGAAGATATCTTAAAACCATGTTTGTTAGTTATAGATATCAAACTTTAACATGTGAAAGATTAACTTCTGAAAATCTTGCTTTTAAGAAAAGAAATGATTTCTTAGAAAAAGAGTTAGTTATGTTCCATCAAACTCAGAAGGATAGAGATGATGCTTTTTATGTTAGGGATGAAGTGCTAAAAATGAATGAATCTCTAAAAACTGAGTTAGAAAAGGAAAGAGAGATTATCAAGACTTGGACTAACTCTGGCAGAACAACTCAAAATTTGCTAAGTAGTGAAAATTGGAAAGAGGGCTTAGGTTATGGAGAGGATAAGAATGATAAAGGAACTGTAGAAATTAAGCCTGTTGTTGTTAAGCAAAAACCAAAGTTAAAACCTGTTAAGTTTGTAACTGTAAAGTCTGATAATGAGCAATCAGAAGTTAAAGAGGGATTAACTTCTGACAAACTAAAACAGGAAAAGACAACTGAAGTAAACATAGGCTTAATGACAAAGAAGCAGCTTAAGCATAAGCTGAAAGATGTAAAGAATGCAAACAAGGTAAAATCACCTAGGAAAAATAGGAATGGAAAGGAAGGTGTGAATAAAAGCAATGATTATAAGCCTGTTCCTGATGCTCCTAGGAAAACGTGTCATAACTGTGGAAGTTCTAACCATCTGGCTTCTTTTTGCAGGAAGAATAAGAACATAAACTCCTTACCTTCAAAGTCAGGGGTTAAGAGTCAGTCTGTTAGATATAAGCCACAATATCCTTGTTTTCATTGTGGTAGTTTATGGCATTCCATTTATACTTGTAAGGAATATCATAGTTTGTACTATGATTATTATCAAATAAAACCTTCTTTAAAGAAAGTTTCCATTGTTCCTTCTAGTGTAAATTCTGATTCAAAGTCTGATAGTGTAAATTCTGATAAGAAAAATGTTAACATAAACTCTGATGCTAAATCCGCTGCAAATGTTAACAAACTTGATAAGGCCAAAGAGTCCAAGCAAGTCTGGGTCCTTACCTTTGTGATTGCAGGGCAACAGGAAAAATATCCTAGTCCTGGACAGTGGATGTTCAGGACATATGACTGGAAATAAAGCCCTGCTATCAGACTTTGTGGAGAAAGCTGGCCCAAGTGTTTCTTATGGAGATGGGAACATTGGAAAAACATTGGGATATGGAAATATCAATCTTGGGAATGTCATCATTAATGAAGTAGCTCTGGTCTCAGGACTTAAGCAGAATCTGCTGAGTATAAGTCAAATCTGTGATAGAGGTTATCATGTTGATTTCTTTGAAGAACACTGTGAAGTTGTGAGTAAATGTAAAGGCAAAGTTGTTCTGAAAGGATACAGGCGTGGTAACATTTATGAAGCTAAGCTTTCAACAAGTACTGATGGTTCTGCAATCTGTCTGATGAGTAGAGCATCAATTGAAGAAAGCTGGAATTGGCACAAGAAACTCTCTCATTTAAATTTTAACAATATAAATGAACTAGTCAAGAAAAATCTTATGAGAGGACTGCCAAAGTCAATATTTTCTCCTGATGGCCTTTGTGATTCTTGTCAGAAGGCCAAACAAAGAAAATCTTCATTCAAGAGCAAGACTGAATCATCAATTCTTAAGCCTTATCATCTACTACATGTTGATCTATTTGGTCCAGTGAATGTCATGTCTATTGCAAAGAAGAAATATGCGTTGGTCATAGTGGATGAGTTCACTAGATACACATGGGTGTATTTCTTGCACACAAAAAGTGAAACTACATCTATCTTGATTGATCATGTCAAACATCTGGATAAATTGGTCAAAGATTCTGTGAAAACCATAAGGAGTGATAATGGCACCGAGTTCAAGAATTTGATAATGGAAGAGTTCTACAAAAACCATGGAATTAAGCAGGAATTTTCTGCTCCTAGGAACTCCACAGCAAAATAGAGTTGTTGAAAGGAAGAATAGAACTCTCATTGAAGAAGCAAAGCTTCCAACCTATTTCTGGGCTGAAGCTGTGCAGACTGCTTGTTTTACTCAAAATGCAACACTCATTAACAAGCAAGGAAAAACACCATATGAGATGGTGAAGAAAAAGAAGCCAAATCTGAAGTACTTTCATGTATTTGGATGCAAGTGTTTTGTTCTTAAGACTCATCCTGAACAGCTATCCAAATTTGATCTAAAAGTTGATGAAGGAATTTTTGTTGGATATCCAATTTCCACAAAAGCCTTCAGAGTCTATAATTTGAGAACAAGAGTGGTCATGGAATCTATCAATGTCTCCTTTGATGACAAGAAGATTACTGGACTTGAAGATTTTATTGATCATGATCAGCTGAGATTTGAAAATGAAGACTCAAATTCTGATACTGAAAATCCTGAGAATCTAAGTCCTGATAATGCCAACTCTGATGGATTAACTTCTGATGTTATTGAAACTGTGGTGACTACGTCAAAGAAAGATGCACCTATGCAGGGGGAGCATACTCAAGATCTTACCACATCTCAAGGAGCATCAGAACATACATCTGGCTCTTCAAGTTCTGATTCGTCAAGTTCTGATAAGCCAAGTTCTGATAGTTCTGAAAATCTAAATTCTGAAGAATCCAACTCAGAGAGCATAGTTTCAGGGGGAGCATCAGAAAATGAAGTTGAAGACAACATGGATCATGGGGGAGCATCCAGTTCTAGAGAAAACCTTTCATCTGCAAGGAAGTGGACTAAATCACATACACCTGATTTGATAATTGGAAATCCTGATGCAGGTGTCAGAACTAGAATAGGTACTTCAAATGAATGTCTTTACAATTCTTTTCTTTCTCAGACTGAGCCAAAGAAAGTGGAAGAAGCTCTTCAAGATGCTGATTGGGTGCAAGCAATGCAGGAAGAGTTATAGAATTTGAAAGAAACAAAGTCTGGACCCTTGTGCCAAGACCAAAGAATAGATCTGTTGTTGGTACAAAGTGGGTATTCAGAAATAAAATTGACAGTGATGGCATAATTACATGGAATAAGGCAAGGCTGGTTACAAAAGGATATTCTCAACAGGAGGGAATTGATTATGATGAAACATTTGCACCAGTTGCTAGGTTAGAAGCCATAAGGATATTTTTGGCTTATGCTGCTCACAAAAAGTTTACTGTCTTTCAAATGGATGTGAAAAGTGCTTTTCTCAATAGAGAATTGGAGGAGGAAGTATATGTTGAACAACCTCCAGGCTTTGTAGATTCCAAACATCCAGATTATGTCTACAGGCTTGATAAAGCACTTTATGGACTTAAGCAAGCTCCTAGAGCATGGTATGAGACTTTAGCTCAGTTTCTTCTGGAAAGTGGATTTAACAGAGGAACTATAGACAAAACAGTGTTCTACCTCAACCATGGAAAGGTCTTACTTCTGGTCCAGATTTATGTTGATGATATCATTTTTGGATCTACAAATGACAGACTTTGCAAGAAGTTTGCCAAACTGATGCAGTCAAGGTATCAGATGAGTATGATGAGGGAACTTAGCTATTTTCTGGACCTTCAAGTCAAGCAGAATGAAGAAGGCACTTTTATTTGCCAAACTAACTATACCAGAAACTTGCTGAAGAAATTTGGAACGCAAGATTGTTCAAGTGCATCCACTCCCATGGCTACTGCAACAAAACTGGATAAGGATACTGGTAAATCAGTAGATATTACTGATTACAGAGGTATGATTGGATCTCTACTCTATCTAACTGCTAGTAGATCTGATATCATGTATGCTACCTGTCTTTGTACAAGATTTCAAGCAGATCCAAGAGAACCTCACTTAACAGCTATGATAAGAATTTTCAAGTATCTTCAGGGAACAGCTGATCTGGGATTGTGGTATCCCAGAGAATCAGATTTTAAACTAATAGGTTACTCAGATGCAGATTTTCCAGGTTGCAAAATTGACAGGAAAAGCACAAGTGGAAGCTGCCAATTTCTTGGAGGCAGATTGGTTTCTTGGTTTAGCAAGAAACAAAAGTCAATTTCCACATCAACTACAGAAGCAGAGTATATTGCTGTAGGAAGCTGTTGTGCACAGATTCTTTGGATGAAGAATTAGTTACTGGACTATGGGTTAACATATTTCAAAATCCCTATTTACTGTGATAATCAAAGTGCTATTGCTATGACAGGTAATCCAGTTCAACATTCTATGACAAAGCACATCAGCATCAGGTACCACTTCATCAGGGAACATGTGGATGAAGGTACAGTGGAATTGCACTTTGTTCCAACAGATCAACAACTAGCAGATATCTTCATAAAACCATTGTGTGAAGCTACTTTTACAAGATTATTAAATGAACTTGGAATGGTTTCAGGTTCTTTCTCTAAATCTGCTTAGTTTTGTTCTAATGCATCAGACTTTATGATCAGTATTTACAGAATTTACTCTCCTTGTGTATTCTGTGCTTAATTGAAAAATGTGCTTAAGTACTGACTGTTGTCTGATATATGTTTCTAAACTCTAAAAATGATATGTCTGTTTGTGTAACTATTCAATCCTATGAGGATAATTGTGCTAGATGCTGACCTAGTAGTCTTCAATAAACAAGGGATCCCATGTAAGAAGTAACTATTTCTGTGGAAATCTATTGACACAAGCAAATTCTGATAATTGAGCTTAGTTGAGTTTACTTTGTCTATCTTATTCATAAGTCACAAACTAGAATATTGCTTCTCATCTGTTAAGTTCTGATGCTAGTAAATCTGTTGAATGTACTAAGTGCTGATAAACCTCACTTATCAAAAGAAAAAGCAAAAGAATCAAGGATTAAAATTCAGGTACTCCTTTGAGATCTAGAATACAAATGTGGAAGGAACGACCCAAGTGCATAGCTGGTATTAAGTAAATATGCATCAGAAAAGCAAAATATTTTCTTGGTGACTTTTCACACTCTATGATTACTGGAGAAATACTCTGATAATAGCATAAATTCTGATAAGCAGTCTTGACTCACTTACACTGAGAAGCCACTGTAAACTGGAATTTAAAAAGATGCATAAAATTAGCACAAAATAGTTGAGGTGGACTCAGGCATAAATTCATCCAATTAAAGGTTTCAGAATAATGACAGGTTTTTAGTAAAATTTTAGTTATGCCTTATTTCTAAGATGTACGGAAGTGAATTAGACTTTACTCCTTGTCTAATATTTAGCTTAATGCACACACTAAACACTCCATATGAATGATGAAAATCACTGTGGTGATCTATGTTATTTTAGATGAACAGTCATTGTGTCACATTGCACAAATTCTGAGGACAAGTTCTGATTGCATGTTCTGATGATTAAGTTCTGAAGAATATAAATCAGAATTTGTGTGAGGACTTACTAAGATAGTCATTCATTTTTCGAGTTAAGAAATTATGTTCTGATGACCGTTAAGTTCTGATATAAGTCTAAGTTCTGATATTAAAGTCTGATTCTTTACTTGACTTATTTGTGGATAAAATTTGAAAACAGTCTTAGTTTAAACTAGAATATGTTGAAGTGGAAGATTAACAGTCACTATATTTAGGGATAGTGGTACTCGTACATGAACAACCAACTTTTACTTGCTTCTTGTGTGCATTAAACCATGTTTTCCCTTTCCAATGAATATTTTTCTTTTTCCAAGTCTGGGGAGACGAGGTAGAATTAATTCTACCTGTCAGCATTAAATTTCTTTGCGTCTCCTGGCATTCTATTGCCTATATAAGCAACCACTTCACATCAGCCTTCCCATCAAATCTTTTATCACACACTCACCTTCATAATCTTTATATCAAAAACACCATGGTCAATTACAATATGTTTTTGAACTACGAAACATTCAACATGGAGCTGAGCTGTGCCGATTGGCAGCAGGAATGGCACTGTCACTGCCATTCCTGATGAGATATGGGACTCAGTTCCCCAGGAGGTACTCACCCACCTCCTGTTCTTCTACATGGACTACCATCGCCATCTGGAGCGATTGGAGGAGGAAAGGCTGGAAGCTCTCCGCCAGCAAGAGCGAATCATTCGACTCGCTATTCTGTTTGTCGAGAGTAGGAAGAAGCAATGATTTATTTTCTTCTTCCTGTTTTTCTTCATCATCAGCCTTGTCCTGCTTCTTGAGCTAGGACAAAGGCTGTTGACGTTAGGTTTAGCAGCTTAGGGTAATCTTGTAAAAAGTTCTGATGTAATTTAAATTTCATGAATGTATTCTCTTGATATATTAATGAAATTTGTTTTTGTTTCAAGATCTTGTCTCTGAGATATTTTGTAATGCATTGATAAATCCTGATACATATTCATATTCTAATGACCATATAAATTCTGTTTTAACTTAAGTTCTGATTTTACTTTATCAGTACTTGCTCATCTGATTTATTATGGTCATTTTCACTTCGATTTTTTTTTCAGAATACTGATGTTGCAGTGAAAAATAATTAAATAAGTGGGAACAGTTTCAATTTTGAATTAAAACTGATTCACCTTGATTAATGGAATAACTGGGTAAGTGGAACGGTTTTTCCTTGAAAAACTGCAAGTGGGTAAGTAATGATTACTGTTTTCTCGTGCCCATTAACTATTCGTTTTTACTGCATGTCTGACAGGTGTCCAACGGTTACATTTTTTTTCAAAAGTATAAGTAAGACAGAGAGAGGATTTTTTAATCTTTTATTTCCTTTCATACTTTTTCTCTCTATTTGCTTTTACTCTCTTTCTTCTTCTAACGTTGGTTTTTCATATAGACATTCTATCAAACACCTAACAGGCACTTATAAATCTCGATTAATTTCATGGCACCTAAGGATTTAATCATTGATGGAGCTAAATTTGTTCCAAACAACTATGCTGTAATTCTTGATAATGCTGAAGCTCCATCTGAATTGCATTTTGTGCAAGATCTTCTTGCACACAGTGAAATCGGGTATGCATTGACCCAACCTTCAGTCTTCTCAAGCCAACAAGTTCTGACACTTTAGAGGACTGGAAACTTTGATAATGGTGGTCAAAATGGTACTCCTAGTATTGTTTTCGAAGTGGGTGATTCTCCATATGCAGTCACTCCTGGTACAATACGCAAGGCTCTACATTTCCCATAAGGATGTAATTTTTTTAATTCCAGAGGAATCAGCTCTTCAGGAGTTAATGGCCAGTTTGGGGTATGAATAGAGTTTGGGAACAAGTGTTTGAATTTTGATGCCATCCCCATAATGAGTCAGCACATCGGGTATGCCATTATAAACCAAACTCATTTTGATTTTGCACCTGCTATAATAGGTTTTATTGGGGATAGGAAGACAGAGGATAGGAATGTTATCTACTTTGCTAGATTCTGTCAACTTATATATACTTTTTGTACTGATGAACCTCGACTAACCAGTACCTTAACTCCACCTTTCAAAGTTGCAAAACGTTACTTTAATGACCTGGTAAATGCTGACACTAAGAAACAGGTGATTAGACCTTTACAGATTCCTCAGTCTGTAAAACAGATCTTAGTAAATGCTGATCCTGATTCCTATAGATCTGTTTATCCTGATGTTCAACCAACAACCCCTTCCCAAACACCACAACAACCATCAGAACATACCACTCATACTACTCAACCAACCCTCAGGCAATATATCAAATCCTATCTCTCCACTTCACAGACAGTTCAACCCTCATCCTCAGCACCTACTGTGAAGCCTTCATCTTCCAAGCCTAAGAGGACAAAACTGTTCCTCAAACACCTCAAAAGAGAAGGAGGATTGCTTTGAGAGATGAGTCAGACAGTGAGGAACAGGTTTCTACATCAGAACCTGTTGTCAAAGAAGCTGAGAAAGTTTCTTCTCAGAAGGATTCTGGAATTGGGGGATCTAAGCTTCTCAAAAGGCTTAGAAGAATGACTATTGCTGAAACTCCCAAGTAATCCATATCTTCAAAAAGATACAAGAAATAGAGGGCAAAAAGGCCAGTTTCAGATGATGAAGAAGCAGCAGCTAAGGAAGGAGATCAGGAATCTCTGATCTCACAAGAAAAGGAATCTGCTAAAGTCACTACTTCTCCATCAACTCCATCTTAGGAAGCTGTTCCTGAAAAGGACAACACACCATCTATGTCTCCTGTTCAAAAGTCTGTATCTTCTGTTAATATAGGCACAAGTGCTGATATAAATATCCAGACCTTGGTTGTGCCTGAAGTCCTTTGCTTAGAAGCTCCAACAACAACTAATCCATTAACAACACCTGTTTCTAATGCTGCTCAAACTCCAGAATTATCTACTATACCTTCTCTGCATCTAGATGCTGATGATCAGAATATAGGTGAGCATCAGGATATGGCTGTTGATCAGAACTTGGAACCAGATCAGCAATTAGAGGATGGTGAAGCCTCCATTGTTACTCACACTATTGTTTTATCAGAAGATATTGATTCTGTAAGTTCTGATGCTGCAAATGTTGGAGATACTGGTGATGCTGCTCCAAATACAGATGGTGATGAAGCAGGTCCTTCAGGACATGACCCTCAACAAACTGTTCTTAAATCTAAACTTGTTAAGAAGTTTGTTACCAGAGAAGCACCAGTGCCTTGGAGTGAAACTCCTGCAGGACAGGAGTGGACTAAGGAATGGAACTCAGTTTCCTGTATTCCATCTGCAAAGCATCTGGCTGAGCACTTGACAAAAGCTGATGAAATGTTAAATTCTGATGATTTCAAAACCCAGCTTAGAGTCACTGCATTGAGTACTAAACATCTACAAGGTCTCCATTCAACTACTCATGCAGAGCTACACAAGATTCAGGAAGAATTCATCAAACAGGACCAAATTCAGAAAATTGACAAGAAAAAGTTCTTCCAGCCTACCTTTGACAGGATTGCTTATATTGAGAAGACTCAAGAGAAACAACAAGCTCAGATTGATGATATTCTGCAAAATCAAGCTTCTCAGCAATCTCAACTTACTGAAATCCAAGCCTCAGTGGAATTGCTTGTCTCTCTTCTACTACCTGCTGATGCCAAAAAGGGGGAGAAAGTAATTAAGTCCAAATGCGAGACTGACAAGACACTGAAAGGGAAGGATAATGAAAAGGATGATCAAGGAAACTCTGGAATGGGTAGAGGTCATAGTCAAGGTAGAGGTTTCTCATCAAGAAAAGCTGAAATCACAAGTCACATGACAAGTTCTGATACTGGAAAAAGAATTAGTTCTGCTACTGGTAAAAGGATAAGTTCTGATGAACTTTTAGATCTTGATGAAGAAATATCAAGACAGTTATTTCTTCAGGAAAATCCAGGAATGGACTTGGAGAGTTTAATGGAAGAAGAAGCCAGACTTAAATCAGAAAAAGTCACATCTAAATCTGAAGCTTCTGGTAAAAAGACACTTCTGAAACTCAAAGGCATTGTGATAAAAGAAAGGACAAATACTGAAGCAACATTGGTTAAATCACAACCACAGATAGATCCAAGATGCAAGGGTAAAGAAAAGGTTGGTGAACCTATCAAGGTTTATGTGCTTCCTGAGAATGAAGAAATCACTGATAAAAAGGATGATCTTGCTCTGACTTCAAGAAAAGTTCTTAAAACAATCTCTGACATGGCTCAAGTTGTTCAGAGTCAAGAGACAGTAAGTTCTGATATTCCTAAAGAAGCAAGTAACCTCTGACATAGCTCAAGTTAACTTGATATCAGAAGATAGACCAAAGACACTCCTACCAGGATTTACTAAAGCAAAACAGACTCAACCTTTGAAGACTGCTGCAAGTGGTTTTGAAGCAAGAGTAGTGACTGGAAAGGAAGCAAGAGATAAAACTGGATTGGGAAGTGCTGATGAAAGAAGAATACAGAACACTACCAATGATCCAACTTCCTTGAGTGAACCAGGTATTGGAGCAACTCCTGAGAGATTGAATCAACTGGAATCTGTACAAATGGTTTACCATACCTACTTGAAAGAACACATCTTGTTGTACTTCATGACAGATGGTAGGGTTTATCATATAAGGCAAAATGCCATTCCATTGAAGTAAAAAAAAAAAAAAATTATTTTGAAGAATTGGAGCATGTACTATTCTTACTTCAAGTGGATGACAGATTGACATGAAGTGCTGCAAACTATTTGAAGGATCAGATTCAGAGACAGAAAAGGCTTTATTCTGTTAAGTCTGACAGCACATATGTTCCAAAGTACAGAGATCACAAGGGTGATATAGTTGAAATGAAGCCCAATACTGCTAAGATTAAAACTACCTTTCTGGGTTACAGGGCTGTGGAATTCAATCTTGAGTCTGATAAAGCTTATTTGATCAGACTGGATCAGGATATAAGAAAAACAAAGATTAATGATCTCAGGGCTGCAATCTTTCAAATTGGTGAAGATAATGCAGAGCTTAAAGATGCTAAAAGGAGGATGATTGATGAACTTAGATATGCTGAGAGATGTTTGTTGAAGAACTATCTCAGAACAACTCCTGACATCGAAGAGATCAGAAGATGAAGCCAAGTCAAGATCTATAACTGATTAAATTCTGATATTTGTACAGACTGAAGCTGTTATCAGAAGTTAAATATTGGTAAAGCTTTAAGGACTGTAAGTTGTAGTTATCTAGTCTAATTCTCATGCATTTGTACTTAATGTTTTTGACATCATCAAATATCTGTTAAACTTGTATATTATGCTAATTTACAAGTTGGGGGAGATTGTTAGATATATTTGATAATGTCATGGTTAATATGATTTATGTTTAGCTTTCAGATCTTACTTAAACAGGATAAATCAGTACTTACTGAAAGTCAGGACTTAAGGATATCAGTACTTATATTATCAGGAGATAATCATCAGAAGATGAATATCAGAACTTAAGTGCTGAAGGATGTTCAGATAAGGACAGTAGCTGATTAAAGGAAAGAAGATTGAGATAAACATAAGAAGAGATATGCATGAAGAAGGAATTCTATGAAAAATAGAATACTTGGAAGAAAAGATATCTGATTGATATATTTTAGGAAGCAGAATTATATTCCATATCAATTAGTGATTATCTTGTAACTGTGTAGTATATAAACACAGACATAGGGTTTACACTATAAGTGTTATCATATTCGAGAAGATTATTCATTGTAACCCTAGTAGCTCTCGTGATATTTGTTCATCACTGAGAGGTAACAATTGCATACTGTAACAGAGTTTATTATTTCAATAAAGTTTGTTTTCTGTTACTTGAGATATTAAAGTTCGATGTGATTGTACTTTACACTGTATTCACCCCCTCTACAGTGTGTGTGACCTAACAGAAAATGAAAGAATCTTCTAGATGATTGGAGAAGAATCATATTTCTATCAACGAAATTGAGGCGTTGCGTGATCAATGGGTATTTTATGCGGCATAGATGAGAACTGAAGCAGTGATTAAAAATTTCGTAAGGACACAATTATGATCAAAAAGCATTTAATATGAAGGCATTTCCAGACGACATCTCGAAGTTATAATATGATCTAAATTGTGAATCTCTCATTCAAATGATTCCTGAAGGCATACGTAAGTGAAGCGTGGACGATGAACAACAAAGTCATTATTTTTCTAATACGATAGCATATCTTCTTCTTGATCCTTGAATACGTATGAGTTTCTTCTATTGATAAATTATATGAGGCAAAAATGAAAGAGAACTTATTGTATTTCTTCTGAATTATTTCTTTTATCAAAATATTGCTTCCTGATTGAGACAAAAGTAGGAAAGGTTACCTACGAGATAGCGTTACCGCCGCAGTTACAGCACATTCATAATGTGTTCCACGTATCCATGTTGAAGCCCTATGTTCCTAATTCAAATCAGGTTATAGAGTATGAACCTAGTGACCTTCATCCAGATTTGTCCTACGTGGAATAACCGATCCAGATTTTAGACCATAAAGAGCGAGTCCTTAGGAATAAGTTGATCCCTATAGTGAAAGTTTTGTGGAGAAACCCTAGAGTAGAATAGTCTACTTGGGAATTAGAGTCAAACATGCTTGATAAATATCCTCATTTGTTTAGTTAATTCAGATTCTGGGGACAAAATCATTTTATGGAGGAAATGATATAATGACTCGTATATTTCCTATTATTTTAAAGTGTAGTAATTGAATAAATAATTAAATAAAATAGGTGTATTGGATTTGGCAGCAATGTGTTGATGTTTATTATGTGTTTGTGATTTACTGGTAAATAGGTTGGAATTTTTGTGATTTATTATTGAGTTATATGGTTTTATTTCGCTTGTAAAAGTGATTTTATTACAGTTTTAATTCCATAAATATTTGGATTGACTCTAAAATGGTTTTATAATTTTATAATTTCAATAATTATTTTTGGGATTTTATAAAATTGAGAAATCAATATTTCACTAATTATTTATCCTTAAATGATTTTCTAATTATGTTTATTTATAAAATCCATATTAAATTCCAGAATACTTCAAAAATCATGAAACTCATATTTTATTAAGTTCATAATATTCTGAGAAATTTATAATTATTTTGGAAAATTTCAGGATTAATTTCACCAGAGCGTTATTTCGTTTAATTGTTTAACACGGGTATAAACTGCATTTCAGAAATTGTTTTAAAATTATGAAAATTACATTTTTATAAACTTCGGGATATTTATGGTATTTTAAAACTATTTTCGTAATTTTTGGAAATTGTTTTATTCGTACCTCGGTCCGTTAATTTCGAATTTCGGGGCAAATCGGACCCTTAAATCTTCCTATTTATCGCAAATGGAACGTTTTTGTTTCTCAGTAAATATGCTGCCAGGTGTTGCAATTTCAGAGGAGAGGAATAAAAAAATTGGGGCTTCCCCCTTCTCTTTGTTCACTCGACTCTTGTTGTCTCTCTCACATAAACATCTCTAGTCTCTCTCTCAGTTATCTCTGTTTCTTTCCTTCTGATGTTCCTTTCTTCCTCGGCTTCGCTGCAGTCGCTGTTCTTTCTTCCTGTCTGCTTTTCTGGTCGCCGCTCTTATCTCCGGTTGGTTCGATTCTTGTGCTTCGGTTTCATTTTTGTCTATTCCATACATATATATGTGTATATATGTTTGTGTGTGTATGTAATATTGTGGTATGGTTCTACAGTGTGTGGTTTCTTGTTTTTCCGGGTTGTTTCCCGGCTTGTCTCTGCATTTCCAATTTGTTGTTGTGGTGATGTGCGCATCACGCGGGTGTTGCCTGTTCATTTTGGAATTTTATTTATTTTATCTAACTTCCTGCAGGAATTTTTAATGATTGACTTCATGAAATAAAAATGTTATGTGCGGGAAATTTATTTTGTATCCGTGAAATTTTGCGTTTGAAACCCGAGAATTTATCGGGTACCCGTGAAATTTTGGTACCGTCCGTGATGACTTTTTACGAGCGGACGGTGGACGGTGATGAATTAATTCTGAGTCCTAAATTTTATGAATAAATAAAATGAGTCGTATAATAAATTCCGTTTGTAAATGATTTGGAATTGTGTTGTGGAATTGTGAATTGCGAATTGTTGTTTGTTGTGAATTTTGACGTCGATTGTGATCGACGGGTAGGCTTATAAAAAAAAGAGTTGCTGCCAAAATTTTCTAATAATTTATTTTAAATACGAGAAACGTACTATATAATACAAAGTGTATTACCCCTATTTGTATGCGGGCTATTTGATTACGTGATTACGTTTATAATTACTATACGAGTCAGATTATCAAATTGGGCTATTAGGGTTCAAGGATATCAAGCATGTCAGTATAACTGATTAGGGTATTCTGTTATTGTAGATCCCAGTCGAGTTTCGCAAGGACCAAAGTCAGTGTAAAAGCTACTTAGGGTTTTCGAAAGCGTTGCAAGGCAAGTACCCTGACCATTCTTTTATGGTTCAGTATGTATGAATAGGCTAATGTTTTATTCTCGTAAAGGAATAGAAACATTTTAAGTTACGTATCCCCTGTAGTTATAAATAATTATTTTAAACCTATTTTTGGGAAAAGTAACTTCGAAAGGTACCTATCTCGAATGAAATGACTTGTGAACTAGATTTCCCATGTATGTTGTTAAAATGAATGGTTTTGAAATGAGATAGGTATAAGTGTTTTGAAAACTGGATAAAACGATCAGATATAGGATACATAGGGGCCAGAGTAGGCCTATTGAGGTCGCGTAAGAGGCTAATTTGGTTGCGCGCATTATATAACCGATTAGTCCAGCAGGTCAGAGACCTAGCTAGTCTCTGAGTTCCATAACAGGTAAATGGGATGGCAGTTAGAGCCGTCTGGTGTTAATAGCTTGATCAGCTGTCTTCATATATCCGTTACGTATCTGATTTGGCTTTGTGATTCCCGTAAGGGTATAAGTAATTGATATAGTGGTTTTATAAATGTGAATAACATGCTAAAATTGGACTCTAGTACTTACGCAGCACACTATTACGTTTGTTTTGAGCTTGCTAGTCAGTGATATCCAGTTATCTCAGCTTTTCTTTACATACTGTTGTTCGAAATGATTTACAGATTACGGATTTCATGTTAATTATAGTTTTGTTCCTATAACTATTTACATTACTGTTTTTATCTTGTTATTCATATGTTGGTACTGCTGAGCGATTATGCTCACCCTTGCAACCTGTTATATATATATCGCAGACAACTAGAAGTACTAATCAGACCTTGACAGAACCTGAGTTTCAGCCCCTTCAGGACCCGTCTCCTCAGAGGTAGTTAGTATCAGACCACGTGCGATCTGATGAGTTGCTGAATAAGTTAGTGTATGTCAGACTTTTGAATAAATTGTTTGTATTAATGTGTAGCCTGGATCATTCTTGAACCTGGATCGGATCTTTGTTCATGGTCGAGTTAGTATAGTTTAATGATAATCTTGTTGTTTATATTTCTGTTAATTGTGTTTGGTGACGTCAACTCCTGACCCCGGGGTTGAGGCCGTCACAGCAAGAGGTCTGGAGGTGGGGACACGAAGCCAACCGGTATTATCCCATAATGGCTAGAGAGATATGATCTTGGTCCTATGGGTTGTCTGTTCGGGCTTGACGAGGATATCAGGAGTTTAAGTGGGGGAGTTTATAACACACCAGTCCCATATCGAGGATATTTGAGACGTCTGTTCAGTTTATAAGGAAAAGTACTACTACTATGTGCACCAACAAATCATGATCTTTTGGGGGCTTGTGGTAGGCTTGTAGTAACCCAAGTTGGCTGCACTCGGGACAGTATGCTTCGTCTTATTTCGGACTCGGAATCAGGACTTGACCCGGTTTTTGAATAGGGCTCGGGATTTGACCTGTGTTGGCACATAAATACCATGGTAGAGAATTGTTATTAGTACAGATATATGTTGATCATATCATTTTTGGATCTACTAATGATAAACTTTGTGAGAGATTTTCAAAGCTAATGTGGTCTAAATATCAAATGAGTATGATGGGAGAATTGAGGTATTTTCTGGGGTTATAAGTAAAACAGACTGATGAAGGGATCTTCATAAATCAATCCAAAAACACTACGAATTTGGAATTCAAGACATCTCAACTGCATCAACTCCCATGGTCACTGCAACCAAGTTAGATTTTAATACTGGTTCATCAGTAGATATAACTAACTACAGAGGTATGTTTGGCTGACTCCTATATTTGACTGCTAGTAGACCTGATATCATGTATGCTACCTGTCTATGTGCAAGGTTCAAAGCTAATCCAAGGGAACCTCATCTATTAGCTGTGAATTTGTTTTTATAATATCTCAAATGCACCATGAATCTGGGATTATGGTATACTAGAGATTCAGATTTTAAGCTAACTGGATATTCAGATACTGATTTTGCAGGATGCAAAATAGACAGGAAAAGCAGTTCTGGAAGCTGCCAGTTTCTTGGTGGCATATTGGTTTCTTGGTTTAGCAAGAACAAAAACTCAATTTCCACGTCAACTACAGAAGCTGAATATATTGCTGCAGGAAGCTATTGTGCTTAGATTCTATGGATGAAGAATCAGTTACTGGATTATGGGTTAGACTATTCCATTTATTCCTATATATAGTGATAATTAAAGTGCTATTGCAACTGACAGGAAATCAAGTGCAACATTCGATGACTAAACACATCAGCTTTAGGTACCATTTCATAAGGGAACATATGGAAGAAGGTACAGTGGAATTGGTCTTTGTTCAAATAGGTCAACAATTAGAAGATATATTTACCTAAGCCTCTCTGTGAAGCTACTTTCACAAGATTGGTGATTGAATTGGGATTGATATCAGGACATTTCTCATACTCTAATATTAAGGAATAACTACTGATAGTTAGAGTATAGTATCTTATAATTATGTATTAGTGCTTGCTAGATACTGATTATTGTGTTAAATTCTGATGCGACATGAAATTAACGTCTATTAATCCCAGTTGCATCTAAAACTCTGATTATGTGTATAAGCTCTGATATTGGTCAAACTTGTTTTGATTAATAGATCCTGATAGTAGTTGTTAAATTCTGATATTAGTCAAACTTGTGTTGACTGATAAATCCTGATAGTTGTCAATTAAATACTAATAATGGTCAAACTTTGCTTGACTATTATATTTTAATGTTATTTTGAATTTATTCGAAATAAATGGTTGCTCAGTATTTTTAATTAACAGTGAGTTAGTGGAAAATCTTTTAATTACTTGTATGGGTTAATTATTGTTGTAAGTAACTATCAAACTCTTGAGTACTTATATCTGGAATAAGAACCTAAAAAGGGAGATTACTTTTTGTTTACCTAGATACGTGTAAGAGTGTATGCATGATGTGTTTAATTATTAAATGGTTAATCAAAGAGTCTTTTCAGTTTCTATCTCTTCCACTATAAATACATACCCCTCACTTCCAAAATAACTCACTGCTTTCTCATACACAACTCTTTATCTGCTCAAAATGTTTCATCTAAAACTCCAACACTCATCAAAACAATGGCTCAACCCCAATTCTATAACCGTAACGGTGGATGCTGCCAACCAATCTTCAATCCAAGTGATGAAAAGGATGTACTTTGATCCATACGGACTACTGGTCCGGATCAGTGGTGAAATTTTTCATCCGACTGCAGTTCCAGACTCAATTTATGATCATTCTCCTGGGATGATCAATTAGAACTGCATTTATTCACCAGCGAAGTTCTTCTCGAGGAAGAACGTCGTGCTGAGTTGGCTAAACGCAACATCAGGAAGCTCTTGAGCTGAAGAAAATATCATTTCTCTTACAGGCTCTATATTTAGAATCTACCATCACAGGGCGATGAGGGCGTAGCAGGCTGCAACGAGGCAGAAGATCGAGTAGCATAGATTAAGTTACGATTTTAATTTAAAATTCTACATCTTGTACTCATCTTTTAATATTAATGAAAAATCTTTTTCCTTCTTTGATTTCATAGCTTAATGAATGTTACTTATTTTGTTTGTGCTTAACTTATCATGACTGTTCATATTCCAATCAGTACTGCATGTTTAATTACAACAAGTTTTCAATAAAGCATGTGTACATCTAATCTCTGTTTGAGTTACATATGTCACTACATTATAGATTGAGCACTAATATACAGGAAGCAACTGATATCACAGAAGAATTTGATGAAAGGTTAAATTCTAATCTCATGAGAGTTATGATCTTTGAGTGTTCTTGTCTATCAAAAGGTCTAAACATATCTATGTTTCAAAAGTCTGATACTATGAAACATGACATATTATTTGAAACTTTTTTTTTTCTCTCCAAGGAAGTTATCAACACTCAATCTCAAAAGCACACATCTTCTATCTCATATTTCTTCTTAAAGATGAAACACTAGAATCCATTTCTCAAATGTTGCCAAAATTAATTGACATGGTTCATGAAACTATGCTCACCACTCAAAAACAACATTAATTTGGTAAGAGACTACATGCTGAGGTAGATCTTGATGACACCAACAAAAACACAGGGGTTTCATCAATTTTTACTGAAGACCCTGTGATAGTATCAAATAACACATTCAAGTGTCAGTTCTTTGCAAGAAGAACAAGGTTTGGGACCATGGTTCATGACAGTAACCTGGTCAAATCCTCTCCAATTCAAATGGAAGTTTCCATAATTGGTGAACAAAACACTATCATAACCACAGTTTCAGCTGTGAGTTCAATATGACTTCAGATTCACAAGGTATAAGTACTGATTTTGCTTTATTAGTATTTATTTTAAATACTGATTTGGTATTTTCAGCATTTCTTATACATGTTAGAAATCCTGGTGGTTTGATTATTTCTAGACCTTATTTAAGGACTACCTCTAGTTGTATAATCACAGACCACCCTTCTTTAGCCACCTCTTATTTCTGTAGGACAAATTATCTGAGCTTTTCTGTCAGTTGTGTGAAAAGATTTAGAGAAAAATAGAATTAAAGAGAGGCAGGATCCTTCCTAGAAAAAGGAGAGGTAAATGAGAGACATGATTTAGTAATCCCTGTGAGGGAACTCTAAATATTGAAAGTTATGAGATGTGTGGTATGAGGAGTAGTGAGGCTACTTTAAAAGAATATAGAGATTAAGTTTTACTTGTTATATTTTGCAGGTGCACAGAGTACACAAGAAACAGCTGTTGAACAACAGTCTATTGACCCTCGAATAAACTCTGTTGTAACAAGTTCTGATAATCTCCCTGCAGGTCTAAGTACTACTTTCCTGCAGTTCATTAACTCTACTATTCCACCACCTGAAATTCTCTATGTTGCTGCTGAACATGTAGAAACACAACAGTCCATTCATAAAAATTTATCCATTACAGGGTCACCACAACACTCTATATGAACTGAGGTTTTGGAAGTAACTTTTGAAGCTCCAGTTCATTTATCTGAAATTCTTGAATATGTGGAGTTAAATGCTGATGGTATGGAAGCTTCTAAAGTTGCTGGATTACATACAACACCAATTTCTGATTCTATCCTATATGCTGAAACTGAAGATGAAGTTTAGCAGATAGTTCAAGATCCAGTTGCACATGAAGAGTCTAATGATGGTGAAGAAGCTGATACTTTAAATGCTCTTATAGAACTTGAGGATGATCTATTCTTCCCTGAAGATATGCCTAATCATATAAGGCAACATATTCTTAAGGAGTTGGATGCTAAGAAGAAGCAGGATTATTTTGATGAAATATGGAGTGCTAAATGGAAAGATGCTACATATCCTATTTCCAGAACAAATGTTGTTGAATATCTTGAAACAGCTGAACAGAGAATTTAAAATCATGATATACTGAATCATCTGAAAGCATGTACTCTGTTGTAAGATCCTTGCATACAGCTCAAGAAGCAACTATTTTTCAAATCAATCAGATTAAAGAATCTTTGATTGCTTCCAGGCTGACTACTCATCAGGAAATTCAAAAGCATATTGCACCAATTGTTTCTAGATAGACTACAATTGAAGCCAATCAAGCTAGATTGAAAGCTAAGCAAGTTCAAATGTCTAAACAACTTACAGAGGTACATAATTCAATGGAGCTGATTCTTTCTCTACTTCTTGGTGATGATACCAAAAAGGGGGAGAAGATTGTTAAATCTAAATGCAAGCAGCTGACATTGACAAATACTGATGATGAAAATCCTTATGGAGGTAATAAGGGGGAAAAAAGGAAAATGTAAGGAGAAGAGGTAGTTGGAACTAGTGGTTCATCAAAAGAAATCATTAGGTCTCAATCTAGAAAAGGTGGAGAAAGTAGGAAAAGTGAAAGAAGAGTTAAATCTAAAAAACTGACCATGACTACAAAAACTCAGCAACCTTTAAAAGTCACAACTGTTGATGAAGACCAAGGTATTCTAGAGATAGAATCTGGTGCAAAAGCAAGTCAGTATCTTCAAATTCTGAAAGTAAAAGGTTGAAAGACAACTCTATTCTACAAGGATCCAAAGATTTAAGCATTTAACTCTGAGGTAAGTAGAAGAATCTTTGAGAAAGAAAACCATGGAGTTGATCAAGAACAACTAAGGAAAATGGAGGAATATTTCAAGAATTCCATGAAGACATCAAATACTAATACTGTTGTTATCTCTCAAGATCCATATGAATATGTTCCTTGTAACAGACCAACCAAAGGGGTAGTCATAAGGGAGGTGAATCAGTCAGAGGCTGAAAGACCTCTTAGGTATGAAGCTATCTTAACTGCTGACAGGAGTCATAAAGGAAAATAGAAGATAGGAAAGAAGTCCAAGCCTTCAAAGCCTAAATCCAAAGTTGTTTCTACTGAAAAAATCAGTATCTAATATAACTAAACCACAAATACTGATAGATCCAATCTATACAGTTGCTCAATCTTTTGATACTGATGAAATTTTTGAAGAAGAAAAAGTCAGTCAAACTCACCAAAGAAGGAAGATTCATGGAGCTGATTGGGCTAAAAAACTGAAGTTAACCTCTGACATTGCTCAAGTTAATGAAGAAGAATAAGCTGTTATTCAACCAATCACAACCTCTAATACTACTCATATTGTTGATTCTTCAGACCCAATTCAAGATGATTTATCAAATCTTGATTTTGAAAACATAGTCTCTGATAAGCCAGAACTCACTTTTGAAGAGAAAAAGAAGCTACTACGGGGAAGCAAGAAACCTACACCTAGAAGAGATTCTTCTGAAATATTAAAGAAGATTTACAGTGGAAGTTCTCATTCTGGAAAACCTGGAATAATAAGTGTATTGGGAAGGTTAAATGTTGATCCATCTGTAGGAGATGCTTTGATTCTAAGGAAGCATGCTAATTTGACAAATATTGGAGACAATGTAATGCTTGAAGACTTACAAAAGATCATATAAGTTCAAATTGATTATTGATCTTGTTGGAGAGAAAATGATTTATTTTTTGGAGTCTAGAAGAAAATTAAGGTTGACTCAAGAATAGTTAAGAGATAAACCATGGCAGGATTTGGAACTTATTGTTACAATTCTCAAGGTAACCAATCTTGTAACTGCTAGATGGTCTGCATTCATAAAGAACATGATACAGTTAAAGCAGAGATGAATGCCTTACAAATCTAACTACAATCCAAAGTACATTGATCAAACTGAATATGATGTTGATATGCCTATTGGAGGAGCCAAGATAGAAATGAGTCAAGGGACTAAAGTCATAACTTTTAAACTTGATGGAAAGAAGATTAGGTTTCTGGAACCGGATGATCTATCTCTTAGAAATCTAAGTTACATGACCTCAGGGCTGCCATCTATCAGAATGATGAATCAACAGATGAACTGAAAGAACACAAACAGAGAATGCAATGGTATTTGGATGTAATGGAAGAAAATCTACTGAGGAAGTTTCTTGAAGATTTTCCAGACTGTGTTAGAGTTCGGAATGAAGAGTAAAGTCTGATATTCACTGAAGTAAGAATGAACATGTTTACCTGATTTTTGCATTTATATAGTTTTGACATCATCAATTGGAACTTGTACATATTTTCATAATGCACAAGTTGGGGGAGATTGTTAGATATAATTGATGATATGAGGACAGAACTATCAGAAGTTCTTATTAGGACTTATATCATTATTTCCTGAAGAGTGACATCATTAGTACTTATATCAGTACTTGATGATCAGCAGTTGATGTCATCAAGATTTGTCACTTCAGTAGATATTTGAGAAGGAAAAGGAAAGCAGAAATTCAAGGTGGTGAATGACTTTATCTCAGAAGCAATCATATATGGATATGTAATAGGTTTCCTTATTATAATAGAATAGGATTCCTTTATGATTATGTAACTGTGCTCTATATAAAGCACAGTTTAGGTTTATGCTAAAAGCATTGTGTACATTGTTATATTAGTCGCATAACCTAGCAGCTCTCAAGGATAATTGTTCATCCTTTGAGAGAGTACGTTTGTAATCAGTTTTTACCTGTCAATATAAAAACTGTTGATTCTGTTAAAGCTTTATCGAATTGTTTGCATAAACTGTATTCACCCACCCTCTACAGTTGATTTCAGGCCTAACAATATATACATCGTATTCGAGGCAACAGAATCCTCAATGGTGTAGTAGACACTACCTCTATAAAAATCCCTGCTCACGGGGAATCCAATCTCTTAGACAAGTCAACTCCTTCAACTAAATCAGGTACTAAATAACCTTACTTGCATAATAAAGTTTAAACATCTCATCCTCATATTCTGCCCCCCTTTAAAACTATGAAGAAGTATGGGTGACACATTTAATTCTAATCAATTCAATCGGTGGTATTGGCAATACCGCCTCTACCTCAACTGCTCTAGAGTCTCTGCTCCGTTTTCCATATCAAAGTCCTTATTAACTTATATACGATCGAACCACCTTTCCCATCATTATGATGGCCTCTTAAAGATTCTATCGGTCCAAATATTTGTCCTCAAGTCAACATCTCAATCTAACTTACTCATTCACACTACATCCTATAATCCAATAATGGACTCTATAAAAGCTCTTACATTAATCTCTATTTAGATATAACTCCTAACACTCTCGTATCCAAGTACTATAACCTATCGCTCTGATACCATTTCTGCAACAACCCCCAAATATGGGGTCAGGAATTTGAGTCGTTACGCCCAAACATATATTACCTACTATTAACTCAACAATCCAATAATACAATATCAAATGACCCCAATATCTTACACACACAAGTTAGAGCCTTAAAAATGATTCTCAAAAGTACCATTAGTTATTGTAAACCAAATGTACTATCCAGGATCTCACAGTATTAATTACAACCTCTACTTAAAGTTATATTAACAACTAAAATTAATTATATAAGGGTACAAATTAAATAATTACACTTGAATACCAGCTTGAATATTATCGGCTGAAACCTATACAACTCTCTTATGCATTAACTATTCTGAACTAGCTATCTCAGTGTTTATTCTTCCACTTTCTTTCCTCGTAATACAGAATAATTGACTATTTTCTCCAGCTCCTGAAAGGTTTAATAAATAATTCAAGGTTGAGCACAATAATGCTCAACAAGTATCCCACTGTAGAATAAATGTCTTCACAACTTATTAAGTTTGAAATTCAATCATATATATTGGTATAACCACCAAAAATCTTTAAGGCATATTCTTTGATTTCAAAATATCATATGGTTCAAAATACTATACAAGGGATAGTAATGTTCCCCAATTTCTAAGAATAACATATAGTTCAAATATTGTAAAAAAGGGAACAATAAAGCCCGAAATAATATATAACGGATCAACAATACTTATGATCCTTCTCATAATTCTCTGAAATCCTCTGTTATGCATATTATAGATAGAGTTCCAAAATATAAACTGTATAATATAACGTTCCAAGGTGATCTCATATATCTAATCTTTCCTTAACATTTTTCGGAAAATCTTTGCCATGCATACTGTAACATTATCTGGATATATGTTTAAAAGATGAAGTTACGAGATACTTCAATATGTAATATTTTCGTAATCACTATAAACCTCTGCTATGCAATGGATAAATAGAGTTATAAAATATAATGTGTATAATATAACGTTATAAGGTGATTTAATATATCTAACCTTGTCTTAATAGCTTTTATGAAATATTTGTTATAAAAGTATGAGCAAGTTTCAACATATATAAAATAAATAGAGATGTTACAAGATATTTTAAAACATATCATTTTTCGTAAAACCATTGAGAACCTTTGTTATGTTATCTATTATTAAAGTCTCAGAATATCATTTAAAAGATGAAGTTACAAGATGAGTCTTATATAAATCATTTTCGTAAAACTCTCGAGGTTTTTTATCCCCTCAAGGAAAAATCAATTCTTAAAATACCATTTAAAAGTTGAAGTTACGAGATACTTCATTTTCAAAACATCATTTTGAACGTTTGACCCTGCCAACATTTATCGGTCACCCAGCCGTAACTTTCCGATCGGGGTGCTTCTCGCTAATGTTGCAGAAAATATCCAATATGGATGATGAACCAATTATGGAGCATTAACGGCCGAGAAGTGCAACTTACGATGATCAGTCGCAGTTGTACAACTCCATTAAATACCTACATGTAGGGGAGAACAGTCAGATTTACTTGTCCACCGATCGCTGAACTCCTAAGGAATGAACCGCTGCTACGGAACTTCTGGGCACATTAGGCCCATATTAAATAAATATTGGACCGGTGCCACTCGGCCACTTACACCACTCCTAGTTCAGATGAAATCCATGAATCTAAAACGTAAAGCTCGTCTCCATTTCCCCCAAGTAGAAATTATTTATAGGACTCCACCAAGAAGTCGTATCTAGTTGGAAAGGGAAACTCACCATTATTTTCCAAGCGATGCTTATTAAGGATTAAACTTTGTGACGGCCTCAACTCCGGGGTCAAGAGTTGATGTCTCGAATAATAATAAAATAGAAAGATATAACAACTAGACTCATAATAAACATACAACCACGACCCCTGACCAAGATCCTTCCAGGTTTAAGTATCAACTAGGTTACATAAATATTACACCACTGAATATTGAATAGGTCTGATACAACTATACTTTTACTGCAACCCAACATACCTAACATCTGGTCTGACTAGTATTACCTCATAAGATCCAAACAAGGAGAAGCTGACTCACGGTCCTGACTATGACTAGAAAAAGGTCTTCTAGCGGTTACTCGGTCTCTAGAAATCTGAAATATGTTAATATAGAAGTTTGTAAGGGTGACTATCAATCGCTCAACATTACCAATATTTGAATAAAAAGAATATAAAACTTTATGCTAAATAGTTGTATGAACAGAATTTCTGAAATCATTCAAGTTTAAAACTTAGAACTGGCTATCGCCAAATACTAACATGCTCTTTAAAAACGTAACATAAATCATGAGTTGTTTGAATACCAGAGTTCAATTTTGGCATGCTATTTTCATTTGCAAAATCTATATGTAACCATTTCATATAATCTGAAAACAACCAGATACATTGGGCGTTCACAGGTAAAGATAACTGATCAGTCTATCAACACCAGAAAGCTTTAGGCGGCTATCCAGAAATAGGTTTTCCGGAATTTAAAGACTAGCTAGGTCTTTAATACGCTGGATCAATTGGTTAAATAGTGTACACAACTGGGTTAGCCTCTTACGCATCCATGCTGGCCGTTACCGAATAACGGACCTCTTACGCAACTCCAATAGAGTATCTGGTTCATTTTTAATCCAGTTCTCAAATTTAATTTGATTATACCTATCTCTTCCAAAATTTTCACGACATAGGTGAAAAGAAACTCATTTGAACACAACTTTTATCACAAAATTTAGTAACGATAGGTTACTAAATATTTTCCAGTATCAACCATAGTTTAGAGATAGGTATTTATACAAGTTACTTTTGTTAGCTGTTGAGTAAAATACAGAAGGGGGGTGAATATGTTTTCAGGATTTTTAGCCTTTTTAAAGTTTGGATATTGTGTGAACAAAGCAGTTTATAATTTGTAAAGATATTGTGTTCAACTGAAAAAAAAATCACAGGAATAATATTTCAAACCTCACTTAATTTGTATTAATTAAGTTTGTCTTGCTACAAATTTTATGTTCTTAAAAATATAAGAACTCAACTTCTTCCATGAGAGAATACAAGAAAATATGAATCTATTTGTAACTACTAAACTAAGGACCAGTGCATGCTTTATACACTAGCAGCACGAGTTTACAAAACTTTCACTAAAATGTACTAAACTCTTTTCTAAAGTAACGTTTTTCTATTTCCATTTCTAGTTTAGCAAATCTATGCATAATCTTGCAGGTCTGTGACCATTCTTTGTGTAGTTAATCTTGGCCCTTGATCTTGTATTCTCTACAGCTACTTTATAGACTTTTCAATCTGGTTGATAGATCATTTATTGACCGATAATCTTGAATCTTAAATTTGTTTGCCTTCTGTATTTTAGAGGCATATCGAGATCTCCAATTTGTTCAGTTGGGTCACACAACACTATAGAAGGGGGTTGAATACATATACAATCAAATCGATTTCAACACAAGTATGTAACAAAGATCAAGTATATTCAAATAAACTCTATTACAATAGAACTGTTGTTCTCTCACAGTGATGAACAATATAACTAAGAGCTGCTAGGTTACAATAAATAATATTTCTCGATAATGATAACACATATAGTGTAAACCCTAAGCTGTGTTTATATAGTACACAGTTACAAGATATATTCTAATTGATATGGAATATAATTCTGTCTCCCAAAATATATCAATCAGATATCTTCTACAAGTCTTCTAACTCTTTCCATGCATATCTTCTATTGTTTTAGTCCAGATCTTCTCATGTAAATTAGCCGTATTCCTTATCTGAAAGTCTTCACGAACTTAAGTACTGATATATATCTTCTGACGCCTTAAGTTCCGATATTAAAATCTGACTTCAGTAAGTCTTGATATCAGTAAGTCCTGATGTGTCCTGTTGTTAAGTTCTGAGAAAAACTAAACACAAATCAGATTAGACATGACATCTCAAATATATCTAACAATCTCCCCCAACTTGTAAATTATGCAAAATATACAAGTTAATAGATTTGATGATGTTAAAAACATTTTAAGTACAAATGCAATGAGAGTTTATCTAGACAATTAACTATAACTTACAGTCCTTGTAGCTTTTTACCAATCGCACTAAGTCAATCTAAATCCAAAGTGATTCTTGACAAAGTTTGATATCAGCTTTTCTTCTTTAATTCCTCAGGACTTGAGATAGTGTAGCTTTGACACTCTTCAATTCTTCACCCTGACTTCCAATCTGGTAGATTGCAGTCCTTAATGATGAGATATGGTTTCTTTCTAAACCATCACCAAGTCTGATTACCCTTGGATGAGAAGAATCTTCATTGTAGCACAGATATTTCTCTTTCAGAATCACTTCAAGTTTAGCAGAATCCTTCTTCATTTGAATTTCACTTCCATCATCTTCAACTATATTAGGAATAAATTATGTAACCCTTGAACCATAAATTCTTGCTTTATCTCTTATGGTCTTCATAATGAAATTTGACCATCTCCTGGTAATCTCAGACTTTATCTCTAAAAGATAATGAAACAATTGAAATCTTTCAGAGATTTGTTCAGCACATCTGATTCTGACATTTGATATGTTATTCCATCTTCAAGAAATAGAATCAGATTTTCTTTGACATTATGTTTATCATGAGCATCCAGTACCACTTGAACAGAGATAACCTTATCAATGTGTTTCTGTGTAACATCTTCAGGGGATCTGTCAGTTAACAAAAATGGATTTCTAGTAGCAACTTCAACTCCTGTCTTGATCTTAGCTTCATCAGAACCTAGTCCAGCTCTGTCTCTTGCTTCTCTGGCTTTCAATCCAACAGTCATGAAATCAGACAACAATTGGTTTTTTTTTGGATCTGATGGTTTGACATTCTTCCATAGGAGCTTCTTTTTATCAGCAACTTTCATCTTTTCTAAATAAACTTGAGCACTGTTAGAGGTTGATTTCTTGATGACTTGATGAGAATTTGTTGTTTCTTCTATAGCTTGCTGTTCTTCATTCTGAACAACTTGAGCTTTGTCAGAGGTTCTCTTGGATTCTTCAGTTATCTTCCTTATTTTCAGAATTTGAACAGTTTCATCTTCTATAGCAGTATCATCATAAACTTGAACCATTTTGCACACAGGTTTCATCAAGATTTGAGGAATTTTCATCTGCTGTGGCTTTATTGGTTCATCAATTTTTCCCTTTCCTTTATCTTTGGGATCAATCTCGGTTTGTGATCTAGTCTTGGGCTTAGATGCCTCAGAAATTGATTTTTCCTTGATCACAATGCCTTTTTCCTTAGGCCTTGGAGGATTCTTTACAACAAAAGCTTTAAACTTTAGATTTGTTTTCTCAGCTTTAAATATAGCTTCTTCCTCCTTAAGAGTTTCCAAATCCATTCCAGGATTATGTTTGAGAAATAATCTTCTAGCAATCTCTTCATCAAGTGTCTGGATTTTTGGATCTTTGTAGTAGACAGTAGTCTGCTTTCCCTTGAGCTTAACAGTTTGCAGAAACTTCTGAGAGTCTTGACTTCCACCTTGAATCAGAACTTCAGGCTTTGTCATCAGACTTTGCTTATCAGAACTTGATATCATACTTATAGCATTCACAACATCAGAACTTGACTTGTTCTGTGTAGAAGATTTGCTAACATCAGAAATTACTTTCTGTGAAGATTTTCCTTGAACTTTTCCTTGACCTCTACTCTTATCAGAGTTTCCCTGGTCATCACCTTTGTCATCCTTCTTCTTCAGTATTTGAGTAGGTGAGCATTTGGACTTAACTACCTTCTCCCCCTTTTTTACATCATCTTGTAGTAGGAGAGAGAGAAGAAGTTCTACTGAAGATTGAATCTCATCCAATTGAGCTTTTTGAGAAGCTTGATTCTGCAGGACCTCAGTAATTTGGGCTTATTGCTGTTCTTGAACCTTCTCAATGGCTTCAACTTTCTCAGAAATAGGTCCGATAAACCTCTTTTTATCTAGCTTGATCTCCATATCTAGCTTTTCAGCTTTTTCAAGAAGCTTGTAAACCTTTTCATGAGTTTTAGAGTGTTGACCTTGAAGAGACTTGATACTAAGAGCAGTGACCTTGAGTTGGTGCTTGAAATCAGAATTTGTCATCAGCTTTGGCAATATGTTCTGACAGAAATTTAGAGCTTGGAATGAAATCAGATTCATTCCACTTCTTGGTCCACTCATCACCTCTATGAGTTTCTTCCCAATGAACAGGAGCAACTTGTTTAACAAACTTTTCAATAAGTTCCTCCTTTCCAAGAGTAGGAGCTGGAGTATCTACTGAAACACCGTCTCCAGAACTTGAAGAAGACTCATTATCCTCTGATAACACAAGAGTGTGTGAGGCTATAGGAGATTATGGAACAACTTCATCTAAATTCTGATCTCTAGGTTCCTGATCCAGAATTGGTGTAAATGGTATCTCAGCCTGTAAGATTGGAGAATTAATTATAGGTGGTTGAGTTGCTGATGGAGTTTCCAGCTAAAGAACAGTTGGAATGTGTAGCCTATGAATGTCAATTTCAAGACTTAATCCTGAATCTTCAACTGTAACATTATCATGAAGAGGAGAGACATGAGGTGTGATTACTGTATCCTGAACAGTGTCTTCAGCCTGACTTGGGGGTGGTAAAGATTCAATTACTATTGGCTTGGAGATCAGAGATTCCTGACCCCCTTCCTCAGCTTCTTCAGTATCCTCAGATGGAGGCTTAGCCATATGCCTTCCTGCCCTCATTTTCTTTAATCTCCTTGATAGTGAAGGAGTTACTTGAGCAGCATTAGAACTTACAGTTCTTTTCCTCTTCAAATTATCAGAACCATCAGCTTCAGTATTTTTCTGATGGGTTGACCCTGCAGCTTCTACTGTCTTCTGAAAAATCACATTTTCAGCCTCAATTGTCACAGGTTCTGATGCATGAACCTGGACTTGCTCCTCTTCTTCATCAGATTCATCCCTAAGAATTATCCTTCTTCTACTTGGTGGAGACTTAGGAACGGACTTTGCTCTTTTAGGTCTAGAGAATGAAGTTCTGATGGTAGGTACTGATGGTTGTTGTGAGGATTGAGTTGGTTGGAAGTACGTTCTGATGGTTGGTTGTGGTTGAGGTTGAGAAGTTTGAGCTATTTATGTAGTAGTGGTAGGTGCTGATGGAGGTTGAGTTGGTTGTACATCAGGATATATAGCACTGTATTTGTGAGGATCAGAGTTTACTAAGACTTGTTTGACAGATATGGGAATTTGGAGGGGTCTTAGTACAATCTTCTTATTATCAGTAGATAATAAGTCAGTGAAGGCCCTTTTAGCAAGTTTAAAGGGTTCAATCAACTCACTAGCTAGTTGGGGTGCATCAGAGCAACAGAAACTGTATATAAGCTAACAAAATCTAGCAAAATAAACTGTGTTTCTATCTTCTGTCATCCTATCACCTATGAATCCTAAAACAACACTTGCATAATCAAAATATGTTTGATTCAAGAGAGCATACCCGATTTGGTGACTTAGTATGGGTATAGCATCAAAATTGGAGCACTTGTTGGCAAAGGCCTTTGTGATGTAGTTGAAAAAGAAACTCCACTCCCTCCTGATGTGGGGCCTCTTCAATTGTCCAAGCTTTGTCAAACTTTTCTCATAGCCAAGATTGGCAATCATCTGTTGAAGAGCTAGTTCCTCAACTGTTGAATTAAAAGTGCAGTCTTCTGGTAGATGAAGAGCTTGGAGAACTGTAGACACAGTCACCATATGTTCATCCTCCCCTGTTATGAAAATAATGCTAGGGGATCCTTTTGAACCACCATCATCATATACACCACTCCTCCAAAATTCCAGTACTTGAGTTCCTGAGAGTGCTTCTAGTTGGGTTAATGCATACCCAGTTTCACTTCAAGATAAAAAATCTTGGATGAAGTGAAGTTCTAATGGAGCTTCATCCTTAGAAAGAATAGCCATATAATTATTAGGAACAAACTTGGCTCCATCATAAATCAGATCTTTTGGTGCCATTTCTGTAGAGAAATAAGTGAGAAAATTGTATGTAGAGAAGGTGTTTGATAAAATTCCTGTGAGAAATAGAGCTTCAGAGAATATTAGTAAGAGAGAGAGAATAATAGAGATAAGATAAGAATTAGAAAGTAGGTAAAAGATTGTAAAATCTTTTATCTCCCATATATATACTCTCTCCACTCAACAGCTCTCTTTAGAAGTAAAATAGACACTTTACACCTGTCAGCCAGTAAATAGTTAAAGCAGTAGTTGGTGGGCACGAAAAATAAGCAGTAATTATTGTGCACATGCAGTTTTTTAAGGCAAACACGTTTCCCACTAACCAAATGATTATGACTGCTTTTATCTCACTTAAATATATTCTGATAAAATATGACCGTTACAGTATTTACCACAAATAAGTCAAGTAAGTAAATAATGCCACATAAGCATCAGAGTTTCCATCAGGATTTGCATCAGAATTTGATTATTATCAGAATTTAACGGTCATCAGAATATGGCTTCTGTACTCAAAAAGTGAATGTTTGTTTCTGTGATTCTTCAAACAAATACTGACTTGTTTCTTCAGAGTTTAATCATTAAAACTTTCATCAGAACTTGTCCTCAGAATTATGCAAATGACACTTAACTGTTTGTCAAAAATAACTTAATCACCACAGTAAGTTTCATCATTCATATGGAGTGAGAGTGTGTGTATTAGCAAAATATCAGATAAAGATTAAAGTCTGATAAACTTTAGTACATCTTAGAAATAAGGCATAACTAAGAAAAGTGCTTAAAATTTGTCTTTAATAATGAAGTCTACTATAGAATAAATTTATGCAAGAGTCTACCTCAACTGTTCGTGCTCATTTTATGCATCTTTTAACATTCTTTTTATAGTGGCTTCTCAGTGTAAGTGAGTCACAACTGCTACCAGAATTTATGCTATTATCAGAATATTTCTCCAGTAATTAGAGAATGTGAAAAGTCACCAAGAAAAATTTATTTGCTTTTCTAATGCATATAACTTAATACCAGCAATGCACTTGGGTCTTTCCTTCCACATATTTACTCTAGATCTCAAAGGAGTACCTGACTTCAATTTTCTTTTCTTTTCTTTAGATAAGTGAGGCTTATCAAACATGTGGTTCATCCTTAAGATTTACTGACATCAGAATTTGACAGATAAGAAGCAAGAATCTAGTTTTTGACTTAGTAATAGGATACACAAAGTAAATTTGACTAAGCTCAACATCAGAATTTGCTTGTGTTAATGAATTTCTACATAAACAACTAATTTAAATATGGGATTTCTAGTATGTTAAAGACTACTAGGTCAGTATCTAGCACAATAATCCTCATTGGATTGAATAGTCACAGAACATTCAAAATACTATTAGAGTATATAGAATCACATCAGATAACAATCAGTATTTAATATATTACAATTTAAGCACATATTACATAGAGATAAGACAATCTGTAAACACTGATCATAAAGTCTGATGCATGAGAACAAAAACTAAGCAGATTTTGAGAAAGAACCTGAAACCATTCCAAGTTCATTTACCAGTCTAGTAAAAGTAGCTTCACGTAGTGGTTTTGTGAAGATATCTGCTAGTTATTGATCTATTGGAACAAAATGCAATTCTATTGTACCTTCCATCACATTTTCTCTTATGAAATGGTACCTAATGCTGATGTGCTTTGTCATTGAGTGTTGAACTGGATTACCTATCATAGTAATAGCACTTTGATTATCACAATAAATAGGTATTTTAGAGAATTCTAACCCATAGTCCAGTAACTGATTCTTCATCCAAAGAATCTGTGCACAACAGCTTCCTGCAGCAATATATTCTACTTCTGCAGTTGATGTGGAAATTAATTTTTGTTTCTTGCTAAACCAAGAAACTAATCTGCCTCCAAGAAATTGGCTAGCTTCCACTAGTTCTTTTCCTGTCTATTTTGCATCCTGTAAAATATACATCTGAGTAACCTATTAGCTTAAAATATGATTCTCTATGATACCACAATCCTAGATCAGCTGTACCCTTGAGGTACTTTAAAATTCTTTTCACAACTATTAGATGAGGTTCTCTTGGATTAGCCTAAAATCTTGCACAAAGACAGGTAGCATACATTATATCAGGTCTACTTGCAGTTAAATAGAGTAAAGAGGCAATCATACCTCTATAGTTAGTAATATCTACTGATGCTCCAGTATCTTTATCTAACTTGGTTGTAGTGGTCATGGGAGTGGATTTGGTTGAAACAGTCTTGCATTCCAAATTTCTTCAGTAAATTTCTGGTGTACTTGGATTGATTTATGAAAGTACCTTCTTCATTTTGCTTGACTTGAAGTCCCAGAAAATAGCTAAGTTCTCCCATCATACTCATTTGATATCTTGACTGCATTAGTTTTGCAAACCTTTCAAAGAGTTTGGCATTTGTAGAACCAAAGATGATATCATCAACATATATCTATATCAAAAGTAAGTCCTTTCCATGGTTGAGGTAGAACAGTTTTTTATCAATTGTGCCTCTGTTAAATCCACTATCCAGAAGGAATTGAGCTAAAGCCTCATATTATGTTCTTGGAGCTTGATTAAGGCCATAAAGTGCTTTGTCTAATCTGTATACATGATTTGGAAATTTTGGATCTACAAATCCTGGAGGTTGTTCTACATATACCTCTTCTTCCAATTCTCCATTGAGAAAAGCACTTTTCACATCCATTTGAAACACTTTAAACTTTTTGTGAGCAACATAAGCCAAAAAGATTCTTATGGCCTCTAATCTAGCAACTGGTGCAAATGTTTCATCATAATCAATACCCTCCTGTTGAGAGTAGCCTTTAGCAACCAGCCTTGCTTTGTTTCTTGTAATTATGCCATCACTGTCAGTTTTGTTTCTGAACACCCATTTTGTGCCAACAATTAATCTGTTCTTTGGTCTTGGCACTAGGGTCCAGACATTATTTCTCTCAAATTTATTTATTTCTTCCTGCATTTCTTGCACCCAATCAGCATCTTGAAGAGCATCTTCCACTTTCTTTGGTTCAGTCTGAGACAGAAAGGAATGATAGAGACATTCATTTGATGTTGCAGTTCTAGTTCTGACACCTGCTTCAGGATCTCCAATTATTAAGTCAGGTGTATGTGATTTGGTCCACTTTCTTGCAGATGGAAGTTGATTTCTAGAACTGGATCATCCCCCATGATCCATGCTGTCTCCATCAGCATTTTCTGATGCTCCCCCTATAGTTATGCTCTCTGAGACTTCAAAATTTGAGTTGAATCCTTTAGGATTTGAAAAATCAGAGTTTCCAGAATTATCAGAATTTGGCTCATCAGAACTTGATGAATCAGAACTTGAAGAGCCAGTGACAGGTTCTGATGCTTCTTGATAGTCTTGAGTTGTGGTAGGATCTTCAGCTTGCTCCCCCTGAACAGGTGCATTTTCCCTTGGAGTAGTTACCACTAATTTCAATGACATCCGAATTTAACCCATCAGAACTTACTGGATCAGGATTTAAGCCATCAGAATTTACAGAATCAGAATTTAAATCTTTATTTTCAAATCTCAGCTAATCATGATCATTGAAATCTTCAATTCCAATAATTTTTTATCATCAAAAGATACATTGATAGATTCCATGACAATCCTTGTTCTTAAATTGTAGACTCTGAAGACTTTTGTGGAAAGTGGATATCCAACAAAAATTCCTTCATCATCTTTTAGATCAAATTTTGACAGCTGTTCAGGATGAGTCTTAAGAACAAAACACTTACATCCAAATACATGAAAGTATTTCAGATTTGGCTTCTTTTTCTTCACCATCTCATATGGTATTTTTCCATGCTTGTTTATGAGTGTAGCATTCTGTAGTGAAATAAGCAGTGTGCACAGCTTCAGCCCAAAAGTAGGTTGGCAGCTTTGCTTCATCAAGCATAGTTCATGCAGCTTCAATGAGAGTCTTGTTCTTTCTTTCTATAACTCCATTTTGCTGTGGAGTTCTAGGTACAGAAAATTCCTACTTAATTCCATGTTCTTTGTAGAACTCTTCCATGATTGAATACTTGAACTCAGTGCCATTATCACTTCTTATTATTTTAACAGAATCTTTGACCAACTTATCCAACTGTTTGACTATGATCAGTTAGAGTAGATGCAGTTTCATTCTTCTTGTACAAGAAATACACCCAAGTGTATCTTGTAAACTCATCCACTATAACCATAGCATATTTCTTCTTTTTAATTGACATGACATTTACTGAACCAAATAGATCAACATGCAGTAGGTGATAAGGCTCAAGAACTGAAGATTCAATTTTGCTCTTGAATGAAGATTTTCTTTATTTTGCCTTTTGACATGAATCGCAAAGGTCATCAGGAGCAAATACTGATTTTGGCAGTCCTCTCACAAGATCTTTCTTTACTAGCTCATTTATGTTGTTAAAATTTAAATGAGAGATTCTTTTATGCCAATTCCAACTTTCTTCAATTGATACTCTACTCAACAAACAAATTGCAGAACCATCAGAATTTGTTGAAAGTCTGGCTTCATATATGTTACCATGCCTGTAACCTTTCAGAAGCACTTTTCTGTAGAATACTTACAACTTCACAGTGTTCTTCAAAGAAATCCACATGATAACCTCTGTCACAGATTTGACTCACACTTAGCAGATTGTGTTTAAGTCCTGAGACAAGAGCTACTGTTTCAATGATGACATTCCTAAGATTGATATTGCCATTTCCCAGAGTTTTTCCCATGTTGCCATCTCCATAAGAAACTCCTAGGCCAGCTTTCTCCAAAAAGTCTGATAGCAGGGCTTTATTTCCAGTCATATGTCCTGAACATCCACTTTCCAGAACTAGGATGTTTTTCCTATTGCCCTACAATCAAAAAGACCACTATTGGTTAGTTTTAAGGACCCAGACTTGCTTGGATCCTTTGGCCTTTTTAAGTTTGTTAGCATTTGCAGCGGATTTAATTTCAGAGTTTATGCTAACATGCTGTTTATCAGAATTTATATCAGACTTTGCATCAGACTTTACACTAGAAGGAATTACACTAACTTTCTTCAAAGAAGGTTTTATTTGATAATAATCATAGTACAAACTATGATATTCCTTACAAGTATAAATGGAATGCCATAAACTACGACAATGAAAACAAGGATTTTGTGGTTTAAACCTAACAGACTGACTCTTAACTCCTGATTTAGGAGGTAAAGAGTTTATATCTTTATTTTTCCTTCAAAAAGAAGCAAGATGGTTAGAGTTTCCACAATTGTAATATTTCTTTCTAGGAGCATTATGAACATGCATATAATTATTGCTTTTATTCACACCTTCCTTTCCATTCCTATTTCCTAGCTTCCTTTATCTTGTTCACATTTCTAATCTCTTTCAGCTTATGCTTAAGCTGCTTCTTTGTCATTAAGCCTATGTTTACTTCAGCTGGTTTATCCTATTTTAATTTATCAGAAGTTGACTTTTCTTTGACTTCTATTCTAGACCCTTTCATCTTTTCAGAATCAGACTTTACAGTTTTTGCTACAAACTTAACAGGATTTACCTTTGGCGTAGCAGTCTGTTTAACAATAGTTGGCTCAATTTTCACAGTTCCTTTCTCACTTTTATCATCTCCATACCCTAAGCCCTATTTCCAGTTTCCACTACTTCGTATATCCCGAGTTGTTCTGCCAAAGTTAGTCCAAGTTCTGATGATCTCTCTTTCCTTTTCTAAATCAGTTTTTAGAGATTCATTCAATTTCAGTACTTCATCTCTAATATACAAAGACTCATCTATTTCTTTCTTAGTTTGATGAAGAAAAACTAACTCCTTTTCTAAATAGTCATTTTTGTTTTTAAAAGCAAGATTTTCAGATGTTAATCTTTCACATGTTAAAGTCTGATCTCTATAACTAATGAACATGGTTTTAAGATATAACCTCAACTCATTAATATCATCAGTATGAAAAGCATAAGTTGTTTGAGGTACCTTCAATTCAGTAGTTTCAGTACTGCTATCAGCATTTGTCATCAAGGCATAGCTCACCTCATCTTCAGAATCTGAAGTGTCTGTCCATATTTTCTTCTTTGTGACAAGTGCCTTGCCTTTGTCACTTTTTCCTTTCTTGTAGTCAGGAGATATGTGGCCTCTTTCACCACAATTGTAGCATTTGACATTTGAGTTGTCTCCTCTGTCAGACTTTCCTCCTTTGCCTTCAGACTTTCTGAACCCTTTCTTATCAGAACTTCCACCTTTCCTGGAAAACTTCTTGCCCTTTTCTGAATTTCCTGTAGGCTATCTTTGTGATATCCTTCACCATAAGAGCACACAGTTGCATCATCTCTGCATCAACATCCATTTCAGGTGAACTTTCAGTTTCTGAATCATCATCATCAGAATATGATGACTCTGAATCAGACTTTATGATGAGAGCCTTTCCTTTGCCCCTCTTTGAGGAAACCACTTTAGGATATTCCTCCTCAGCTTTAAGAGCAACTTTCCTTGACTTTCTTCCATGCCTCTTGCTCCTTTGATCCATCTCAAGTTCATAAGTCTTGAGCATACCATAAATTTCATCAAGAGTAGTTTCAGTAAGGTCATAGTTGTCTCTTATGGTAGTAGACTTCAAATCCCAATTTTCAGGATGAGCTAAAAGGAATTTTAGATTTGAATCTTCAAGATCATATTCCTTGTCCACCAGTGACAGATCATTCAAGAGTTTAACTAAACCTGTCATATAAGTCAGTTAATGACTCATCAGCTTTTGAGTCAAAGTCCTCATACTCTTGAGTGAGTATAGTCCTCCTATTCTTTTTGATTGCATCAGTTCCCTGGCATCTTGTCTCTAAAGCATCCCATATCTCCTTTGCAGTCTTGCATCCAATTACCCTGTTTGACATGACATTAACAATGGCACTATGCAGCAAATGCCTTACCCTTGCATCCTTGGTAATAGATGAGATGTCTTCAGCCGTGTAATCACCTTTCTCCCTTGGTATGGACTTTGTTGGTTGATCAGCAACTGCAACAGAGAGCTTGGTAGGCTTATATGGTCCTTCATTAATACTATCAAGGTATTCTGGATCTGTAGCTTCCAAAAATATAGCCATCTTCACTTTCCATATGGGATACTCAGAAGGTCTCAGTATGGGAACCCTAATAGTCTCATATCGACTGTGGGTTTGAGCGTTTGAGTATCTTGAGTTTTGGTGGGCTTGGTTGGAGTTTGTGTTTCTTCAGACATGATTGTTTGGATCTTTACTGTATGTGTGTTAATAGATAAGCTCTGATACCACTTGTTGGGTCACACAACACTATAGTGTTTATACAATCAAATCAATTTCAACACAAGTATGTAACAAAGATCAAGTATATTCAAATAAACTCTGTTACAATAGAATTGTTGTTCTCTCTCAGTGATGAACAGTATCACTAAGAGCTGCTTGGTTACAATAAATAATGTTTCTCGATAATGATAACACATATAGTGTAAACCCTAAGCTGTGTTTATATAGTACATAGTTACAAGATATATTCTAATTGATATGGAATATAATTATGTTTCCTAAAATATATCAATCAGATATCTTCTACAAGTCTTCTAGTCTTCTAACTCTTTCTATGCATATCTTCTATTATTTTAGTCCAGATCTTCTCCTGTAAATCAGCCGCATTCCTTATCTGAAATTCTTCACGCACTTAAATACTGATATATATCTTCTGACCCCTTATATCAGTAAGTCCTGATATGTCATGTTGTTAAGTTCTGAAAAACTAAACACAAATCAGATTAGACATGACATCTCAAATATATATAAAATGTTCTATGGAGAAGTGACATCTCGACAAGTATAAGGACCTATCGAGATCTCTGAGTTCTCTATAGGTATATTTGACTTGTCGAGGTCTCTTGATCTTTGCATGTTAAATGACTGGTCGATATGTCTGAGATCTCTACATGTAGAATTGACCTGTCGATATCTCCAATCTTCACATCTTCATTTGACTTATTGATATCTCTGAGACTTCTCTATAAGTCATTTTAGACTTCTCGATAAGTCATTTTAGACTTCTCGATAAGTCATCTTGGAGTTCTCGAATGACTTATATATATTGCTTGATATGTGACTTGTCGATATCTTGACGTAGAACATTTTTCATAAAACAGTTTTATTCAACTCCAAGCTTCTTCACTTTTCTCGAAGGCATGATCATGACTTGATTATCTTCAAGAGTTTATTCCTTAGCTTGAATCTGTTTACAGGAAAATACTCCAGTCTAATCTTCTAACCTTTTTACAGACTCAAGTAATACAACACAAAAAAAAAGTTGATTATCAACCAACTAATTATTAGGGTTGCCAATGTGACTTAGTCTTGTTATTATATAGGCATGTCTTGCACAACAATCTCCTCTTATTTGTGACAAGATTGGTTATCACAAATTCATGTCTGATAACAAGACTAACCCTAAGCTAAAAATAATTACATAAAACTGACAGATTAACAAATACAACATTTATACATTGAGTGATTACATAAATTTAATAATTAAAGCCATCACATAAATTTCTCATAGTCATGTTGTTTTCTAATAAGGTCTTTTATATTTACAAGCACTTGAAGTTCCTCTAGTATTTCAGTCCCTCTTAGAGCTTCTACAAGCTTGAGCCAATCATCCAATAAGTAACCATTGATGTAACCAACTCTGAATCTTGAGAATCGGCAAACTTGTATGTTCAGAAAATGTCCATTCTTTGATATTCTACTCAACCCCCTTGCCCTGAGTTCATTAGATCTCTGCTAAAAAATCTCTCTTTTTTTTGCATATTTTATGTCCTTTTCCTCTTTTCAGCCTTCAATCTTGCATTTATTTCATTCCTTTCCCTCAACCTTTCAGACATCACAACCTTCCACATTCTTGTACTTGTGTCCTTATCCTTCATCAAGCTGATCACCATCTTTAGTTATGTAGTTGAAAATGTTTCCATTACTGTCCTGCTAAACAAAATGAAGGAGGCATCCATGTAGTAGATTATGACTTCTGCTAAAGATACAATACAAACTTTGACAATTTCTTCAGATAGTTTTTGGAAAAAGTCATCATTAGTGATGCACGTTTAGAGGTAGAAAGTCAGTTCTATTGAAATAGTTCCAGATGACCCCATCACCAGCTTGCATTTTCCTTGGCGTTTTTCCAACATTCTTGAAGTGAGTTATGGTTGGAGGCTTGAATGATGTTAGGTTTGTGATTTTCTTTAGTGTGACATGGCTGGATCTGATTGGTATTTTGAGTATGGTGTTTGTAGTTTGTTTATACAAGTATTTTTGCTTTTGAGGTAGTTTTGGTTGAGATAGTGTTTGTCTAGGCTTGGTGGTTTGAGTTTGTGAGATTTGGATTTGTTGGACATGTTTCTTAGTTCCTTCGTCTTCTCCCCTTCCCCTCCTTCTGCTATAAACAACTTTAAACACAATAAAACTTACACTAGTCCGCAAATCCTGGACCAACAACCTTCCAAAAGCTTCTTCTTTGCTTTCTTGAATTACGTGGTTAAAGAGCACAAGTTAATCCTCACTGGAAGGTTAAGTTTATAAACAAGAAAGTATGAGCGAAAGAAATGCTCAACAAGTTCATTATAACATATATATGGTCATTCGATATAAAAACCGACATTTGCAATAGAGTAGAACATTTAAAATCATAATTGCTGACTCATAAAATTTAGTTAAGGATTCCCAGAATTGGTTCTCATCTGTATTCAAAACCCTTTTGATATTTTTGAGCGAAATGCTTCAGTAATAATTTGAATCTTGGCGAGAATAAAACTCGTAAAACAATGTTTACTGAAATATCGTAAACAACAATATGAAACGGTGATTATGGACTGAATCATAAACTTTATATCTATTTTACTCAAAACCCCAATCATGATATCACTACTTATTTTGGTGTCATATCATATTATATATCAATACTAAATTTGATGCTCACAACATCCTATACTGAAGTCAACATCAATCATATATATTAATACCACTTTTGATATGTAACATTAAACTAAATATCAACTTCAATGAAAAACTGAATCAAAACTGTATTTTACATTTTATTCAAAACAGAAACTCTGGATAAATCATTTATTCTATGATTATCAAAAACAATGTAATAATTCGGATTGGAATCTTTCACCAACGGAAGTACTATCACATGCTTATTAGCCCGTGTGATAGCACTGGATCATGATTCGTAGAAACATGTTGCATAACACGAGTACTCAAATAAAAAGGCATTATATCTGACTATTGCATAAGTTGTATTACAAATATTTCATATAATACATGGCCCTCCGCTGGACCGTCCGCCCCGGTCACTTACGCATTCATCCAATCTAAAAACCTTTTATTGAAAGGGGTCATAATAATCGACACCCTTGAAAATTTTATTCCCCCATTAACTTGGCAAGAACCCTCACAAGAAATCATCTTTTTTCTCAAAGTATAAAACGTTTATAAATCCGGTATTTGGATAAGTAAAAATATTTTAACTATTCTGGATCTAGAATAGCAGAAGAGTACTTGCATAAATAGAATCAATCATTTTGATATTTAAAGCATTTAACTATTCTGGAATTAGAATATTATTGAGAAACTTGCATAATAGGATTCAAAATAAATATCACTTGAACGATATGTGAAGATAGGGATACTTGCCTTTGGTGTTTAGCAGTTAGTCACACTCACAATAACAAAATTATTTTGTCATTCTGCCTCAAGACATCACCGTCTTTCATTCCGAGAATTCACTAATGTGTTGCTCCTGCGATTGCTAGAGGCCAGATATTCCAATACCATTCCATTTCATTCTTTCCAATGTCCGGTCCTGATCAACTCGAATGATCCGTATCTTGCAGAGCTTTTTCTACCGAATGCTAGGTTATTTTTAAACCGACTTTGGAACTCAGGTCTTTCGTCTGGATCCTACAGAATCGAAATACCCTAAATAAGACGATCGCTTATGTTTGTCATATCCTCACTATAAATTTTATCTATAGGATTTCATAACCCGACTCGTATTTATACGAACTATTTCAATATACAAAACATATAGGGCTCACGTACCTGAAATTAGATTCAGTAGTTATCTTCAGAAAATACGTATAACCAGTTGTTATAGAAAATACAGTCATCAAACTCTTTTTGCAAAATATTTCACCGTGTGACATCCCTTATTTACTTATTACACACAACAGATTTCAAAAATATTTCATCATGATACGAAAGTAGTTTTTGTAACACATTTATAATATAATATTATATACTCATTTGGTATTCCTGATAATTACAGGATATGCTTCGGCATTTTCGAAATTAATTTCTCAAAAATCGGGCAGCGTCTCCTCTATTTGTCGGACTACCCGTCGAATCATAATCGACGCACAATCACAATTCACATTTCGCAACCCAATCATAGATACAAATATTAATTATTATATTTTATTTTTATAAATCGTAGGACTCAGATTATATCATCATGATCCACCTTCGGCTCTTCACCGAGGCTCATCGCCCATGGCGATAAAATTCACGGGCGCCCGATTAATTCTGATTTCTGACAGGAATTCCACCGATTAATTAAATTTTCCCGCACCCAATAACTTTATTTCATGAAATTAATCAATTAATTCTCCTGCAGAAATATTCAAAAATTTCGAATTAAAAAAATATGCACAATAAAATTACACCCATCGAAACACAGCACTGTACTCCACACACGCGCCACACGCGCAATATACACAGACACGCACACGGACCACCTCGCCAGAAAAATCCGGCGGTAACTGGAAAAAGAGATGGCACCATATAGCAAGCACACACAACACAGAACTCACACCACACACGACATAGATAACAAACACACACAGGGAACGCGCACACGAGTGTGCAACAACAAAAAGGCCGCGGCAACATTCACCGAAAATCATGAAACAAGGCGGCACTCACCTGAAATCGAGTGAAAAAAGGAAGGAGGGGGGAAGAATTGATCGAGTGAGAGAGAGACTATCGGTAGAGAGAAAGAAAGGGAGAGAGAGAGAGAGGGAGAGAGCGTAGCAAGAGAAAGAGAGATTGAGAGGATAGAGAAAGCAGAGAGAGTGATGTCTTGTTTGTTTTTGCGTTTTTATTTATTTTATTTTTTTGTACACCAACACGTAGCAAACTAGAATCCCGAATGCATGCCATGTTTTTTGTGGTTTTATAAGCAGTTGACGCGTATCTCTCCGTTCTTGGAAGTCGGATTTCATCTTGCGTTTCGTGTTTTATTGAACAAATTTGCAGGTAAATTTGTCCCGAAAATTACCAAATAAATTTTAAAATTCTTAGAATAATTAAGAACTAATAAAATAAAATTTTCACAATTTTTAAAGTATTTTTGAATCGTGCATTAGACCCATATTTTATGATTTACCGAACAAACGTGTGGGTGAATTTAATCTGAAATTTTTTTAAAATAATTTTAAAATTTTCGAAATATTAATAACTTTTAATATTTAAATATTTATGAAAATAAATTTTCAATAATATAACTTTTATAAGTAAAAACAAAATGATACGACTCAGCAATTAATAATACAACTAATCCTCAATCACCACTGAGTCACACACAATTAATACTACATACAACACGTAGTTGACTGAATATCCACTCAATCCCTAATATTACAAAACGAACTGCAATTTATCGATATCAATAAAATGACCGACTTTTAAATAAACTTTTGAAAATAATACATTTAAGTAAATATTTTCATAAATTAACAATGATCGATACAACAATTAACAATTAGTACATTACCATTTAATAACACGAACTCGTTAAAAAAGAATAAAATATCCACAATTTTACTCCTTCAAGATCAGAAAATCACATAAATATATTAAAATAATAATAATAATTCTGAAAAATACGGAATATCACATCATTCATGGTTATTGGCTGAGTTTGAGCATCCTGCAGCCAATATGAGTTGAGGTGTGAAGGTTATTGAGTGGGATTGGATGTAGAGGGGATGTGTGTTTGGTTTGAGGTGGAGAGTTGTTAAGAAGTAGGTAACCCTGTGATTGGAATCACAGTTGAACTCACATTAGAAACTGTGGTTGTGACAGCGTGTTGTTCACCAAGAGTTCAAACCTCCATTTGAATTGGGGGGATTTGACCAGTTATTGTCATGTACCATGATCTCAAACCATTGTTCTTCTTGCAAAAAAATGGAACCTGAATGTGCTTGACTAGTCTCCCCAATTGTTGGATCATTGACAATTAGACTCCTAGCTTCAATTGACAAAGCAATCTCAGCCAGTGTTTTGAGGGGAGTTGTCCCTACATGAGAAACCTTCAATTGAATTGGAGAGGATTTAGATAGCTCCCCCGCAGGAGCACTACCCTCAAACCTTTCAATTTGTGAAGATTGATTTGCACATGAAGCTGCATTTGATACCTACCACAGGATCTTTAGTAAAAACCTGATGAAACCCCTGTGTTTTTGTTGGTGACATCAAGGTTTACCCCATAGTGTAGCCTCTCCCCAACTGAATGTGGTTCCTGGATGGTGAGCACAATCTCTTGAACCATGTCACTTGATTTTGACGACACTTGAGTATTGGGTTCAAGTGTTTCATTATATGTAGAAGAAATTTGAGTGATAAGATTTATGATTTGAGAATTGGGTGTTGAAAGCTCCCTCTGAATAGATGAGGGAGCTTCAAAAGATGTGCTCTCAATTTGAGTGCCATCCTTATTCCTTCTTTTATAAACTTGAATGTGTTTAAGTTGTGTTGAAGACTTTTTACAAGATGCACTAGGTAGAGTGCTTTGTGCAATAGAGATACCATGTTGAGAGGATACCTCTAGAGTCTGTTTTAATCCTTCTTTTTTAACTACATCCTTTTGGGAGGATGCAGAGGTAGCTAATTGAATGGCCAACTCAGATTTATTTACCTTGTTTGGTTTATTGACCAGGTTAGACTCTATTTGTATTTGATCCTTACCACTCTCATTGATAACACTTAAGGGTACCTGCTTTCTCTTCTTTTTACTCACCTCACCCTTTTGAGAGGATGAAATGGTTGGTTTCCTAGCTTTTAATGGTAAAGAAGGAAGGGTTTCGGTTGTGGAAGGCCCTTGTTGGTGTTCCTGTGTTTGTTCTTTCACAGGGCACATGAGCCATAATTATACTAGTTTCAACATTAGACCTCATATCAGGCATAGGGTAAGGGTAAAAGCTGAATCTTTCCAACATAAATAGAATGATTTTATGACTTACAGGTACCTTATTATTTGTAATAAGTGAGCCTAATAGTATTTTGGATACCTATTTACAATTGCCTATCTGTGTTCTATCAACACCATTAAGTAAATGAATATCTTGAACTTTATGGTTTAGAGTAGACATTACAAACCTATGAAGAAAAATTTCCTTACCTCTTGTGGCCAAAGGCATTGTGAGCCTTGTGCTGAGTTTCTCTAGAATCAAGAGTCCCATATTATTATGTCTGTTGTGAGCCATGGGGAACATCAGATTCTGAACAACATTTGAAATGTTGTCATACCCTGTCGTTCTGCAAGTGAAGGCTCTCACTATAGAGTCAAACATGAATGACCATTCCCTCCTCAAATGTTTCTTGTTCAAGCTGACAAGGTTGATCCTTTCACTGTAATTGATGAAGTCCATGAATTCAGCTAGTTCTTATTGAGTAGGAACCTCCATCAAGTTGTCAGTAGGAATAACCAAAGCCTTGTTAACATCATTCTCATTGAATTCCATATGTTGCCCTTGGATTGTGCAGTTTACCACCAAAGATGTAGCTTGATTCTCATGCACAACTATCCTAATCACAACTGAGTTCCATAAATCATTGAGAACATCCAGATACCGAACTGGATTTGCAGTTAGAGCACATGTGAAGAATGTCTCAGATAGAAACTTGACAAAGCTCTTGAAGCTATCAGGAGCTTGATTAGCATCTGTGAATGCAAGGTAGTTGGTGCCCTCCTTTGGGATGAAATCTCTAATAGTGTTTGATGCCATTTGAAGTGTTTGAATTTGAGTGGGTATGAAATTTGAGAGAGAAAGAGTTTGGAATAAGAGAGGACGGTTAAGATTTGCAAAAGCTAGGTCACTTGAGATCTCAGAAGTGTAAAGAGGGGTTATTTCGAGATATCTGGGTATTTATAGAAAAAGGTAAGTGAATTGTCGAGAAGTGGAAATAAACATTTGGGATTTGCTTATCGAGAAGTCACGTGTGAGAATAGATACATATCAACATGTCACTTTCCTGACTCTTATCAAGAACTAGATAGTAACTTATCGAGATGTTAACTAAATACCCAGTTTGTCCTGAATGGACATAATTTTTCCAATTTTTATTTAAATAAATAAAAAAATAGAATGATTTTATATCAAAAGTATTTTACTGAAATGATTTAATAATTTAAACTATTTCAGTTCTATGTTGTCGAGAAGTCTAAAATGTATACTTGTAGAGAACTCTATGATATAACATATATCGAGATCTCTATAATGACTTATCGAGAAGTCATAATAAGGCTTATCGAGAAGTCCTTCGAGAACTCAGGAAAATGACTTATCGAGAACTCTATCGAAAGTCTCAAAATGACTTGTCGAGAAGTCAGTTATACTTATCGAGAACTCAGTTTTGTATGTACTTTTGTTCTTTTTGATTCCGTCTTCTACTAATTCCACATATTGAAAATATAAATGAACAGTTAGACAGTTTTCTTAGAATTTGAAAAATTCCAAGCTAAATTTTGAATTTTGAAAAATAAATGTATAGAGGATTCTGAAATATCTATAATTCATATTCTGGTTAATTTTCCAATTAAATCAATTAATTTTGATTCATTAGAAATTAATATGCAACAACATATTAACTGAGTTCTTGCCTTTAGGATGAAGAATTTACATTCCAATTTCACCAACAAGTCTAGTGAAAGTTGCTTCATCCAAAGGTTTAGTAAAAATGCCAGCTAACTATTTTTCTGTTGAAACAAAAATAAGCTCAGTGGTACCATTTGTAGCATGTTCTCTAATAAAATGGTGCCTTACATCAATGTGCTTTGTTCTAAAATGATTAATTGGATTAGCAGCAATAGATACAACACTAGTATTGTCACATATAATTGGAATTTTGTGTAACACTAGGTCATAGTCCATTAGTTGATTTCTAATCCAAAGCACTTGAGCACATCAACTTCCAGCAGCTATGTATTCAGCCTCAGCTGTGGAAGTTGACACAGACTGTTGTTTCTTGCTATACTAGGATATAAGTCTTTGTCCAAGAAATTGACAGCTTCCACTAGTACTCTTTTTGTCAACCCCGCATCCAGTAAAATATGCATCTGTGTATCCAATAGCTTCAAATAAAGTCCCCTTAGGATACCATAATCCCAAGTTTGGTGTTCCATTTAAGTATTCGAAGATTCTCATCACATCCATCAAATGTGATTACTTTGGATTGGTTTAAAATCTTGCACACATACATGTTGCAAACATAATGTCTGTTCTACTAGCAGTCAAATAAAATAAAGATTTAATCATTCCTATATAAGCTGAAATGTCTACACTTTTTCATTTCTTATCTTCATCAAAATTTGTAGTTGTAGACATAGGTGTTGATGCAGGTGAACATTCAGCCTATTCCAAACTTCTTCAATAAATCCTTAACATACTTGGTTTGGCTGATGAAGATTCCATCACTTCTTTGACTGACTTGAATTCCAAGAAATTAACTTAATTCTCCCATCATGCTCATTTCATATTCACTCTGCATGAGTTTTGAGAATCTTTGACATAACTTTTCATTATTAGAACCAAAAGTCATAGCATCCACATATATTTAAACTAGGATCATATCATCACCATGCTGCTTATAGAAAAGAGTCTTGTTAATTGATTCTCTAGTGAATCCATGTTTAAGAAAAAATTCTGATAATATGTCATACCAAGCTCTAGGCGCCTGCTTTAATCCATAGAGAGCCTTGAGTAGTTTGTAGAAAATGTCTGGAAATTCTAGATCTTCAAAGTCATGTGATTGTTACTCATAAACCTCTTCTTCCATCTCAGCGTTAAAGAATGCACTCTTCACATCCATTTGATACACTATAAAGTTTGAGTGTGCAGCAAATGCAATAATGATCCTTATTTCTTTAAGACTTGCAACTGGAGAAAAAGTTTCATCATAATCAATCCCTTCCTTGTGTGAGTAGACTTTTGCAACCAACCTTGTTTTACTCCTTGTTACAATTCCATTTTCATCCAATTGTTCCTATACACCCACTTTGTTCTAATTATACTTCTGTTCCTTGGTGCAATAACCAACTTCCAGGCTTTGTTTCTTTTAAACTGATTTAGCTCTTCTTGCATAGCAGATATCCAGTCAGGATTATATAGAGCTTCCTCAATTTTATTAAGCTCAATTTGTGAAAGAAAGCATGCATGTAGACATTCATTAGCAGTTGCACTTCTAGTCCTCACACCAGCATTTGGATCACCAATAATTTCATCCATTATGTGACTCCTATCCCACCATCTTGTATGATTTTGTTGACTTGAATTTTATGTATTTTCTTCATGCCAAAACAGAACTTTCTTCTCTTTCTCCCCCTGAGTTTGTGATATCAAATTCAGGTGTTTGAGATGAGCTTCCATTCTCATGATTCACTTGATCAATTGGCTCTTCATTCATTCTGTTGCTTGTGTTGATCTCAGTTTCATTTTCAGAATCATTATTGATGTTGAGATTTTCCAACTTATGGGCTTCAGCTTCATTTTCATCAAGGCATTCTAAGCCTGGACACTTGTCATCATCAAAAGTTACATTTGTGCTTTCCATAATTTTCTTTTCTTCAAGCACGTAAAATCTGTATGCAGTTATTTCCAATAAATTTCCCAGAAAAATTGTTTCAAAAACTTTAGAGTCAAATTTTTCCACATATTCAGAGTTGTCTCTTAAAATAAAATATTTGCTTCCAAACACATGCAGATGCTTCACAGTAGGCTTCATTTTTAATAAAATTGAGTAGGGTGACTTGCCAAGTTTTTTATTGATGGGATATATGTTTTGAGTGTAGCATGCAATATTAACAGCTTCTTCCCAAAAACTTGTAGGCAACTTGGCATCTTACATCATTGTTCTAGGAGCCTCTAATAGAATTCAATTCTTTATCTCAACAACCCCATTTTATTCAGGTGTCCTTGCAGCTGAGGACTCTTGAACAATACCCTTATCCTTGCATAATTCATGCAGAATTGCATTCCTAAATTTTGTGTCATTGTCACTCCTCAATCTTTTCACACAATTCTGATCTTCATCCTGCTTCTCAATTTTATTGATGTGCTTAATAATGATATGTGGAGTTTTATCCTTCGAACGTAAAAACTCTAACCATGTGTACCATGAGTAGTCATCCACCATCATAAGTGCATATTTCTTTCTAGAAATAGATAAGACATTAACTGGTCCAAATAGGTCTATGTGAATGAGTTGCAAAGGTGCATTAATAGAATTCACAATTTTGCTCTTGTGACTGAACCTCTTCATTTTGCCTTTTTGACAAGCCTGAAAAACATCATTTTGAGAAAACTCGAAATTTGGTATATCTCTCACTAACTCCTTTTTCATCAAGGTATTGATTGCTTTGTAATTCAGCTGAGAGAGCTTTTTGTGCCACAACTTGCTTTGCTTAACAAAGTCTTGGTGTAGAAGCAACATATTCCATCCTTATTTGCTGAGTATAAATATGCAACAATCAAGCTTCCTTTTCTTGCTTCTTTCAAAGCAACTTCACCAGTCTTTTTACTGATAATTGAGCATTCTCCTTTGTTAAATAAAACATTGAATCCTTTACCTGTGAATTGACTGACACTCGGGATATTCATCTCAAGACCATCTACCAGTGCTACATCTTCAAAGATAACATTTCCAGGAACTAACTCGCCATATCCCATTGTGAATCCTTTGTTGTTGTGTCCAAAAGTAACCAATAGGCCAACCATCTCCTCAAATTATGATAGTAGGGCTTTATAACCTATCATATGCCTGGAGCATCCAGTGTCTATGATCCATATGACTTTCTCCACCTTGCCCTGCACACAATTAGGATTGAGTGTGTTTAGCTACCCAAGAAGTGTTGGGTACTTTCTTCTTGTTAACAAAATTTGCAAAAGTAGAATTTGATGATTCAAAAAAATAGTGTTCAAATTTCGATTTGCAGTTTCCTTCACAACTGTAGACTCAATTCTTGTATCTTTTATATTTACTCTTAATATATGGTAGCTTGTCATTACTTTCTTATTGCAAGGAATGCAATCAAATTTGTCATATAAGGAATAGGGATCTTTATCCTTTGCTTCACTATATCTGCAGGCTCCCATTTTTGGCTCACTGACAGCCCTTTTGTAAAGGTGAGTTAGGTGATTTGTAGAGCCACACTTCTGACATTGTTTCCTGGGAGCATCTGAAAAAATACAAAGTTATTTCTTTTGTTCACTCCAATTTTTCCATTCATGTTCTTCTTTTTCCTTCCTACATTCTCAGTCTTGATTTCCTTGATAGGCTTCTTAGAAACTTGATCTATTATGGGCTTCTTTTCAGTTTTAGGAGTTGGAGTTGTTTCTGTGCATTTCTTCTCATTATCCTCATCTGCAAGCTCTTTCTTGTTAACCAACTCAACTTCACTTAAATTGACTTGACATGCTTTGAACAAAGGTGCATCAACTTTTCTCAGAATGACTGGGACATCTTGATTTGCAATTTCTTTACCTTTATCACCTTCACTTTTCTTGTTGTTGTTCAAAACATTATAGTCCAAACCAATAGCTATGTTAGCACATGGTTTGTCCTTCTCATAGTACTGTCCAACGAACTGAGATACATTCCTGAAAGACTTCAGTTTCACCTCATTCTTCTCCAACTTTTCCCTCAATATAGCTTATATTTAATTTGCACACTTCAGTTTGTTCTTCAAATATTCATTTTCTTACTTGACAGTTTCAAGCTCAACAAGCTGGAGTTCCTAATCTTGCTTCTCAATCTGAAGGTTCTCATTTAACTTTAACAGTCTACTCATTTCCTCAGTAGCTGCCACCATGCTTGTGTGGATATAAAACATCTCTACACTCATCTTTTCAACAGTTTCTTTATATTGGCTTGTACTTAAATCAATGGTAGTTAGAGTTGGTACCTCTGATTTTGTTGAGGATGATTCTCCTTGCTCAAAAGCCATAGGTTCATAGTTTCCAAACTCTTCATTCTCATCTTCATCATCAGTATCATCCTAATTTTTTCCTTTAGCAATGTAAGCCTTTTCTTGTTGTTTCTTCAAGAGAGCTTCATACTTTGCCTCCAATTCCAAATAGGCTTTATCCTTCTTCACCTTCTTAGGCTTCCTGTACTCAGTAGCAAAGTGACCCAACTCATCACAGTTGAAGCACCTTATCTTTGATCAGTCAACAGATCCAGTCTTATAGCCACCTTTGCTAGCTGAGTTGACTGAGTCTTTGGTTTCCAGTTGTTGCTATTGGAAGATTGTCCCTTGTTCTTGTAGAATCTTGGCTTTTTAACAATGTTAGAGAATTTCCTAGACAAGTAAGACATGTATTGATCCATTTTATCTAGCTCATCCAAGGTATAGAATTCATCTTCCCCCAACTCTAAAATAACTTTCTTCTAAGGTCCGTTGTTATTATGCTCCACAGCTTGAGTAACTGGAACTTGAGCATCTTGTTCATCTTCACTTGCTTCACTGTCATTTACAACTTAGGCACTGGAACCATCAACCACATGTCCTTGTTTTCCTTTAATGACTTTCTTTGCAACATTTCAAGCTCATAAGTTTTCAAGATCCCATATAAGACTTCCACTGTTATTCTGCTCAAGTCTCTTCATTCTTTAATAGCTGATATTTTCTGTTTAAGATGGTCAGGAAGAGCTAGAAAGAACTTTAGGTTGACCTCCTCAGCTTCATAATACTTATCATGAAGCTGAAGTCATTTATCAATTTATTAAACCTTTCAAAAACTACAGTAATTCCTTCTTTAGGATTTTCCATGAAACCCTCATACTGAGATAGCAGTATTCTCCTTTGATTTAATCTAACTTCCTTTATACCCTCACAGAGAATCTCAATCTTCTCTCAAATCCATTTGGTTGTGTCATAGTTGACAATATTATTGTACATAACATTGTCAAATGACTTTATCAGAATTAGTTGTAGGCCACTATCTAGGGAGACTTTTTCCTTTTCAGTTTCAGTGTATTTTAAGGGGTTTTTGGGAGCATAATGAGCTGGAATGACCATATCCCCATCAATAGTTTCATCAACCCTTTCCATGAGAGTAAAAGTGTGATTTTTGAGAATCTGGATGTATAATGGGTTGGCCATCCTTATGAACATCATCATCTTCTATTTCCAAAGTGTATAGTTGATTTTATTAAAGGCAGGTATCTTCATACTGCTTATCTTTTGTGTACTCATACTAACAAGATCTTGATCTATTTACTTTCATATTTTTCTCTAATACCACTTGTTAGCTATTGAGTACAACACAGGGGGTGAATGTGTTTTCTGGATTTTTAGCTTTTTTAAGTTTGGATATTGTGTGAACAAAGCAGTTTATAATTTGTAAAGATATTGTGTTCAACAGAAATAAAATCACATGCATAATATTTCAAAACTTACTTATGTATTGCTACAAATTCTGTGATTTTAAAATTGAAGACCTCAACTTCTTCCTTGAGAGAATACAATAAAATATGAATCTGTTTGTTACTACTAAACTAAGGACCAGTTCATGTTTTATACACTAGCAGCACGGGTTACAAAACTTGCACTAAAATGTACTTAACTCTTTTCTAAAGCAACCTTTTTTGTGGTGCCCTCCAAACCCGGGTCAGAAGTTTGGGGTCCAAACCACACACAATATACATACACCTATATAAGAAATATTATTTATAATGACCCTGCTTCACAAAACCACGGATCGCAACAGGTTAAAGTATGAAAATAAGCCACAACCTTAACTTTTATTACAACGTACCAAATCCCAACTAATTTATCTTACAATTGATAATACAATCATTCTTACAATCTGACTATCTCTATACCGCATGAAGCTTTTGCTAGCTTGATTCAACTTACTGGAACATTAGCCCGCACTTTGGACTGAGGAACTTCACTATCATCCACATTCTTTTCAACTGTAAAATATATAAAAGAATCGCAAGGGTGAGCTAACTAGCTCAGCAAGTTTCAATAGTGATAACTGAGATTAAACAATGATCAATGAGATGATTCAAAAGAATCAAGTTGCTTTTTAACTCATCATTAGAATTGGATATTCATTTTAAGTTTTAAAAACCAAGGTTAGGCTGCTGATCAGTCACGCACTAACCCCGAGCAAGCACACAGCACTGCTCAAATTACTGGATCCAAGGCACACATTAGCCTCACTTGACCATTGATATGGTCTGACCACGAATCTGGTCCACATATATAAAAATTATCCAATCCTAAAGTAGTTCAATATGATAATAATATGATTCAATAAAATAAGATCATAATCGATGATGTTAAATATTTGCATACAAACATAAGAAGACTCATGGATATCTCAAGGGTATATCAGGGTATGTATAAGAAACGGTTGTCAGTTTGTACAAGGGTCAGGTATCAAACCAGTAATGATTTTTCAGGATATGGTTCTTTGATGTTACTAAGAATGATTGGGGTATAAAAGTTTCTGTGTTTTAAAACCATTTTCTTCTGGTGTTTGGTGTTTGGTAGTTAAACATTTGGGAAATAGTATCATATTTGTGTGGTTTGTATCTGAGGATCAACAAAGGATGTTTTATAAAGAATAAGGCTTACGGCTCAAGATCAAGAAAATCAGGGTTCAAGGTTTGATAGTTTAAAGCACTTGCAATATAAAACATGAGTTATTTTGAATAATAGCGACATGTTATGAAACAGTTCGAAAACATTGGTAATATATCTTGAAGAAAAGTTCAGAAATACTTGCCTTACAAGGCTTTATAACTATTACTGATCAATTCTGGACCAACTCTGCCGCTTAGGCTTTTACGTCCAACCACTATATCACTGTGGATTCGACCTCAATACTTAAATCCCTTGATTGGGACCTTACTGAGCTTTTCGATTCACCACCAACTATCTTTCATCCAATTCCAATTCTCGGGCATTCCGACTAAAACCTACAAGGTCGAAACATCCTAACTTAGACATTCGATTATGCTTGACATATCCTCGCTAACAATCTACCCAAACGTTAACAAAATCTGACTCGTAACATACTTCATATAATAATACACGTATCACTTAGGGTTCACGTTCTCGAATATCGGTTCAGTGTTCATTTTCGGAAAATATCTATACTCTTTATTTTACGAAATCAAGGTTATCGATTTAGAAAAATATTTCATCACGTCATACAATCAAGTTTCGTATAAAACACGCACGTATGTATATAGTCTCTCGACGTCCTGATATTCATCGGATACGTTTATATATTTACATAATTCAGTTTCCCGGAAATCTGGCAGCGTCTCCTTTGTTTATCGGACTACCCGTCGAAACATCAGTCGACGTTAATTCAATAACAACAATCCAATTCGCAACAACCACAATCACAACCATCCGTTCAATCCAACAATCAATCCAATCACAATTCGTCAACTAAATTACGTACTCGACTTTAATGTAAAAAAATCAAATTCTCATTTCAAAGATAATTTTATCATCGTCCACCGTCGGCTCGCCGAGGCTCATCGCTGACGGCGGTAAAATTCACGGGTTTTCGTTTATGACGGACATCCTACGCGAATCCCACCAATTAAACTAATATTCTATTCTCGCTTAAAAATATATTTTATTTTCACGAAACCGATCAATTAATCTCCTGCAGAAATAATAAATTAATAAAATTAATTCCAAAATATTCGAACCACATACATCCAACAGCAACAACACAACACAGTCCACACGCGCCTACGCGCTGCACACACGCGCCACCAGGCGCTACACACACACTGAAATGCACACACCCACCCAACACAATTAAACACATATACATATAAGTATATGTACATGCAAACAAATCGCCACAGGCACAACTAGAAGCCAGAGACGGAATCATTACCGGAAATAAACAACCGGAACGAGGCGGAGTCACGGCGGCGGTGCCAGAAACCGCAGCAAGAACAGAAACGGGGAAAGGAAATGGAAGAAACGGGAAAACGAAGTGAGGAGGGGAGAACACATAAATTACAGGGAAGAAAGCTTCAACTTAGAGAATTGAAATCGAGAGGGAGAGAGAGGCTAAAGAACATGGCTGTGTTTTGTATATACATATTTTTGATGTTCTGTTTTTATTTTGTAAATCACCAATAGCTGGCACGTTTCAATAGATTAACAGGGCACTGCCACGTGTCCGCTTTTCCGACTAGAAACCCAATATTATATCATTTTTAATCTCTTAACGGAAACAACTTGCAAATGAAAATTAACCCAGATGATCCCAAAATATTCTTAAAATTTTATAAATATCCCGAAATTAATAAAATAAACTTTTCATCATTTTTAAAGCATTTTTGAAACTATAACTCGTACCCACATTTAACAATTAACGATTCGAGCTGCACTTAAAACAAATTCAGAAAATCATGAAAATAGTCGTAAAATATTAGAAATATCACGAAGTAAATAAAAACGTAGTTTTTATAATTTTAAAACAATTTCTGAAATGCAATATTGTACCCGATTTTAACAATTAAACGAATCGACGCGCGGGTGAAATTAATCCCGAAAATTTCCAAAATAATTTTAAAATTCTCAGAATAATATGAACTTAATAAAATATAAGTTTCATAATTTTTGAAGGTTTCCATAATTAAATATGGATTTTACCATTAAACATACTCAGAAAATCACTTAAAACTAAATAATTAATGAAATATTGATTTCTCAATTTTATAAAGTCTTAAAAATAATTATTGTAATTATAAGACCATAAAAACAATTTTAGAGATATTCCAAATATTTATACAAATAAATTTGCATTAAATCCACTTTTAAAATTGAGAACAATTCAATACAACTCCAAAATTAATCACGCGGACAACCCGATACATCATAAATCACATCTAGATAATAATCAAACAACACATAGCGGTCAAAACCAATATACATATTTTATTTAATAATTTCCATAATAATTGACATATTTAAATAATTGAAAAATACACGAGTCATTATATTTTTTTATTTCCATTTCTAGCTTAGTAAACCTGTCCAGAATCTTGCAGGTATGTGACCATCCTTTGTCTAGTTAATCTTGGCCCTTGATCTTGTATTCTCTCCAGCTACTTTGTAGACTTTTCAATCTAGTTGATAGATCATTTGTTGACTGATAATCTTGAATCTTGAATTTTTTTGCACTCTATATTTGAGAGGCATATCGAGATCTCCAGGTTTGTTCTATAGAGAAATGATATCGATCTCGATAAGTATAATGAGTTATCGAGATCTCTGATTTTTCTATAGGTATATTTGACTTGTCGAGGTCTCTTGATCTTTGCATGTTAAATGACTTATCGATATGTCTGAGATCTCTACATGTAGAATTGACTTGTCGATATCTTCAGTCTTCACATCTTCATTTGACTTGTCGATATCTCTAAGACTTCTTTATAAGTCATTTTAGACTTCTCGATAAGTCATTTAGACTTCTCGATAAGTCATTCTGGAGTTCTCGAATGACTTCTCTATAATGCTTGATCTGTGACTTGTCAATATCTTGACTTAGAACATTTTTCATAAAATAATTTTATTCAACTCCAAGCTTCTTCACTTCTCTCTAAGGCATGATCATGGCTTGATCTTCTTCTAGAGTTGAATTATCATTTCACTTTTCCTACTTCCTCCACCTTGTCTAGATTAAGTTCTAGTGACTTTTGATGAACCACTAGTCCCAACTAGATCTTCATCTTTCCTTTTCTTAATTTACTTCATTCCTCTCTTATCTCCACCATTAGGATTTGTGTTGTAGTCACAATTAGTTCCTTTGATTGTTGAATTATCCTTTAACTTTTCATAATTCCTCCACCTTGTCTAGATTAAGTTCTAGTGACTTTTGATGAACCACTAGTCCCAACTAAATCTTCACCTCTCCTTTTCTTAATTGCCTTCCTTCCTCCTTTATCTCCATCATCAGCATATGTGTCATCAGCTCCTTTCAAAGCCAGTTGTTTGCATTTAGATTTAAGAATCTTCTCATCCTTTATGGCATCATCACCAAGCAGTAGAGAAAGAATCAACTCTATTGAATTTTGAACCTCATCAAGTTGTCTAGAAATTTTCTATCGTTTAGCTTCCAATCTAGCCTGATTGGCTTCAATCTGAGTCTGTCTGTCCAGAATTGGTATAATTGTTTCCGTATCTCCTGATGAGTAGTCATCTTTGATTGATTGGAGAAGTGGTGGCTTCCTGAGCAGTATGCAAAGATCTTACCAATAGAGTAGATGCTTTCATATGATTAAGCATAACAGGATTATGAATGGTCTTCTCAGCTAGTTTCCAGATGATTGAAATCATAAGCCTTTAAGATAGGATAGTTCATATCCTTCCATTTCTTTTTCTAGACATCATCAAAGAAATCCTGGTCCTTCTTAGCATCTATCTCTTTCAGCATTTGTTGCCTCACATGTTTAGACATATCTTCAGGAAAGTATAGATCATCCTCATGATCTATAATAGCATTGGAAGTATCAGCTTCTTCACCATCATTAGATTATGTCTCATGGACAAATCCTTCATCAATTACTGGATCTTGAACTATCTGCTAAACATCATCTCCAGCTTCAGCAGTTAAGATAAAATCAGAAATTGGAGTTGTATGTGATCCATGTGCCTCATAAACTTCCATAGCATCAACATTTAGCTCCACATCTTCAAGAATTGTAAACAGATGAATTGGAGCTTTAGAATTTACTTCCAGAACCTCAGTTCCTGTGGAGTGTTGTGGTGACCCAGTAGTGGATAGATCTTTATGAATGGACTGTTGTGCTACTACATCTTTAACAACAACAGGGAGAATAACAGGTGATGGAATAGTAGAGTGAGTGGACAACATGAAAGTATCAATACTTACACCTGCAGGGACATTATCAGCACTCGGTACATCAGAGTTTATCCGAGGGTCAACAAACTGTTGTTCAACAACTATTTCTTTTATACTCTATGCACCTTCAAAATATAACAAGTAACACTTAATCTCTATGTTCTTTTAAATTAGTCTGACTACTCTTCACACCACACATCTCATAACTTTGAATAGTTAGAGTTTCCTCACAAGGATTACTAAATCCTGACTCTCATCTACCTCTCCTTTTTCCAGGAAGGATCCTGCCTCTCTTTAATTCTATTTTTCTCTAAATCTTTTCACACAACTCATGGAAAAGGCTCAGATAAATATTCAGTCCTACAGAAATAAGAGGTGGCTAAGAAAAGGTGGTTTGTGGTCATACAACTAGAGCTAGTCCTTAAATAAGGTCTAGGTGTAATCATATCAACATGATTTATAAAATACATAATAAATGCTGATAAGACAAAATCAGAATTTAAAGTTGATAAGTGGATTTTATATCCACTTGGAATGCTTTATTACAAGCTTAAATTGGTGTTTTGCACTCAAGTTGTTGGTATTTTGATGTGTTTCTGTGTTATTGCATTTCAGGTATCAGTTAAATGAAGAAAAGAGCTTTTAAAGGAAATATGATGAAAAGTGATCAGAATTGGAATCCAAGGCCATTGTCAAGTTGTAGAGAATCTCGTTAGCTTCGCGTGGGCAGTTGAATCGCCTAATTCTGACGAGTAGAACTCAAGTTATGGCCAAAACAAGATTCATCAGAATTTTCCCAGTCAGTAGCTGAGCGCCCGCTCAGCAGAGCTGAGCGGCCGCCTAGGAGCTGATCGCCCGCTCAGGAGAGCTGAGTGGCCACTCAGGGCGCGGCTGGTCGCTGATTTCGCTGAAAAAGCCCTTTTTGAGTGGAATTTGATGATTTTAAGGGTCCAGGTCCACTAGGGGCGTATATATACTAAAAAAAGGGTTTTCATCATCCGAGAAGATTGGGATACCAAGGAGAAGACCTAGAAGCACAGAACAACTCCGAAAAAGAAGATCTTGTTTTCAACTTGTGATTCTTTGAATTAGTTGTAACTTTGGATGCTTATTTTCGTTCTTGTTGAACCTAGATCTCATTTATTCGTACTTCAATTATTATTCAGTTTATTAAGACCTTGTTTATACCATGCTTTCATTGGAACCCATGGTGACGATGAGTTCGATTATGGGCTAATCGTTGTCATGGGGTTCTAGCGGATTTACTTATGGATTTCAATAGTTAATTATTTTGATATCTTGGTGTGTGGTGATTGATTGATATCCTAGTCTTGGTTGTGCTTATTCGTCTTATGTGTGTAGCTAACATATAAGATAGCGTGTTAATCTCTATTGAAGCGACAGTGAATATAGAGGTTTAGAACTTGCCATGCTAGCATAGGTTCATGTATTTGTTATGCATGATTCGTAGGTAACTCTAACCATTTTACTTGCCCTATGTAATCATTATGGATAACTTGTGCTTAAACCGTTATGTTGTCAAATTCTATAGACATATAGGGTCTTAATATAATTGGTGCCTATTCAGCTTCTATCTCTTTTATGGATGTCTGGTAGAATGGTACTCGTGCAACGAAAGTTGGCGTTTATCAGTTTCGTGTTATCTGATTTGTGTCCTCACCATCACATGCTAAGGTTAAGAACGAGAAGGCTATTGAATGAAGTAGTAATGAAGTTAGAATCCCATGTTTGTCATATATAGTAATTCAACCTCAATTCTCTTAGTTAATGTTATTTAGTATAATCTCTTAGTTTAATCAAAACCCAATTTGTTATTTGTCTTAGCATTGAGCGATAACCATACATTGTTGCATAGGTGAATAAATTGAACTTAACCTAAACCAGTCTCTGTGGGAATGAATCTGATTTATATCTTATACTACTTGCGAACGCATATACTTGCGTGTATTTTAGCGCGTGTTTTCGCCCTAATAAGTTTTTGGCGCTGCTGCCGGGGACTCGGTGTTAATTTTTAGTTTATGTACTTGTCATCAGTGGTCGTTAAAGTTCACTGACTCGGATTCTTTTACTTTCACGGTTTATTTGTTTGTGTTTCAGGTACTCATTACAATGGGAGATCTAGCAGCACGAACGAAAGTCTTGATGGATTTTTCTCAACCCAAGATCAATGACATTCAATCTAGCATTGTCAGGCCAGCTATCACAGCTAATACCTTTGAGATCAAGCCTGGCATAATTCAATGGGTGCAGAATTCAGTCCAGTTTGGGGGTTCTCCAACGGAAGATCCCAATATGCACATTAGGGATTTCATAGAGATCTGCGACACCTTCAAGTTCAATGGTATTTCTGAAGATGCTATTAAGCTGAGACTTTTCCCATTCTCTCTGAGGGACAAGGCTAAGAGCTGGTTACACTCTCTACCAGCGGGTTCGATTACTACTTGGGAAGATCTTTCTCAGAAGTTTCTTACTAAATTCTTCCCTATGGCGAAGACAGCTGCAATCCGGAATGCTCTTACTCAATTTGCGCATCAATCAGGAGAATCTTTATATGAAGCTTGGGAGCGCTACAAGGAGATGCTTAGGAAGTGTCCTCATCATGGAATGCCTGATTGGATGATCATCAATTATTTTTACAATGGGTTGGGAGCACAGTCCAGACCCATGCTCGATGCAACAGCAGGCGGAGCATTATGGGCAAAGAGCTATGAGGAAGCTTATGATCTAATTGAACTGATGGATGCTAATGAATATCAGTATCCAACCCAGAGATATCCACATGGCAAGGTAACAGGAGTTCTTGAAGTGGATACAACTACGGCTATCACAGCTCAATTAAAGGCATTGTCTATGAAGATCGATTCTCTAGGCTAACTATGGTGTTAAACAGATAATTAGTGTTTGTGAGCTGTGTGCAGGTCCGTATGCGACGGTACAATACGCTATATCTAGTGACTCAGTTTAGTTTGTGAGCAACTTTCAGAGATCGCAGGAACCAGTTCCAGACACTTATCATCTTGACAACTGGAATCATCCTAACTTCAGCTGGAACAACAATCAGAATGCGATGCAACAGCCATTCCAGCAGTTTGGAAATAAGCTGTTCAACCCTCCTGGTTTTCAGCAACAACTCCAACTTCAACAACAAACTCATGTTGCAGGTCTATCTTAGAATGAAAAATCTGAATTGGAGGAGTTGAGGCTTATGTGCAAAAACCAGGCTCTTATATGCCAAAGCCAGGCTGTTTCTATCAAGACTCTGGAGAACCAAATAGGGCAAATTGCTAATGCCTTATTGAATCGACCACCAGGAACGCTTCCTAGTGATACAGAAGCCAATCCAGGAAATAGGGAAGTTGAAGAACATGTGAACGCCATCACCTTAAGGTCTGGAAAGGTCGCAAGCCCCCAAATTCAGCAAGACGAAGAGCCTGAAAAATCTCAAGATTCAGAAAATGCAGTTGTGGCTGAAGAAGATGTGCAGAAAGAAGTAGAGGTGGAACCACGGAAGACTACTGTGGAACACACTCCTCCTGAGGGTAATACAGGGGAGAAACATATCTATCCTCCACCTCCTTTTCCAAAGAGGGTGCAGAAGAAAAAGCCGGATAAGCAGTTTGAGAAGGTTTTGGAGGTGTTCAAGAAGCTTCATATCAACATACCTTTCGCTGAAGCTCTTGAACAGATGCCTAGCTATGCGAGGTTTATGAAAGGTATTCTCTCTCGGAAAGTGAAGCTCGATGACTTAGAAATCGTTGCTCTCACAGAGGAATGCAGTGTTGTGCTATAACAGAAGTTGCCTCCGAAGCTTAAAGATTATGGAAGCTTCACTATTCTTTGCACCATCGGAAACTTATCATTCGACAAATGTTTATGTGATTTAGGAGCTAGCATCAATCTGATGCCCTTATCTATCTTCAAGAAGCTTGGTCTGCCTGATCCGAAAGCAACATACATGTCATTGCAACTAGCTGACCGTTCCATCACTTATCCACGAGGTACAATGGAGGATGTTTTGGTCAAGGTGGATAAACTCATCTTTCCTGCTCACTTTGTAATTCTTGATTTCGAGGAAGATAAGAAGATTCCTATTATCTTGGGAAGACCATTCTTGGCTACAGGCCGAACTATGATCGATGTGCAAAAAGGAGAGCTTTCGATGAAGGTTTATGATCAAAAGGTCACTTTTAATGTGTTCAAGGAAATAAAGTTACCCACATCTAAAGAGGAGTGCTTTAAAGTAGAGTGGGTCGACTCTGTAGTAAATTTAGAGCATGAGCAATTGCCAGAGTCAGAGACCTTAGAGAGATCCTGTTGTGCAAGACATGCCTGTATCATAACAAGACTAAGTCATACTGACAACCCTAAGATTAGTTATATTGTAACCTTAATCTGTAATTCATACTTGTAACACTTAATGTCTGTAAAATGTAAATGGAGCAGAGTGGAGCATTTTTCTCTAAACAGTGTTAAGCCTAAGAATTCTATCTGGAAGAAGATCAAGAAGATCATGCCTCAGAAGAATTATGAAGAAGCTTGGAGTTGAATAAATCTGTTTGGTGTAAAACATTCTAAGTCAAGATCTCTACAAGTCACAGAATTAGTGTTATAGAGAAATCATTCGAGAACTCCAGAATGACTTATCGAGAAGTCATTTAAACTCCAGAGAGTACCGACGGATGAGTAACATCTACTCGACGGATGAGCAATATCTACTCGACGGATGAGGAATGTCTACTCGACGGATAAACCATCACTACTCGACGGATAAGCAACATCCACCGGGTGTAGAGAACTCAGGAATTGTCTATCGAGAACTCAGAAATATCGACAAGTATACATTCATTAGAGAACTCTGAGTTATCGATAAGCCAAAGTCCATTAGAGAACTCTGAGTTATCGATAAACCAAAATTCACTAGAGAACTCATAGTTGTCGATAAGTCTAGGCAACAAAGAAGTTTCAGAGATATCGACAAGCCACCATGCCTATCGAGATGTCGAGTTCTCTACAGCTTAACTGGAGATCTCGAAGTGAAGAAATTTCTCTAAGTACATAATTACAGAATAGTTCAATATCCAAGGTTGCGAATCAACAAACAATTCACACAGCTGGAATGACAAGTCTACAAAAAGTAGCTTGAGAGATGTGCAAGATCAACGACAAAGATTAACTGACAGATGAGATTAAAGTAATCACGGGATGCTAAAGATATGTTAAGCCAGAAATGGAAGATTTGCTTTTCTATAAATAGAAATGACAAGTGACAGTTTAGAAATGCTAATAGCATGTTTATTATCCACTGTGTATACCAGCAGTTAACTGAGTTATAAAGTTAACACTGGTCCTCTAGTTAAGTTAAGAAGAACAATCAGATTAGAAAAATTGTGAGTTATCTCTCAAGAAAGAAGCTAAGTTCTAAAACAAGAACTTAGAGATTTTGTTGCAAAACACTGCTTGATTTTTTAATATAAAATTAAGTGAGTTTTGAAGATCTTTGTTTTACATATTTGCACAACTATTTATGTTTAACATCCATTCTACTAAATCATTAACAACAACCAACTGCTAAAGCCTAAGTCAATCGAAAATCAAACATTTAAGCCAAAACACATTCACCCCCCTTATGTTGTATTCATACCTAACAAGTGCTATCAGAGCAAAATCTGAAAGTAAACAGATTAGACCTTGGAAAAATGAATATACAGAAAATCAGTAGTATCAAGATTCCTCCCTTTGATAAGGCCAATTACACTTTATGGAAAAAGAAAATGTTGTTGTTTATAAGAATGGCCAATCATCTTTATATTGGTATCCTCAAGAATGGGCCCTTCACTCCTGTAGTTAGAGTTGAGGAAACCACAGATGGAGATATGGTTATTCCAGCTCATTATGCTCCCAAGGATCCTTCTGAGTATATTGAACCTAAAAGAGAGAAAGTTTCCCTAGACAGTGCTTTGCAACTGATACAAATTGAGTCACTTGACAATGTAATGTATAATAACATTGTCAACTATGACACTGCTAAACAGATCTGGGAAAAGATTGAAATACTTTGTGAAGGAATTGAGGAGGTTAGGTCAAATCAAAGAAGGATATTGATTTCTCAGTATGAGGGTTTTATGGCTAAACCAAAGGAGAGTATTACTGATATGTTCGAAAGGTTTAATAAGCTGATAAATGACTTGCAGCTTCATGATAAATTTTATGATGTTGAAGAAGTGAATTTGAAGTTCTTGCTCACTCTCCCTGACCATTTGGAACAAAAGATCTCTGCAATCATAGAAGGAAGGGATCTGAGTAGAATTACACTAGAAGTGCTCTATGGGGTTCTGAAAACTTATGAACTTGAAATGATTCAAAAGAAGTCATTAAGGGCTGGTCAAGGATATGTAATGGATGGCTCAAGTGCACTGATTGTGAATGATGGCCAGACTTCTAATGATGAGCAAAGATCCCCAACTCCAACAATTTCTACAAGTGAGAAAAAAGTCAATGACACTGAAGAGCAAGTCATACTGGAATTGGATGAAGAAGATGAGTTCTACACTCTTGATGAGCTTGATGAGCTAGACAAATCAATGGCTTACTTGGCTAGAAAATTCTCTAATATTAGAGTAAAGAAACCAAGATTTTTCAAGAGCAAAGGACAGTTCTTCAACAAAGACATCAGCTAGAAAGGAAAAGGGAAGTACACTCCTGATAGCAAAACTGGCTACAAAACTGGATCTATTGATAGATAAAAAATAAGATGCTTTAACTGTGATGAGTTGGGCCATTTTGCTATAGAATGTAGGAAACCTAAGAAAGCAAAGAAAGACAAAGCCTATCTTGAATTGGAAGCAAAGTATGATGCTCTTCTAAAGAAGCAATAAGGGAAAGCTTATATTGCTGAGGGCAAGTGCTGGGATGATTCAGATAATGATGAAGATGAAGAAGTTGGAAACTATGCACTCATGGCCTTGGAGCAAGGAGACTCTTCATCATCTAAATCACAGGTACCAACTCTCACCACAATTGATTTAAATATGAGTCAATATAAGGAAACTGTTGAAAAGATGAGCACAAAAATGTTCCACATTCATACAAGCATGGTTGCTGCAAATGAGGAAGTTAGCAGATTGAAAAAGATCAATGAAAAACTTGAGAGTGAAAAACAAGAGGTTGAATTATTGCTGGTTGAGCTTGATGCTGCTAAACAAGAAATTGCATATTTAAAGAATAAATTAAAGTGTGCAATTGAAATTGAAGCAGTGTTGAGAGAAAGGCTGAAGAAGAATGAAGTGAAGATGAAATCCTTCAAAAATGCTTCTGTGTTGATTGGACAATATCATGAAAAGAACAAGCCTTGTGCAAACATTTCCATTGGTCTTGACTATGAAGGTTTGAACAGCAAAAAGAAGTTTGTCAGTGATAAAGGAAAATCAACTGAAGCTGAGAATGTTCCAATAATGTTGAAGAAAGTTGAATCACCTTTGTTCAAGGCATGTGAGGTGAACTTCAGTGAAGAAGAGTTGATCATCAAACAAGAGATAGCTGATGAGGACAAGAAAAAGAAAAATAATGAGTCAACTCAATCTTCCATCCCTGTTGAAACACCAAAAGCCAATCAAGAAACTAAGGAGCTTGTGAAGGAGATTAAAGCTGAAGAGGTCAAAAAGAAAAAGAAGAATAGAAATGGAAATATTGGGATAAACAAAAGCAATAATTTTGCTATGTTGCAGATGCTCCTAGAAAGAGTGTGAGAAATGTGGATCAATGAATCACCTAACTTATCTTTGTAAAAAGGTTGTTATCAATCTACCTGAAGGAGTCTGCAAGTACAATGAAGTTAATGCTAATGATCCCTATTCACTCTGTGACAAGTTTGACTGCATTCCCTGCAACATGAAAGTGATGAAGAGTTGCCAAAAATTGAGAATTGATCTCATGGAATCAAAAATTGATTCTGTATCTGAAAGGGAAAATGCTCAACAGTCTATAAATTCCATTTTATCTCAAAATTCTCATTCTACTTCTGCAAAATCAGTTAACAAGAAGAAAGTACCCAACACAGCTTGGGTAGCTAAACACACTTAATCCTTATTGTGTGCAGGGCAAAGGAAAGAAGGTCATATGGATCATTGATAGTGGATGCTCCAGGCATATGACAGGTGATAAGGCCCTGCTATCATAATTTGGGGAGATGGCTGGCCCTTTGGTAACCTTTGGAGACAACATCAAAGGATTCACAATGGGATATGGCAAGATTGTTTCTGGAAATATTATCATTGAATATGTAGCACTAGTTGTTGGATTAGAAGTAAATCTCCTAAGTGTTAGTCAATTTGCAGATAGAGGTTTTCAAGTTGTTTTCAACAAAGAAGATTGTGCTTTTATTAGCAAAAAGACTGGTGAAATTGCTCTTAAGGGAGTAAGAAAGGGAAGCTTGTTTGTTGCAGACTTAGACTCAACAAATAAAGATGGAAAGTGTTGTTTCTACACCAAGGCATCAGAAGAGCAAAGCAAATTGTGGTATAAAAAACTATCTCACTTGAATTTCAAAGCAATCAACACCCTAGTCAAGAAGGAACTTGTGAGAGACATGCCCAATCTGGAATTTGCTCAACTGGAAGTTTGTGAAGCTTGTCAGAAAGGAAAAATGAAAAGATCAAGTCACAAGTCAAAATCTGTGAATTCTATAAGTGCACCTCTGCAACTTATTCACATGGACTTGTTTGGGCCAGTAAATGTCTTGTCCATTCCAAGGAACAAATATGCCCTTGTCATGGTTGATGATTTTTCAAGATACACTTGGGTTGAGTTCATGTACTCTAAAGATGAAACTCCAAACATCATAACTGAGCACATCAAGAAAATTGATAAGCAAGCTGAAGGAAAAGATAGTGTGAAAAGATTGAGAAGTGATAATGGAACAGAATTCAGAAACTCAATATTAAGTGAATTCTGCAAATGCAAAGGCATTGTGTAAGAATTTTCAGCAGCTAGAACACCTCAACAGAATGGAGTAGTTGAGAGGAAAAATAGAACATTGGTTGAAGCTGCTAGAACTTTGCTACAAGATGCTCAGTTGCCAACTAGTTTTTGGGAAGAGGCTGTTAATACTGCATGCTACACTCAAAACAGATATCTCATCAACAAAGCTCATGGCAAATCACCCTACTCAATCATGTCTAACAGGAATCCTACAGTGAAGCATCTACATGTGTTTGGAAGCAAGTGTTATATTCTAAAAGAGAACTCTGAATATGTGGGAAAAATTGACTCTAAAGTTTTTGAAGCAATTTTTCTGGGATATTCATTGGAAAGAACAGCCTATAAAGTTTATGTGATTGATCAAAAGAAAATTATGGAAAGCACATATGTGACTTTTGATGATGACAAGTATCCAGGCTTGGAATGCCTTGATGTAAATGATGTTGAAACCCTTATATTTTGAAATCTAACCATTGATAGTGATTCTGATGAGGAAGATAAAGTTGCGACATAACAAGTAACAAATGAAGAGATCTCTGAACAAAATCATGGAAATGAAAGCTCTCTTCAGACACCAGAATTAGATGGCACAAACTCAGGGGGAGAATGAGAGAATGGAAATGACAATCATGGTAATACTGAAGAAAATGATAAAGGCACTAATCAATAAACACACACCAGAAAGTGGGATAAGAGTCATACAGTAGAAGCTATTATTGGTGATCCCTCAGCTGGTGTGAGAACTAGAAGTGCAACTGCTACTGAATGCCTACATGCATGTTTTCTGTCTCAAGTAGAGCCCAAGAAAACTGAAGAAGCCCTATTGGATCCTGACTGGATATGTGCTATGCAGGAGGAGCTGGATCAGTTTGAGAGAAACAAAGTTTGGAAATTAGTCCCTGCACCAAAGAACATAAGCATAATTGGAACTGAGTGGGTGTACAGGAACAAAATGGATGAAAATGGAATTGTTACTAGAAACAAAGCAAGGCTGGTTGCTAAAGGCTTTTCACAAGAAGAGGGAATTGACTATGATGAGACTTTTGCTCCTGTTGCAAGACTAGAAGCAATAAGAATTTTTCTGGCATTTGCTGCACACTCAAATTTTAAGGTGTATCAAATGGATGTCAAGAGTGCTTTTCTTAATGGTGAACTAGAAGAAGAAGTTTATGTGCAACAGCCACCTGGCTTTGAAGATCCAGAATTCCCTAACTTTGTTTACAAATTACTCAAGGCTCTATATGGACTGAAACAGGCACCTAGAGCCTGGTATGACACACTGTCAGAATTTCTACTCAAACATGGGTTTACCAGAGGTACTATTGATAAGACTCTCTTCTATAAGAAGCATGATGAAGATATGATCCTAGTTCAAATCTATGTGGATGATATCATCTTTGGATCTACAAATGAAAAGCTTTGTCAAAGATTCTCTAGGCTAATGCAGAGTGAGTATGAAATGAGAATGATGGGAGAATTGAGTTACTTCCTTGGCCTTCAAGTTAGTCAAAGAAGTGAAGGTATTTTCATCAGCCAAACCAAATATGTGAATGACTTATAGAAGAAATTTGCTATGGTGGATAGCTCACCTGCATCTACATCAATGTCTACTGCAACCAAGTTGGATGAAAACAAGAAAGGCAAGAGTGTGGATATTTCAAGCTACAGAGGAATGATTGGATCATTGCTGTATTTGACTGCTAGTAGACCAGACATCATGTTTGCTACTTTTCTATGTGCCAGATTTCAAGCCAATCCAAAGGAATCACACTTGATGGTTGTCAAAAGGATTTTCAGATACTTAAAGGGAACTCCAAACTTGGGACTATGGTATCCTAAGGGAACTGGTTTTGAAGCTGTTGGATACACGTATGCAGATTTTGTTGGATGCAGGGTTGATAGGAAAAGTACTAGTGGAAGCTGTCAATTTCTTGGTCAAAGACTTGTGTCCTAGTATAGTAAGAAACAACAATCTGTGTCAACTTCCACAGCTGAGGCTGAATATATAGTTGCTGGAAGTTCTTGTGCTCAAGTGCTTTGGATTAGAAATCAGCTAATGGACTATGGTCCAGTGTTACACAAAATTCCTATTATTTGTGACAATACTAGTGCCATATCTATAGTAGCTAATCCAGTTAATCATTCTAGAACAAAGCACATTGATGTTATGTGCCATTTTATCAGGGAACATGCTGCAAATGGTACCATTGAGCTCATTTTTGTTCCAACAGAAAAACAATTAGCTGACATTTTTACTAAACCTTTGGATGAAGCAACCTTCACTAGACTTGTGAGTGAAATTGGAATGCTCAATTCTTCATCCTGAGGCAAGAACTCAGCTAATGTTTTGCAGCAAATTAATCTCTAACAAATCAACCTAGTTTGATTTAATTGGAAATTAACTGAAATATGAATTATAAATATTTCAGAATCTTTGTATATTTATTTTTCTTTAAAAAAAATTAACTTAGAATATTTTAAATTCTAAGTAAACTGCTTAGTTGTTAATTTACATCTTTAATGTGTAAAATTAACACAAGGCAGAAAAACAGCACTCAAAAGTATAGAGAACTGAGTTCTCGATAAGTCAAAATGACTTATCGACAAGTCATTTTAGAGTTCTCGAGTGAGTCCTCGATAAGTCTATTTACAGACTTCTCGAATAAATTCTCGATAAGCTCTATTATGACGTATCGATAAGACCATGTAGAGTTCTCTAATAGTGTTAACTCACAGAGTTCTCGACAAGAATATTTTGAGACTTATCAATAACTCAGAACTAAAATAATTTGATTCAATGAATTATTTTAGACAAATACTTTTGGAAAATTTATTCTGATTTCAATTTGATTCAATTCAAATAAATTAGAATTACTTCAGTCCTTTTTGGACAAACTGGGCATTTATCAGAGTTCTCGATAAGTCACTTGACTTCTCGAATGTACCATTTTCATATTCAAAATTACTTATCGATAAGTTTAATATCAAATGCTTATTTGACTTCTCGATAAGTATTTTAATTTCTCTATAAATACCCAGATTTCTCCATTAATATTAACTTGGAATTTCTCAAAACTCTAAGTAAACTGAATATTTATTACGTCATATCTTCAGTATGTGAACTTAATAAATAACAGATCAAAAAAAGCAAAAAATATGAAAAACTGAACAAATTTAATTCATAAATTCTGTTCATAAAAATACTTTTGAGATACCTAGTCTCGAATTTTCTCTGACTTATAGACACATTTACATGCTTATATGATTTCTTGCTTAAGTGGAAATATGTTAGTCTAATGTTAGCAGACTAGTACATTATTTGTGTTATTTTGCGTATGCTGATAGTGATAATCATATCTGATTACTTGCTGATAGGGAGAGTTACTTTTTGTGTATGAAGTACACGCTTATTGTATGGGGAATAGTTATTTTTAAAATAAACTAATATTCTTGAGTACTTGCATTGGGAATAGTCACTAGTCATTTCTAGCTGTCTAGTAGGCTTATGTGATTATTACTCCTATTATCCGGGCAACTCAAGAGTCTCTTAGTTTCTATCTTTACTCACTCTATAAATTAAAACGCTTCACTCTTTATCACTCATCACTCTCCTACTCTCAACAAAAACATCTAATTTCAAACTCGCCTTCTGTTCATCTCTCTTTCTCTCATTCAAATGGATGCCCCAGTCTTCTACAGACTTGTTAATGGAGCTTATCTACCGGTTCATCATTTGGATGATGATTTGGTGTATTTTGATCCTTTCGGACTTCGTGTCCGCATCAAGGGGGTAGTTTACAGCCCCTTTGATGTTCCACTTGAGGTCTTTTATGGACTCTCGTGGGATGATCAAATTGACATTCTTTTCTTTGAGATGGAAGCCTCATTCGAGTATGAGAGGCGTGCAAGAGAGGCTGAGCAGCAACGCCTTGCTGCTTTGGAGTTGCAGGAGAGGATCATCTCTCTTGCAAACTCCATGTCCAGGGCTTACCAGCGCAGGGCAAGGAGGTTGGAGGCTGAGAAGAAGAAGTCTAAATTAGAGTAGTTAGGATTAGGATTTACTTTATGTAATCTGCATCTTAATGTACTATATGTTTAATATCAATGAAATTATCTTCTTCCTTATCAATATGTTTTTGTTGCTTGATTGTTTATGTCATGATTGCTTTGTGTTTACAAATTAATTGATTATCAGTTTTCCTGTCATAATGCTTGCAACTGTATGTCTCAATGGTTATGCCTAATCAATACAGATAAATAAGTTCAATGCATTACAGGTTCAACACAATCCAGTCAGACAATAACAGGAGATTCAAGTTTCAATCAACAGGTATTTGTGTTAAACTGCAGCTAAAACATTTCAAAACCAAACTGCGGTTTACCCAGACACGGCAACACAAACACAAACTAGAACTTTCAGACAAGAATCAGAACTTTCATTAAACATGGAACAGCAACAGCAACACAAACGCAAACTCAAACACAATCCCACTCAGGTGACTCTCAAAAGCCATATGTTTTATAAAAGGACAACAATGTCTTGATGACCTTCAGATTGATTCAGTTGTTTGAGAAAACAATCCACCAAACATGAAAGTTTATCAGTTTACAGAATATTTCATGAATGTTTCTCATACACCTTCATGTGTAAAACAGTCTTAACAGACTGATAGGTTTAAGGGTAGTACTCCTGAGGGGGAGCTATCTAAATCCTCTCCAATTCAATTGGAGGTTCCTTAAGAAGGAACAACTCCCCTCATAACTCTAGCAGAAACTGTCTCAGCAGTCAAAGCTAGAAGAACAATTGCCTATGACAATGTCATAAAAAGGGCAATCTTATCACATTTATGTGACAGTGCTCTGCAAGGTGCACAAAGGTTCGAGGCTGGTGTACATAACAGCAACCCAGTCAAATCCTCTCCAATTCCAATCGAGGTTCTCACTACAAGTGGAGGACAACACACTGTTACAACCACAGAGCAATCTGTGAGTCAAACTGTGACCCCGGTCATAGATGCTTATGCACTCATTTTTCTGGTGAAATGAGTATAATTAGCCCTATACGGTTTTCCTCTAATCATATGATCACAGATTACCTCCTCTCAGCCACCTCTTATTTCTGTTGGTCAAACAACATTTGAGCCTTTCATGTGAGAATAAGAGAAAAGATTGAATGTAAAACAAAGAATAAGAGAGGCAGGATCCTTCCTGGAAAAAGGAGAGGTAGATGAATGTATGGATTTCATAATCCTTGTGAGGGAACTCTGACTCTCAAAAGTCATGAGTGTAGTGCAGTGAGATTTGGTGAGACCACTTATTCAAAAGAACAGAGAGCTTAGGACTTTTATCACTAACTGATTTTTTTGTATATCTAAGTGAAACTTCTATTGTTTAAAACTTATCACCATGAATCTTAATGAAGCTTGAAGCTGCAGACAGTGTTCCAAATGGACAATAACAACGGCTTGAACAATGTGCATTTAGCTGGATTTTACTTCCTGGAGATAATGTCAAAAAGGGGGAGAATATATCTAAATACCAAAACAGCTAATGGATGTTGAATAAATCTAAATGCAACTCAACAAAAGAAGACCTGATGGGAAGACTAGTTTTGGTTTCTGCATTTAGTTAAAGTTTTCACATCATCAATTAGAGCTTGTGCATAATTTCATAATGAACAAGTTGGGGGAGATTGTAATATATAACAGATGATGTCAAAGAATTATGCCTCAGAAGAATGTCAAAGATTACTGGAGGTAATAATATCATCAACAGCAGGCAAGAGCAGAATATCAAAGGATGGAAGATTTCTGAATATAAAAGTTGGTTCTTTGTCAAGTTACAGGATAGGGATGTTAGCTAGATATCCTAAGCCAGATTTGCTGAAACTAATAGAGGCTCTAGCTGACACCCCCATCCTAGAAGAATAGGAAATACTTGTACAAATTAAGAACATAATTGAGAAAGAATCAGACAGCCCAGTCTTTACTTAATTATTGTAAACTGTCCAATGTACAAGTGTTGTATCAGCTTTTGTATCATTTTATTTTCACTATTTAACTTGGGGTTAGTCTTGTTAACAGGCATGAATTTGTGATAAGCAATCTTCTCACAAATTGGGGGAGATTGTTGTGCAAGACATGCCTATATCATAACAAGACTAAGTCATACTGACAACCCTAAGATTAATTATATTGTAACCTTAATCTGTAATTCATACTTGTAACACTTAATGTCTGTAAAATGTAAATGGAGTAGACTGGAGCATTTTTCTCTAACCAGTGTCAAGCCTAAGAATTCTATCTGGAAGAAGATCGAGAAGATCATGCCTCATACGAATTATGAAGAAGCTTGGAGTTGAATAAATCTGTTTGGTGTAAAACATTCTAAGTCAAGATCTCTACAAGTCACAAAATTAGTGTTATAGAGAAATCATTCGAGAACTCCAGAACGACTTATCGAGAAGTCATTTAAACTCCAGAGAGTACCGACGGATGAGTAACATCTACCCGATGGATGAGCGATATCTACTCGACGGATGAGGAATGTCTACTCGATGGATAAACAATCACTACTCGATGGATAAGCAACATCCACCGGGTGTAGAGAACTCAGGAATTGTCTATCGAGAACTCAGAGATATCGACAAGTATATATTCATTAGAAAACTCTGAGTTATCGATAAGCCAAAGTCCATTAAAGAACTCTGAGTTATCGATAAACCAAAATTCACTAGAGAACTCAGAGTTGTCGATAAGTCTAGGCAACAATGAAGTTTCAGAGATATCGACAAGCCAACATGCCTATCGAGATGTCGAGTTCTCTATAGCTTAACTAGAGATCTCGAAGTGAAGAAATTTCTCTAAGTACAGAATTGCAGAACAGTTCAATATCCAAGGTTGCAAATCAACAAACAATTCACACAGCTGGATTGATAAGTCTACAAAAAGTAGCTTGAGAGATGTGCAAGATCAACGACAAAGATTAACTGACAGAGAAGATTAAAGTAAACATGGGATGCTAAAGATATGCTAAGCCAGAAATGGAAGATTTGCTTTTCTATAAATGGAAATGATAAGTGACAGTTTAGAAAAGCTAATAGCATGTTTATTATCCACTGTGTAAACCAGCAATTAACTGAGTTATAAAGTTAACACTGGTCCTCTAGTTAAGTTAAGAAGAATGATCAGATTAGAAAAATTGTGAGTTCTCTCTCAAGAAAGAAGCTAAGTTCTAAAACAAGAACTTAGAGATTTTGTAGCAAAACACTGCTTGATTTTTTAATATAAAATTAAGTGAGTTTTGAGGATCTTTGTTTTACATATTTGCACAGCTATTTATGTTTAACATCCATTCTAATAAATCATTAACAACAACCAACTGCTAAAGCCTAAGTCAATCGAAAATCAAACATTTAAGCCAAAACACATTCACCCCCCCTGTATTGTATTCATACCTAACAGATCCTTAATGGGCAAATCAGTTATTGATGACAAGGAAGGAGCAGAGCAACTGCAGGTTTTGAATGCACGTCCGTGGAAGATGAAGTTGGATTTACCATGCGATTCTCTTGGGTTAGCAGAGCTGAAAATTTCTCAGGAGCGTTTTAAACCATTTATTCAAGAAGCTCCCATACTTGAGCTCAACCGAAAGCCAGATCACTTGAGTTATTCATTCTTAGGTGCACCTCCTGACAAGGGGTTGGGATATATCTTTGATGTTGTAGAGGGTAGCCGAACGGATCCTCCAGTGCTTACAGAGGGTTCTTTTCACGTGCAGCAGGTAGTTGATAGGACTGGTGTTGGTGATGAGCCGTACAGGCGAGTAATTAGGCGTGTGGAGGCCATGCACGACATTCACCATCATTTTGCTGCAGATTTGACACATGCTTTCGGTATTGTTGTTCGAGACACTGGTGGCGAGGTTGATTGGCCACCTGATCCTCCACCCGACGAGGGTGATTCTCCTGCTAATTAGGTATGCCTGAAATCCTTATTATTACCTTCAATGAGGACATTGAAAATTTTAAGTTTGGGGGTGATAATGTAAGTATTAGTAGTGTATGTGTCCATATAGATTCATATAGATTCATGTTGCATGTTTAGTTGTAGTTCATTCATATTTTTGTATGATTGTTCATTTAGGACATATTTGTTTATTTTTATGTGATTTCATACAGTTGCATTTGCATGCATATTTAGCATGATCCTTTAAGATGAACTATGATATTTGATAAGTTAATGTTGATTTCAGTGTGGTGATGACGAATGGAGGGATGTTCAAGTCTTAATGAATTGATTTGCTTGCCGAAAACAAATATTTTCACAAAGTCTTATAGGGTTGCTTTTGATCTAGAACATGATCATACTTGTTTGTTGTTAAGATTTAATCATTTGGTTATAGTTAGAATTTGTTATATTCTCGTAATGACGTAAAAACACTGAATTTTTTATCTGGAGAAAAACTTGGATTTCATTGCTAGTTGTTGTAAGGTTAGGCGTCAAATGGCTAGTAGCCGGCTCATATTTTTATGAGTAGTCAAGGGTTGAATGAGATGGAGCGAAACACACTCATTCAGAAATTGTTGAAATAAAAAGAAAAAAAAGAAAAAAGAGAAAAAAAAGAAAGAAAAAAAGTATGTGTTTATGCATAATTGATCAAGAGTGAGCTCTTTAATACTCGAGTTATTAAGTTTTAGGGGACTTTGTGCCTATTGACCTAAGGCTTTTATAGTCTGGGATCCACTAACCTAACGCTCGCTACATGGGTATTAATTTATAAGTCTTTTGGGACCTCATTCATTGCAGGATCAAATAAGCATCTTTGTTATGTGTTCAATAATAGTGTGAATCCTTGTATAACTCTAGTAGAAAGGAGGTGTTGTGAGTCATAATGTGTTTATTGTCTATTATGTTTATAAACTTTTGATTGTTTCGATGATAGATAAGTTATGGTTATTGATCTAGTATCGAGAGTATATCTGTTAAGCATCCACACATGCACGTTTCTAGTTTGTGAGTTGGTTTGTGGGATTTATTCGAGATCTGTTTAAAGTCATTGCATTCTTAGAGACATTGGCTTATTCATTTGGTTATGGTTATTCTGAGGGGATCGATTGCATTATCATTTAGTTGCATTCACGTAGTTGCATTCATGCATTAGGTTTGTTTTGTAGTTTTAAGTCTGTTTATGCTTGAGGATAAACATCGATTCAAGTTTGGGGGTGTGATAAGTGGATTTTATATCCACTTGGAATGCTTTATTACAAGCTTAAATTGGTTTTTTGGACTCAAGTTGTTGGTATTTTGCTGTGTTTTTGTGTTATTGCATTTTAGGTATCAGTTAATTAAAGAAAAGAGCTTTAAAAGGAAATATGATGAAAAATGATCAGAATTAGAAGCCAAGGCCATTGTCTAGTTGTAGAGAATCTCGTTAGCTTCGCTTGGGCAGTTGAATCGCCTAATTCTGACGAGTAGAACTCAAGTTATGGCCAAAACACGATTCATCAGAAATTTTCAGCAGTCAGTAGCTGAGCGCCCGCTCAGCATAGCTGAGCGCCCGCTCAGCAGAGCTGGCGGCCGCTCAGGAGAGCTGAGCGGCCGCTCAGGAGAGCTGAGCGGCCGCTCAGGGCGCGGCTGGTCGCTGATTTCGCTGAAAAAGCCATTTTTGAGTGGAATTTAACGATTTTAAGGGTCCAGGTCCACTAGGGGAGTATATATACTTAAAAAAAGGTTTTTCATCATCTGGGAAGATTGGGATACCAAGGAGAAGACCTAGAAGCACATAACAACTCCGAAAAAGAAGATCTTGTTTTCAACTTGTGATTCTTTGAATTAGTTGTAAGTTTGGATGCTCGTTTTCGTTCTTGTTGAACCTAGATCTCGTTTATTCGTACTTTGAGTATATATACTTAAAAAAAGGTTTTTCATCATCTGGGAAGATTGGGATACCAAGGAGAAGACCTAGAAGCACATAACAACTCCGAAAAAGAAGATCTTGTTTTCAACTTGTGATTCTTTGAATTAGTTGTAAGTTTGGATGCTCGTTTTCGTTCTTGTTGAACCTAGATCTCGTTTATTCGTACTTTAATTATTATTCAGTTTATTAAGACCTTGTTTATACCATGCTTTCATTAGAACCCATGGTGACGATGAGTTCGATTATGGGCTAATCGTTGTCATGGGGTTCTAGCGGATTTATTTATGGATTTCAATAGTTAATTATTTTGATATCTTGGTGTGTGGTGATTGCTTGATATCCTAGTCTTGGTTGTGTTTATTCATCTTATGTGCATAGCTAACATATTAGATAGCGTGTTAATCTCTATTGAAGCGACAGTGAATATAGAGGTTTAGAACTTGCCATGCTAGCATAGGTTCATGTATTTTTTATGCATGATTCGTAGGTAACTCTAACTGTTTTACTTGCCCTATGTAATCATTATGGATAACTTGTGCTTAAACCGTTATGTTGTCAAATTCTATAGATATATAGGGTCTCAATATAATTGGTACTTATTCAGCTTCTATCTCTTTTGCCGATGTCTGGTAGAATGGTACTCGTGCAACGAAAGTTGGTGTTTATCAGTTTCGTGTTATCTGATTAGTGTCCTCACCATCACATGCTAAGGTAGAACGAGAAGGCTATTGAATGAAGTAGTAATGAAGTTAGAATCCCATGTTTGTCATATATAGTAATTCAACCTCAATTCTCTTAGTTGATGTTGTTTAGTATAATCTCTTAGTTTAATCAAAACCCAATTTGTTATTTGTTTTAGCATTGAGCGATAACCATACATTGTTGCATAGGTGCATAAATTGAACTTAACCTAAACCAGTCTATGTGGGAACAAATCTAATTTATATCTTATACTACTTGCGAACGCGTATACTTGCGTGTATTTTAGCGTGTGTTTTCGCCCTAACAAGTTTTTGGCGCCGCTGCCGGGGACTCGGTGTTAATTTTTAGTTTATGTGCTTGTCATCAGTGGTCGTTAAAGTTCACTTACTCAGATTCTTTTACTTTCACGGTTTATTTGTTTGTGTTTCAGCTACTCATTACAATGGGAGATCTAGCAGCACGAACGAAAGCATTGATGGATTTTTCTCAACCAAAGATCAATGACATTCAATCTAGCATTGGCAGGCCATCTATCACAGCTAATACCTTTGAGATCAAGCCTGGCATAATTCAATGGGTGCAGAATTTAGTCCAGTTTGGGGGTTCTCCAACAGAAGATCCCAATACGCACATTAGGGATTTCAAAGAGATCTGTGACACCTTCCGGTTCGATGGTGTTTCTGAAGATGCTATTAAGCTGAGACTTTTCCCATTCTCTCTGAGGGACAAGGCTAAGAGCTGGTTACACTCTCTACCAGCTGGTTCGATTACTACTTGGGAAGATCTTGCTCAGAAGTTTCTTACTAAATTCTTCCCTATGGCGAAGACAGCTGCAATCCGGAATGCTCTTACTCAATTTGCGCAGCAATCAGGAGAATATTTATATAAAGCTTGGGAGCGCTACAAGGAGATACTTAGGAACTGTCCTCATCATGGAATACCTGATTGGATAATCATCAATTGTTTTTACAATGGGTTGGGAGCACAGTCCAGACTCATGCTCGATGCAGCAGCAGGCGGAGAATTATGGGCAATGAGCTATGATGAAGCTTATGATCTAATTGACCTGATGGTTGCTAATGAATATTAGTATCCAACCCAGAGATATCCACATGGCAAGGTAGCAGGAGTTCTTGAAGTGGATACAGCTACGACTATCACTGCTCAACTAAAGGCGTTGTCTATGAAGATCGATTCTCTGGCTAACTATGGTGTTAAACAGATAATTAGTGTTTGTGAGCTGTGTGCAGGTCCGCATGCGACGGCATAATACACTATATCTAGTGACTCAGCTCAGTTTGTGAGCAACTTTCAGAGATCGCAGCAACCAGTTCCAGACACTTATCATCCTGACAACTAGAATCATACTAACTTCAGCTGAAACAACAATCAGAATGCGATACAACAGCCATTCCAGCAGTTTGGAAATAAGCTGTTCAACCCTCCTGGTTTTCAGCAATAACTCCAACTTCAACAACAAACTCATGTTGCAGGTCTATCTTCGAATAAAAAATCTGAATTGGAGGAGTTAAGGCTTATGTGCAAAAACCAGGCTCTTATATGCCAAAGCCAGACTGTTTCTATCAAGACTCTGGAGAACCAAATAGGGCAAATTGCTAATGCCTTATTGAATCAACCACCAGGAACACTTCCTAGTGATACAGAAGCCAATCCAGGAAAGAGGGAAGTTGAAGAACATGTGAACGCCATCACCTTAAGGTCTAGAAATGTCACAAGCCCCCAAATTCAGCAAGACAAAGAGCCTGAAAAATCTCAAGATTCAGAAAATGCAGTTGTGGCTGAAGAAGATGTGCAGAAGGAAGTAGAGGTGGAACCAAGGAAGACTACTGTGGAGCACACTCCTCCTGAGGGTAATACAGGGGAGAAACAAATCTATCCTCCACCTCCTTTTCTAAAGAGGCTGCAGAAAAAAAGCCGGATAAGCAGTTTGAGAAGTTTTTGGAGGTGTTCAAGAAAATTCATATCAACATACCTTTCGCTGAAGCTCTTGAACAGATGCCTAGCTATGCGAGGTTTATGAAATGTATTCTCTCTCGGAAAGTGAAGCTCGATGACTTAGAGACCGTTGTTCTCACGGAGGAATGCAGTGATGTGCTGCAACAGAAGTTGCCTCCGAAGCTTAAAGATCATGGAAGCTTCACTATTCCTTGCACCATCGGAAACTTATCGTTCGACAAGTGTTTATGTGATTTAGGAGCTAGCATCAATCTGATGCCCTTATCTATCTTCAAGAAGCTTGGTTTGCCTGATCTGAAACCAACATACATGTCATTGTAACTAGCTGACCGTTTCATCGCTTATCCACGAGGTATATTGGAGGATGTCTTGGTCAAGGTGGATAAACTCACATTTCCTGCTGACTTTGTAATTCTTGATTTCGAGGAAGATAAGAAGATTCCCATTATCTTGGGAAGATCATTCTTAGCTACAGGCCGAACTATGATCGATGTGCAAAAATGAGAGCTTTCGATGAAGGTTTACTGATCAAAAGGTCACTTTTAATGTGTTCAAGGAAATAAAGTTACCCACAACTAAAGAGGAGTGCTTTAAAGTCGAGTGGGTTGACTCTGTAGTAAATTCAGAGCTTGAGCAATTGCTAGAGTTCAGAGACCTTAGAGAGATCCTTAATGGGGAAATCAGTTATTGATGATAAGAAGGAGCAGAGCAGCTGCAGGTTTTGAATGCACCTCCGTGGAAGAGGAAGTCGGATTTACTATGCGATTCTCTTGGGTTAGCAGAGCTGAAAATTTCTCAGGAGCATTTTGAATCATTTATTCAAGAAGCTCCCATACTTGAGCTCAACCGAAATCCAGATCACTTGAGTTATTCATTCTTAGGTGCACCCCCTGACAAGGGGTTGGGAAATATCTTTGATGTTGTAGAGGGTAGCCGAACGGGTCCTCCAGTGCCTACAGAGGGTTCTTCTCATGTGCAGCAGGTAGTTGATAGGACTGGGGTTAGTGATGAGCAGTACAGGCGAGTAATTAGGCATATGGAGGCCATGCACGACATTTACCGTCATTTTGCTGCAGATTTGACACATGCTTTCGGTACTATTGTTGACACTGGTGGCGAGGTTGATTGGCCATCTGATCCTCCACCCGACGAGGGTAATTCTCCCGCTAATTAGGTATGCCTGAAATCCTTATTATTACCTTCAATGAGGACATTGAAAATTTTAAGTTTAGGGATGATAATGTAAGGATTAGTAGTGTGTGTGTCCATATAGATTCATATAGATTCAGGTTGCATGTTTAATTGTATTTCATTCATATTTTTGTATGATTGTTCATTTAGGACATATTTGTTTGTTTTTATGTGATTTCATACAGTTGCATTTGCATGCATATTTAGCATAATCCCTTAAGATGAACTATGATATTTGATAAGTTGATGTTGATTTCAGTATGGTGATGACGAATAGAGGGATGTTCAAGTCTTAATGAATTGATTTGCATGCCGGAAATAAATATTTTCACAAAGTCTTATAGGGTTGCTTTTGATCTAGATCATGATCATACTTGTTTGTTGTTGAGATTTAATCACATTGGTTATATTTAGAATTTGTGATATTCTCGTAATGACGTAAAAACACTGATTTTTTTATCTAGAGAAAAACTTGGATTTCATTACTAGTTGTTGTAAGGCTAGGCGTCAAATGGCTAGTAGCCGGCTCATATTTTTATGAGTAGTCTAGGGTTGAATGAGATGGAGCGATACACACTCATTCAGAAATTGTTGAAAAAAAGAAAAGAAAAAAGAAAAAAGAGAAAAAAGAAAGAAAAAAAATATGTGTTTATGCATAATTGATCAAGAGTGAGCTCTTTAATACTCGAGTTATTAAGTTTTAGCAGACTTTGTGCCTAGTGACCTAAGGCTTTTATAGTCTGGGATCCACTAACCTAACGCTCGCTATATGGGTATTATTTTATAAGTCTTTTGGGACCTCATTCATTTCACGATCAAATAAGCATTCTTTGTTATGTGTATAATAATAGTATGAATCCTTGTATAACTCTAGTAGAAAGGAGGTGTTGTGAGTCATAATGCGTTTATTGTCTATTCTGTTTATAAACTTTTGATTGTTTCGATGATAGATAAGTTATGGTTATTGATCTAGTATCGAGAGTATATATGTTAAGCATCCACATACGCATGTTTCTGGTTTGTGAGTTGGTTTGTTGGATTTATTCGAGCTCTGTTTATAGTCATTGCATTCTTAGAGGCATTGGCTTATTCATTTGGTTATGGTTATCTGAGGGGATCGATTACATTATCATTTAGTTGCATTCACGTAGTTGCATTCATGCATTAGGTTTGTTTTGTAGTTTTAAGTCTGTTTATGTTCGAGGATAAACATCGAATCAAGTTTGGGGGTGTGATAAGTGGATTTTATATCCACTTGGAATACTTTATTACAAGCTTAAATTGGTGTTTTGGACTCAAGTTGTTGGTATTTTGATGTGTTTTGGCCGCCCAGGAGCTCAGCGCCCGCTCAGGAGAGCTGAGCGGCCGCTCAGGGCGTGGCTGGTCGCTGATTTCGCTGAAAAGGCCATTTTTGAGTGGAATTTGACGATTTTAAGGGTCCAGGTCCACTAGGGGCGTATATATACTTCAAAAAAGGGATGTCATCATCCGGGAAGATTGGGATACAAAGGAGAAGACCTAGAAGCACATAACAACTCCGAAAAAGAAGATCTTGTTTTCAACTTGTGATTCTTTGAATTAGTTGTAACTTTGGATGCTCGTTTTCGTTCTTGTTGAACCTAGATCTCGTTTATTCGTACTTTAATTATTATTCAGTTTATTAAGACCTTGTTTATACCATGCTTTCATTGGAACCCATGGTGACGATGAGTTCGATTATGGGCTAATCGTTGTCATAGGGTTCTAGCGGATTTACTTATGGATTTCAATAGTTAATTGTTTTGATATCTTGGTGTGTGGTGATTGATTGATATCCTAGTCTTGGTTGTGCTTATTCGTCTTATGTGCGTAGCTAACATATTAGATAGCGTGTTAATCTCTAATGAAGCGACAGTGAATATAGAGGTTTAGAACTTGCCATGCTAGCATAGGTTCATGTATTTGTTATGCATGATTCGTAGGTAACTCTAACCGTTTTACTTTCCCTTTGTAATCATTATGGATAACTTGTGCTTAAACCGTTATGTTGTCAAATTCTATAGACATATAGGGTCTCAATTTAATTGGTACCTATTCAGCTTCTATCTCTTTTGCGGATGTCTGGTAGAATGGTACTCGTGTAACGAAAGTCGGCGTTTATCAGTTTCGTGTTATCTGATTAGTGTCCTCACCATCACATGCTAAGGTTAAGAATGAGAAGGCTATTGAATGAAGTAGTAATGAAGTCAGAATCCCATGTTTGTCATATATAGTAATTCAACCTCAATTCTCTTAGTTAATGTTATTTAGTATAATCTCTTAGTTTAATCAAAACCCAATTTGATATTTGTCTTAGCATTGAGCGATAACCATGCATTGTTGCATAGGTGCATAAATTGAACTTAACCTAAACCAGTCTCTGTGGGAACGAATCTGATTTATATCGTATACTACTTGCGAACGCGTATACTTGCGTGTATTTTAGCGTGTGTTTTCGCCCGAACAAGTTTTTGGCGCCGATGCCGGGGACTCGATGTTAATTTTTAGTTTATGTGCTTGTCATCAGTGGTCGTTAAAGTTCACTGACTCAGATTCTTTTACTTTCACGGTTTATTTGTTTGTGTTTCAGGTACTCATTACAATGGGAGATATAGCAGCACGAACGAAAGCCTTGATGGATTTTTCTCAACCCAAGATCAATGACATTCAATCTAGCATTGGTAGGCCATCTATCACAGCTAATACCTTTGAGATCAAGCCTGGTATAATCAATGGGTGCAGAGTTCAGTCCAGTTTGGAGGTTCTCCAACGGAAGATCCCAATACGCACATTAAGGATTTCATAGAGATCTGCGAACCTTCAGGTTCAATGGTGTTTCTGAAGATGCTATTAAGCTGAGACTTTTCCCATGCTCTCTGAGGGACAAGGCTAAGAGCTGGTTATACTCTCTACGAGCTGGTTTGATTACTACTTGGAAAGATCTTGCTCAGAAGTTTCTTACTAAATTCTTCCCTATGGCGAAGACAGCTGCAATCCGGAATGTTCTTACTCAATTTGCGCAACAATCAGGGGAATATTTATATAAAGCTTGGGAGCGCTACAAGGAGATGCTTAGGAACTGTCCTCATCATGGAATGCCTGATTGGATGATCATCAATTGTTTTTAAAATGGGTTGGGAGCACAGTCCAGACCCATGCTCGATGCAGCAACAGGCAGAGCATTGTGGGGAAAGAGCTATGATGAAGCTTATGATCTAATTGAACTGATGGTTGCTAATGAATATCAGTATCCACCCCAGAGATATCCACATGGCAAGGTAGCAGGACTTCTTGAAGTGGATACAGCTACGGCTATCACTGCTCAACTAAAGGCGTTGTCTATGAAGATCGATTCTCTGGCTAACTATGGTGTTAAACAGATAATTAGTGTTTGTGAGCTATGTGCAGGTCCGCATGTGATGGCACAATGTGCTATATCTAGTAACTCAGCTCAGTTTGTGAGCAACTTTCAGAGATCGCAGCAACCAGTTCCAGACACTTATCATCCTGACAACTAGAATCATCCTAACTTCAGCTGGAACGACAATTAGAATGCGATACAACAGCCATTCCAGCAGTTTGGAAATAAGTTGTTCAACCCTCCTGGTTTTCAGCAACAACTCCAACTTCAACAACAAACTCATGTTGCAGGTCTATCTTCGAATGAAAAATCTGAATTGGAGGAGTTGAGGCTTATGTGCAAAAACCAGGCTCTTATAAGCCAAAGCCAGGCTATTTCTATCAAGATTCTGGAGAACCAAATAGGGCAAATTGCTAATGCCTTATTGAATCGACCACCAGGAACGCTTCCTAGTGATACAGAAGCCAATCTAGGAAAGAGGGAAGTTGAAGAACATGTGAACGCTATCACCTTAAGGTATGGAAAGGTCACAAGCCCCCAAATTCAGCAAGACGAAGAGCCTGAAAATTCTCAAGATTCAGAAAATGCAGTTGTGGCTGAAGAAGATGTACAGAAGGAAGTAGAGGTGGAACCAAGGAAGACTACTGTGGAACACACTCTTCCTGAGGGTAATACAGGGGAGAAATAAATATATCCTCCACCTCCTTTTCCAAAGAGGCTGCAGAAGAAAAAGCCGGATAAGCAGTTTGAGAAGTTTTTGGAGGTGTTCAAGAAACTTCATATCAACATACCTTTCGCTGAAGCTCTTGAACAGATGCCTAGCTATGCGAGGTTTATGAAAGGTATTCTCTCTCGGAAAGTGATGCTCAATGACTTAGAGATCGTTGCTCTCACAAAGGAATACAGTGTTGTGCTATAACAGAAGTTGCCTCCGAAGCTTAAAGATCATGGAAGCTTCACTATTCCTTGCACCATTGGAAACTTGTCGTTCGACAAGTGTTTATGTGATTTAGGAGCTAGCATCAATCTGATGCCCTTATCTATCTTCAAGAAGCTTGGTCTGCGTGATCCGAAACCAACATACATGTCATTGCAACTAGCTGACCGTTCCATCGCTTATCCACGAGGTATAGTGGAGGATGTCTTGGTCAAGGTGGATAAACTCATCTTTCCTGCTGACTTTGTAATTCTTAATTTCGAGGAAGATAAGAAGATTCCCATTATCTTGGGAAGATCATTCTTAGCTACAGGCCGAACTATGATCGATGTGCAAAAATGAGAGCTTTCGATGAAGGTTTACGATCAAAAGGTCACTTTTAATGTGTTCAAGGAAATAAAGTTATCCACAGCTAAAGAGGAGTGCTTTAAAGTCGAGTGGGTTGACTCTGTAGTAAATTCAGAGCTTGAGCAATTTCCAGAGTCAGAGACCTTAGAGAGATCCTTAATGGGGAAATCAGTTATTGATGACAAGGAAGGAGCAGAGCAGCTGCAGGTTTTGAATGCACCTCCGTGGAAGAGGAAGTTGGATTTACCATGCGATTCTCTTGGGTTAGCAGAGCTGAAAATTTCTCAGGAGCGTTTTGAATCATTTATTCAAGAAGCTCCCATACTTGAGCTCAACCGAAATCCAGATCACTTGAGTTATTCATTCTTAGGTACACCCCCTGACAAGGGGTTGGGAAATATCTTTGATGTTGTAGAGGGTAGCCGAACGGGTCCTCCAGTGCCTACAGAGGGTTCTTCTCATGTGTAGCAGGTAGTTGATAGGACTGGGGTTAGTGATGAGTAGTACAGGCGAGTAATTAGGCGTATGGAGGCCATGCACGACATTCATCGTCATTTTGCTGCAGATTTGACACATGCTTTCGGTACTGTTGTTCGAGACACTGGTGGTGAGGTTGATTGGCCACCTGATCCTCCACCCGACGAGGGTGATTCTCCCGCTAATTAGGTATACCTGAAATCCTTATTATTACCTTCAATGAGGACATTGAAAAATTTAAGTTTGGGGGTTATAATGTAAGGATTAGTAGTGTGTGTGTCCATATAGATTCATATAGATTCATGTTGCATGTTTAGTTTAGTTCATTTATATTTTTGTATGATTGTTCATTTAGGACATATTTGTTTGTTTTTATGTGATTTCATACAGTTGCATTTGCATGCATATTTAGTATGATCCCTTAAGATGAACTAAGATATTTGATAAGTTGATGTTGATTTCAGTGTGGTGATGACGAATAGAGGGATGTTCATGTCTTAATGAATTGATTTGCATGCCGGAAACAAATATTTTCACAAAGTCTTATAGGGTTGCTTTTGATCTAGATCATGATCATACTTGTTTTTTGTTGAGATTTAATCACTTGGTTATATTTAGAATTTGTGATATTCTCGTAATGACGTAAAAACACTGATTTTTTTATCTGGAGAAAAACTTGGATTTCATTGCTAGTTGTTGTAAGGATAGGCATCAAATGGCTAGTAGCCGGCTCATATTTTTATGAGTAGTCTAGGGTTGAATGAGATGGAGCGAAACACACTCATTCAGAAATTGTTGAAAAAAATGAAAAAAAAGAAAAAAGAGAAAAAAAAGAAAGAAAAAAAGTATGTGTTTATGCATAATTGATCGAGAGTGAGCTCTTTAATACTCGAGTTATTAAGTTTTAGGGGACTTTGTGCCTATTGACCTAAGGCTTTTATAGTCTGGGATCCACTAACCTAACGCTCGCTACATGGGTATTATTTTATAAGTCTTTTGGGACCTCATTCATTGCATGATAAAATAAGCATCTTTGTTATGTGTTCAACAATAGTGTGAATCCTTGTATAACTCTAGTAGAAAGGAGGTGTTGTGAGTCATAATGTGTTTATTGTCTATTCTATTTATAAACTTTTGATTGTTTCGATGATAGATAAGTTATGGTTATTGATCTAGTATTGAGAATATATTTGTTAAGCATCCACACACGCACGTTTCTGGTTTGTGAGTTGGTTTGTGGGATTTATTCGAGCTCTATTTAAAGTCATTGCATTCTTAGAGGCATTGGCTTATTCATTTGGTTATGGTTATTCTGAGGGGATCGATTGCATTATCATTTAGTTGCATTCACGTAGTTGCGTTCATGTATTAGGTTTGTTTTGTAGTTTTAAGTCTGTTTATGCTTGAGGACAAACATCGATTCAAGTTTGGGGGTGTGATAAGTGGATTTTATATCCACTTGGAATGCTTTATTACAAGCTTAAATTGGTTTTTTGGACTCAAGTTGTTGGTATTTTGATGTGTTTTTGTGTTATTGCATTTCAGTTATCAGTTAAATAAAGAAAAGAGCTTTTAAAGGAAATATGATGAAAAATGATCAGAATTGGAAGCCAAGGCCTTTGTCAAGTTGTAGAGAATCTCGTTAGCTTCGCGTGGGAAGTTGAATCGCCTAATTCTGAAGAGTAGAACTCAAGTTATGGCCAAAATAAGATTCATCAGAAATTTTCTCACTCAGTAGCTGAGCGCCGGCTCAGCAGAGCTGAGCGGCCGCCCAGGAGCTGAGCGCCCACTCAGGAGAGCTGAGTGGCCGCTCAGGGCGCGGCTGGTGGCTGATTTCGCTGAAAAAAGCCTTTTTTGAGTGGAATTTGATGATTTTAAGGGTCCAGGTCCACTAGGGGCGTATATATACTTAAACAAAAGGGTTTTCATCATCCGGGAAGATTAGGATACCAAGGAGAAGACCTAGAAGCACAGAACAACTCCGAAAAAGAAGATCTTGTTTTCAACTTGTGATTCTTTGAATTAGTTGTAACTTTGGATGCTCGTTTTCGTTCTTGTTGAACCTAGATCTCGTTTATTGGTACTTTAATTATTATTCAGTTTATTAAGACCTTGTTTATACCATGCTTTCATTGGAACCCATGGTGATGATGAGTTCGATTATAGGCTAATCGTTGTCATGGGGTTCTAGCAGATTTACTTATGGATTTCAATAGTTAATTGTTTTGATATCTTGGTGTGTGGTGATTGATTGATATCCTAGTCTTGGTTGTGCTAATTCGTCTTATGTGCGTAGCTAACATATAAGATAGCGTGTTAATCTCTATTGAAGCGACATTGAATATAGAGGTTTAGAACTTGCCATGCTAGCATGGGTTCATGTATTTGTTATGCATGATTCGTAGGTAACTCTAACCGTTTTACTTGCCCTATGTAATCATTATGGATAACTTGTGCTTAAACCGTTATATTGTCAAATTCTATAGACATATAGGGTCTCAATATAATTGGTGCCTATTCAGCTTCTATCTCTTTTGTGGATGTCTGGTAGAATGGTACTCGTGCAACGAAAGTTGGCATTTATTAGTTTCGTGTTATCTGATTAGTGTCCTCACCATCACATGCTAAGGTTAAGAACGAGAAGGCTATTGAATGAAGTAGTAATGAAGTTAGAATCCCATGTTTGTCATATATAGTAATTCAACCTCAATTCTCTTAGTTAATGTTATTTAGTATTATCTCTTAGTTTAATCAAAACCCAATTTGTTATTTGTCTTAGCATTGAGCGATAACCATACATTGTTGCATAGGTGCATAAATTGAACTTAACCTAAACCAGTCTCCGTGGGAACGAATCTGATTTATATCTTATACTACTTGCGAACGCGTATACTTACGTGTATTTTAGCGCGTGTTTTCGCCCTAACAAAAGTAAATGATGATAAAGTGAAATCAGTATTTATAGCTTGTGAATCTGAAGATTCAGCTTCTTTGCAGACATTTAGTGGAGCAACTAATAAGATATCAGCATATGGTGATGATGGATGAATTCTGCCTTCAGCATCTATTACTAGTGTCACTAAAGAAGGAGTGAAAGCCTTTATTGCAACTTTGATGTAATGGTTCTTGTGTGGCTGGAGAATCAGGATTACTGGATGACTTTGACACCCAGGTTCTTGTGTACTGTTCTCCATAATTGTAGTGTTTGACTCCTGATCAGGGTCTTCTTGAAAAGCAGTTGTCTGACTGAGTCTTTCAGGATCAAATCGCCTACAGAAGTCCTTGATCTGAGAGACTTCTGCATGAATTCTGGCAGTTTCTTCATCATTCCATTATTGATTGGACTTTTCATTCAGAGGCTCTTGTTCTTCAATATCTGCTGCACCACTTTAAGGTGCATGTTCTTGTGGGATTGGATCAGGAGTTATAGCTGTTGTATCCCTTTAAGATACAGGTTATTGTGTGCTTGATCTAGGGAAAAGACCTTTCCCATTGAGCCTCTTGACACTCTCTTCAACTTTCTCATGAGAGATCTCCCTTGCTTTCTTACTTTGCTGCTTGACAGGAGAATCAGAAAAAATCACAGGTGCATCAGGATTTGATTGAAAATCAGAATTTGATGCAAATGTCCCCAAAGTCTCCTCAGCAATTTCCTGTTTGATCTTGAGCAAGTTCTGATTGTAGTATATTTTAACCAGCTTCCTTTTCTTTGGTCTTGGGATTGTACCAACATCAGGATTTCTGGCACTTTGAATAGCATCAGTAGTTGTGCCTTTCTCAGTTGGTAGAACACCTGGTCTTGGAGAAGAATCAAATTAAAGGTTTCGAAATTCAGAAGATAAGGTAGCATTGTCCTTATCTGAATCTGATTCTAGTCCAGCAAGCACAAGTTTCTTCTTGATAGATTCTGAAGGGGAATGAGGAACTTGTATTGCATCAACTTTTGACGTTATTACATCAGGATTTGTAGCCCTCTTATCCAATTCTTTCTTTCTTTTTACAATAGGTTTCTTCTGGGAGACACCTGAGATGGCTTCTGTTTGAGGTTGTGATGGTGGTTGAGTTTGTGTTTGAGGTTGTGTGTGGGTAGTTGTGCTTGGGTTAGCTACAGGGGGTTTCCAATAGTTATGGCATGCAACTGAGCACTTTGCCTGTTAGGTAAGCCATAAGTCACAGGGAGCCTTGCAATGAGCAAGTTGCCTAGCAACCAAAGGCAACCTGAAGGGAACTAAATTCAACTGCTTTTTATCTTGTGAAATTAAGTCAGAAAAATCCCTTTTATCAATTTAAATATTGGCACTATTTGATTAGAGGGTGTAACGACTGGGAAATTACGCCTGTATAATATCACAATAAAGACGAAATTGTATGTTTTATTATGTCATTAAGTGTATTTAGTCATAAAACCCTAGATGTTATGTGTTATGTGTGTTCTGTGATGTCAGGGTATTTTCCGGGTAATATATTTCGTGTTAAAAGATTTTGTATCAAAAGTCGTACAACCCGAACTTTGTTTTAATAGTTGATAATTCAAATAAAATAATTGGCCTTATTTTTCCTAGTATGGCTTGTACCATAGCGATATTCTGAACATCCATTTATTTTATAAATTTTCTCGGTTCGCGAAAAATGACTTTTCCGGACCTTTTCGGATGTCAAAAACCCCACAAAAATCATATTTTTATTTTTATAAAACTGTGGGACTTTCAAATATTCCATTTCTTTGCATTTTTGAATTATTCACAATTTTTGGGATTTTTTGGCATATATATTGTATATATTAAATATTTAAAAATTAAAAATTAATACTCAAAAATTATAAAATTAAGGGCTAATTAATTTTATTAGATGTAAAATCAGGGCCTTAATTTTAATTAGGGGTATTATTTTCATTACTATAAATAGCCTAATTATTATTATTTATTTAATAATTAATTATTAAAAATTCTGAAAAATTCTGGAAATTCTCTGAAGCATAGGGTCGGGTCGGATTTCAGGTCAAGAATCAAACCGTGATTTTGAGCAACTCTGAGCACCAAATCTGTTGATGTGAGTACTCAACCCACTCCTCTTGATCTATTCTTTCAGTTTCTGGTATCAATTTCATGTTTTGATTCGTTATTTTTCAATTTTAATTTTTAGGATTTATGTTCGAATTAGGACTTTTTGATTCTAGGGTTATTTGATTGATTTGATGATTGATATAAGCTTTATTTGAATGTTTACAGTCGATTTATACTAGTTAATTCATCAAACGATTCCTGTATGAGTGAATTCGAGCATTAGGGTTTATGCTAATTTTTGATTTATAAGTTTTTGATTTTGAGTAATCTGAGGTTGATTAGAGGTTATGGCTTTGATTATATAGTTCATAAGCTTTGATTTGAGATATTGAACGCGAAGTTTCATGTACAGATGAGTGAAATCGATGTTTGGCCGGAGTTTAATCGAGTTTGATCGGAGGTTACGATTTCGGGATGATTCTGGTGATTGAATGGTTGATTTAAGTTGATAAACTAATTTGGAATTGATTCCAGCTGAAAAAACGAACCAAATGGTTATGTTTTTTGCCATAAATTGGTTGGCCGGAAATCTGTTCCGGTCGCTTGAATTCTAGGCAAAATACGACCATGTTCTTCATGACCCGGATTTTGACCCGTTTGGCCCGTTAGTTTAACCCAATTTTGATCCATTTTGTCATAAATTAATTTTCTGACAAATGTTTCTCGATTTTGTATTTTATTTTTATTTTTATAAATTATAAAAAATAGTTTTATTTATTTTATAAATTGATTAATTAATTAATTTAATTGATTTATTTATTTTATAAATAAATCTGAAATATTTTTAAAAATCAAAATAATTATTTCTTTAATTCTTAATTATTTAAAAATGATTAATCATATTGATAATTAATTAATTTATTTTCAATAAATCATAATAAATTCATTTTAATTCCAAAAATTATGAAAAAATCATTTTTAATTCTGATTTTTCCTAAATAATTATTTAAAAATATTTTTGAGGTTCAATAATTTTGAATAATTAACTATATTGAATAATAAATTAATTTACCCTTATTTATTGAATAATAATTGAACCGTTTATCCAATTTAAACGAAACGAAAGCCCTTTGATAGGGAATAAATAAAACCTGATTACGTATTTAATATTGCATTAATTACACATAATTTGGGCCATAAAGCCCAATAAGAAGATGTATGAGATTCAGACCAAAAAGGTTATGTTAGATATATTTGAGATGGCATGTCTAATATGTTTCATGCTTAGTTTTCGGATCATAACAAACAGGAAATATCATGACTTACTGGAATCAGTACTTACTGGAAGTCAGAAGATAGATATCAGAACTTAAGGTCATATCAGAACTTAAGTACGGGAGGACTTACAGTTAATGAAGGAAGCTGATTTACAGGATAGAAGATCGAGACTAAAACAAAAGAAGATATGCATGGAAAGAGTTAGAAGATACGAAGACTTGTATAAGATATCTGATTGATATATTTTAAGAGACAGAATTATATTCCATATCAATTAGAAGTTAACTTGTAACTGTATACTATATAAACACAGACATAGGTTTACACTATATATGTTATCATTATCGAAAAGATCATACATTGTAACCTAGCAGCTCTTAGTGATATTTGTTCATCACTGAGAGAGAACAGTTCCATTGTAACAGAGTTTATTATATTGAATATATTTGTTTACCGTTACTTGTGTTCGAAATCGATTTGATTATAATAAACACTGTATTCAACCCCCTTCTACAGTGTTGTGTGACCTAACAATTGGTATCAGAGCTTATCTGTTAACACACATACAGTAAAGATCCAAACAATCATGTCTGAAGAAGCAGAAACTCCAACCAAGCCCACCAAAACTGAAGAAACTAAAAACACTCAAATCCACAGTCGATATGAGACTATTAGGGTTCCCATACTGAGACCTTCTGAGTATGCCATATGGAAAGTGAAGATGGCTATGTTTCTGGAAGCTATAGATCCAGAATACCTTGATAGAATTAATGAAGGACCACATAAGCCAACCAAGCTCTCTGTTGTAGTTGCAGATCAGCCAGCAAAGACCATACCAAAGGAGAAAAGTGAGTATGCAGCTAAAGACATCTCATCCATTGCCAAGGATGCAAAGGTAAGTCATTTGTTGCATAGTGCCATTGATAATGTCATGTCAAACAGGGTAATTTATTGCAAGACTGCAAAGGAGATATGGGATGCTTTGGAGACAAGATGCCAGGGAACTGATGTAATCAAGAAGAACATGAGGACTATACTCACTCAAGAGTATGAGCACTTTGACTCAAAAGCTGATGAGTCATTAACTGACTTATATGACAGGTTTGTCAAACTCTTGAATGATCTATCACCGGTGGACAAGGAATATGATCTTGAAGATTCAAATCTAAAATTCCTCTTAGCTCTTCCTGAAAGTTGGGATTTGAAGTCTACTACTATAAGAGACAACTATGCTCTTGATAAAACTATTCTTGATGAAATTTATGGTATGCTCAAGACTTAAGAACTTGAGATGGATCAAAGGAGCAAGAGGCATGGAAGAAAGTCAAGGACAATTGCTCTTAAAGCTGAGGAGGAATCTCCTAAAGTGGTTTCCTCAAAGAGGGGCAAAGGAAAGGCTCTCATCATAAAGTCTGATTCAGAGTCATCATATTCTGATGATGATGATTCAGAAACTAAAAGTGTACCTGAAATGGATGTTGATGAGAGATGATGCAACTGTGTGCTCTTATGGTGAAGGGTATCACAAAGATAGCCTACAGGAAATTCAGAAAGGGAAAGAAGTTTTTCCAGGAAAAGTGGAAGTTCTGATAAGAAAGGGTTCAGAAAGTATGAAGGCAAAAGTGCAAAGTCTAACAGAGGAGACAACTCAAATGTTAAATGCTACAATTGTAGTGAAAGAGGCCACATATCTCCTGACTGCAAGAAAGGAAAGAGTGACAAAGGCAAGACACTTATCACAAAGAAGAAAAGCTGGACAGACTCTTCAGATTCTGAAGATGAGGTGAATTATGCTTTAATGACAAATGCTGATGGCATCCCTGAAACTGATGAATTGAAGGTACCTCAAATAACTTATGCTTTTCATACTGATGATATTACTGAGTTGAGATTATATCTTAAAACCAGGTTTATTAGCTACAGAGATCAAACTTTAATATGTGAAAGATTAACTTCTAAAAATCTTGCTTATAAGAAAAGGAATGACTATTTAGAAAAAGAGTTAGTTATGTTCCATCAAACTCGGAAAGAAAGAGATGATGCTTTTTATGTTAGAGATGAAGTGCTAAAATTGAATCAATCTCTAAAAACTGAGTTAGAAAAAGAAAGAGAGATTATCAGGACTTGGACTAACTTTGGCAGAACAACTCAGAATTTATTAAGTAGTGGAAACTGGAAAGAGGGCTTAGGTTATGGAGATGAAAAAAGTGAAAAAGGAACTGAACAAATTGAGCCTATTGTTGTTAAACAGACTACTAAGCCAAAGGTAAATCCTGTTAAGTTTGTAGCTAAAACTGTAAAGTCTGATTCTGAAAAGATGAAAGAGACTGTAGCAGAAGTTAAGGAAAAGTCAACTTCTGACAAATTAGAACAGGATAAACCAGCTGAAGTTAACATAGGCTTAATGACAAAGAAGCAGCTTAAGCATAAGCTGAAAGAAATAAGGAATGTCAACAAGGTAAAGGCAGCTAGGAAAAATAGGAATGGAAAGGAAGGTGTGAATAAAAGCAATAATTATATGCCTATTCCTAATGCTCCTAGAAAGAAATGTAATAACTCTGGAAACTCGAACCATCTTGCTTCTTTTTGCAGGAAGAATAAGAATATAAACTCTTTACCTCCTAAGTCAGGAATTAAAAGTCAGTCTGTTAGGTTTAAGCCACAAAATCCTTGTTTTTATTGTGGTAGTTTATGGCATTCCATTTATACTTGTAAGGAATATCATAGCTTGTACTATGATTATTATCAAATAAAACCTTCTTTGAAAAAAGTTACTTTAATTCCTTCTAGTGTAAAGTCTGATGCAAAGTCTGATATAAGTTCTGATAAACAACATGTTAGCATAAACTCTGATATTAAATCCGCTGTAAATGCTAACAAACTTAAAAAGGCCAAAGGATCCAAGCAAGTCTAGGTCCTTAAAAGTAACCATTAGTGGTCTTTGTGATTGCAGGGCAACAGGAAAAACATCCTAGTACTGGATAGTGGATGTTCAGGACATATGATTGGAAATAAAGCCCTGCTCTCAGAATTTGTGGAGAAAGCTGGCCCAGGAGTTTCTTATGGAGATGGAAACATGGGAAAAACTCTGGGATATGGCAATATTAATCTTGGGAATGTCATCATTGAAACAGTAGCTCTTGTCTCAGGACTTAAACACAATCTGCTAAGTGTGAGTCAAATCTATGACAGAGGTTATCATGTGGATTTCTTTGAAGAATACTGTGAAGTTATAAGCAATTCTACAGGCAAAGTGGTTCTAAAAGGTTACAGGCATGGTAACATTTATGAAGCCAGACTTTCAACAAGTACTAATGATTCTGCAATCTGTCTGTTGAGTAGCGCATCAATTGAAGAAAGCTGAAATTGGCACAAAAGACTCTCTCATTTAAATTTCAACAACATAAATGAGCTTGTAAAGAGAGATCTTGTGAGAGGACTGCCAAAATCAGTATTTTCTCCTGATGGCCTTTGTGATTGATGTCAAAAGGCAAAACAAAGAAAATCTTCTTTCAAGAGCAAAACTGAGTCATCAATTCTTGAGCCTTATCACCTACTGCATGTTGATGTATTTGGTCCAGTCAATGTCATGTCTATTGCAAAGAAGAAATATGTTATGGTTATAGTGGATGAGTTCACAAGGTACACTTGGGTGTACTTCTTGCACAAGAAGAATGAAACTGCATCTACTATAACTGATCATGTCAGACAGCTGGATAAGTTGGTCAAAGATTCTGTTAAAATTATAAGAAGTGATAATGGCACTGAGTTCAAGAATTCAATAATGGAAGAGTTCTGCAAAGAGCATGGAATCAAACAGGAATTTTCTTCACCTAGAACTCCACAGCAAAATGGAGTTGTAGAAAGAAAGAACAGGACTCTCATTGAAGCTGCACGAACTATGCTTGATGAAGCAAAGATGCCAACCTACTTCTGGGCTGAAGCTGTGCAGACTGCTTGTTTTACACAGAATGATACACTCATAAACAAGCAAGGAAAAACACCATATGAGATGGTGAAGAAAAAGAAGCCAAATCTGAAATACTTTCAAGTATTTGGTTGCAAGTGTTTTCTTCTTAAGACTCATCCTGAACAGCTGTCAAAATTTGATCTAAAAGCTGATGAAGGAATTTTTGTTGGATATCCACTTTCCACAAAAGCCTTTAGAGTCTATAATTTAAGAACAAGGGTTGTCATGGAATCTATCAATGTATCTTTTGATGATAAGAAGATTACTGGACTTGAAGATTTCAATGATCACGATCAGCTGAGATTTGAAAATGAAGACTTAAATTCTGATTTCTGTAAATTCTGATGACTTATACTCTGATCCTGTAAGTACTGATGTCATTGAATCTGTGGTAACAACTACAAAGGAAAATGCACATGTCCAGGGGGAGCAAGCTGAAGATCCTACCACATCTCAAGACTCTCAAGAAGCATCAGAACATGTCATTGGCTCTTCAAGTTCTGATTTATCTAGTTCTGATGAGCCAAATTCTGATAATTCTGAAAACTATGATACTTCAAATCCTGAAGGATCCAAGTCATATTCTGAAGTTTCAGAGAGCATAACTACAAGGGGAGCATCAGAAAATGCTGATGGAGACAGCATGGATCATGGGGGAGGATCCAGTTCCAGAAGTCAACTTCAATCTGCAAGGAAGTGGACCAAATCACATACACCTGACTTAATAATTGGAGATCCTGAAGTAGGTGTCAGAAGTAGACCTGCAACATCAAATGAATGTCTCTATCATTCTATTCTATCTCAGACTGAACCAAAGAAAGTGGAAGAAGCTCTTCAAGATGCTGATTGGGTGCAAGCAATGCAGAAAGAGTTAAATGAATTTGAAAGAAATAAAGTCTGGACCCTAGTGCCAAGACCAAAGAACAGATCAGTAGTTGGCACAAAATGGGTGTTCAGAAACAAAATTGACAGTGATGGCATAATTACAAGAAACAAAGCAAGGCTGGCTGCTAAGGGATACTCTCAATAGGAGGGTATTGATTATGATGAAACATTTGCACCAGTTGCTAGATTGGAAGCCATAAGAATCTTTTTGGCTTTTGCTGCTCACAAAAAGTTTAAAGTCTTTCAAATGGATGTGAAAAGTGTTTTTCTTAATGGAGAATTGGAAGAAGAGTTCTATATTGAACAACCTCCAGGCTTTGTAGATTCAAAATTTCCAAATCATGTCTACAGGCTTTGACAAAGCACTTTATGGCCTTAAGCAAGCTCCTAGAGCATGGTATGAGACTTTAGCTCAATTCCTTCTGGAAAGTGGATTTCACAGAGGTACAATTGATAAAACATTGTTCTACCTCAACCATGGAAAGGACTTACTTTTGGTACAGAAATATGTTGATGATATCATATTTGGTTCTACAAATGCCAAACTCTGTGAGAGGTTTGCAAAGCTAATGCAGTCAAGATATCAAATGAGTATGATGGGAGAACTCAGCTATTTTCTGGGACTTCAAGTCAAGCAGAATGAAGAAGGTACTTTTATCTGTCAATCCAAGTACACCAAAAATTTACTGAAGAAATTTGGAATGCAAGATTGTTCAACTACATCCACTCTCATGGCCACTACAACCAAGTTAGATAAAGATACTGGTTCATCAGTAGATATTATTAACTACAGAGGTATGATTGGCTCTTTACTCTATTTAACTGCAAATAGACCTGATATCATGTATGCTACCTGTCTTTGTGCAAGATTTTAGGCTGATCCAAGAGAACCTCACTTAATAGCTGCAAAAAGAATTCTCAAGTACCTCAAGGGTACAGCTGATCTAGGATTGTGGTATCCTAGAGAATCAGATTTTAAGCTAATAGGTTACTCAGATGCAGATTTTGCAGGATGCAAAATAGATAGGAAAAGCACTAGTGGAAGCTGCTAATTTCTTGGAGGCAGATTGGTTTCTTGGTTTAGAAAGAAACAGAAGTCAATTTCCACATCAACTGCAGAAGCAGAATATATTGCTGCAGGAAGCTGTTGTGCACAGATTCTTTGGATGAAGAATCAGTTACTGGATTATGGGTTAAAATTTTCAAAAATACCTATTTACTGTGATAATCAAAGTGTTATTGCTATGACAAGTAATCCAGTTCAACACTAAATGACAAAGCATATCAACATTAGGTACCATTTCATAAGGGAACATGTGATGGAAGGTACAGTGGAATTGCACTTTGTTCCAACAGATCAACAACTAGCAGATATCTTCACAAAACCACTATGTGAAGCTACCTTTATAAGACTAGTAAATGAACTTGGAATGGTTTCAGGTTCTTTCTCTAAATCTGCTTAGTTTTTGTTCTCATACATCAGATTTTATGATCAGTGTTTACAGATTATTTTATTCTCATATAAGCTGTGCTTTAATTGAAATTCATTAAATGCTGATTGTAATCTGATGTGGATCTATATACTCTGATAAGTGTTTTAAATGTTATGTGACTATTCAATCCAATGAGGATAAATGTGCTAGATGCTGACCTAGTAGTCTTTAACAAACTAGAAATCCCATGTTTGAATTAGTTATTTATGTGGAAACTCATTAACACAAGCAAATTTTGATATTGAGATTAGTCAAGTTTACTTTGTGTATCTTATTACTAAGTCACAAACTAGATTCTTGCTTCTTATCTGTCAAATTCTGATGTCAGTAAATCCTAAGGATGAACTAAATGTTTTTAAGCCTCACTTATCAAAAGAAAAGAAAAGAAAGGAAAAGAAAAGTCAGGTACTCCTTTGAGATCTAGAGTAAATATGTGGAAGGGAAGACCCAAGTGCATTGCTGGTATTAAGTAATATGCATTAGAAAAGCAAATAAATTTTTCTTGGTGACTTTTCACATTCTCTGATTACTGGAGACATACTCTGATAATAGCATAAATTCTGATAAGCAGTTGTGACTCACTTACACTGAGAAGACACTGTAAAAAGGAATTTCAAAAGATGCATAAAATGAGCACAAACAGTTGAGGTGGACTCTTGCATAAATTTGTTCTATAGTAGACTTCATGATTGATGACAGATTTTAAGTACTTTTCTTAGTTATGCCTTATTTCTAAGATGTACTGAAGTTTATCATACTTTAACCTTTATCTGATATTCTGCTGAATGCACACACTTTCACTCCATATGAATGATGAAAATTACTATGGTGATTAAGTTGTTCTTGACAAACAGTTAAGTGTCATTTTCATAAATTCTGAGGACAAGTTCTGATGAAAGTTCTGATGATTAAACTCTGAAGAATCCAGTCAGTTTTTATATGAAGAATCACAGAAAAAGATATTCACTGTTTGAGTTGGTATGCCATATTTTGATGACTGTTAAAATATGATGTAAGTTAAAGTTATGATATTAACTCCTGATGGAATCCTTGATGCTTACGTGGCATTATTCTTTACTTGACTTATTTGTGGTAAAAACTGAAACGGTCATATTTAATCAGAATATATTTAGGTGAGATAAAAACAGTCATAATCATTATGGGTTAGTGGTAAACGTGTATGTCCTGAAAAACTGCATGTGCACGGTAATTATTGTTTATTTCCCGTGCCCATTAACTCCTGCCTTAACTTTTTACTGTCTGTTCACATGTTGCCAGGTGTAAATTGTCTTCCATGCTTCAGAAATTAACCTGTTATCACATGGGCTATATAAATAAGAGAGTTAAAAGATTTTTTAATCTTTTACCTGCTTTTCTTATTCTCTCATCTCTCTTATTTCTCTCACCCACTAATATTCTCTGAAGCAATTTTTCTTATATGCATTTTCACAAACACCTTTCAAGCAATCTATTTTCTCACTTAATTTCTTACAGAGATGGCACCAAAAGACTTGATTTTCAATGGAGCTAAGTTTGTTCCTAACAACTACTCATCTATTCTTAGCAAAGCTGAAGCTCCATCGGAACTTCACTTCATTCAGGATTTCTTTGCTAATTCTGATATTGGATATGCTTTGACCCAACCTGAAGTAATCTCTGGAACTCAAGTGCTGGAGTTTTGGAGAAGTGGCGTATATGATGATGGTGTGCTCATGGGTCCCCAAGTATCATCATTACAACAGGGGAGGATGAGCATGTCGTCACTTTGGCTACAGTTCTCCAAGCACTACAACTACCTGAGAATTGCATTTATTCGACTGTTGAGGAGCCAGTTCTTCAAGAAATGATAGCCAGTCTAGGGTATTAAAAGATGTTGGGAAAGCTTGGTCAATTGAAGAGACCTTACATAAGGAGGGAATGGAGTTTCTTCTTCGACTGCATTATAAAGGCTTTTGCAAACAAATGTTCAAATTTTGATGCAATCCCTATACTCAGTCAACAAATCGGGTATGCTCTCATTAATCAAACTAATTTTGATTATGCAAGTGCTATTTTAGGCTTTGTTGGGGATATGATGACAGAAGATAGGAATACTGTCTACTTTGCTAGATTCTGTCAACTTATATATAGTTTTTGTTGTGCTGATAAGCCCTAGTTAGCTAGTGAGTCAATTCTTCCATTCAGACTAGCTAAAAGAGCTTTTAATGACTTATTATCTACTGATAATAAGAAGGATGTGTTGAGACCCCTCCAAATTCCCATATCTGTCAAACAAGCCTTAATAAACTATGATCCAGTTACATACACTGCATTATATCCTGATGTTCAACCATCTGAACCTCAACCATCAGCACCTACCACTACTATACAAACACCAACACAATCATCTCAACCTGAATCATCAGCACATACCATCAGACCTTCATCTTCTAGGCCAAACAGGGCAAAGTCTGTTCCTCAACCTCCATAAAAGAGAAGGAAGATGATTCTCAGAGATGAATCCGGCAGTGAAATTGAAGCACAAGTTCATGCATCAGCACATGTGACACTTGAAGCTGAGAATGTTACTTCTCAGAAAGAAACTGCAGCTCAAAGTTCTGATACTTTGAAGAGGAAATATGTAAGCTCTGATGCTGCAACAACAACTCCTTCATTGGCAAGGAGATTAAAGAAATTGAGGGCAAAGAGGTATAATGCTAAGCCTCCATCAGAACATACTGAAGAAGCTGAGGAAGGGGATCAGGAATCCCTGATATCAAAAGAGCCAATTATCATTGAAGCCCTTCCAGCTCATGCCCAATACACTGTTCCTGATATAGTGATTACTCCTGCTATTTTTCCAGTTAGAGAGACAACAGTTGAAGGTTCAGGATTAAGTCCTGACATTGATCTTCAAAGGCTGATTATACCAACTATTTTATTTTTGGAAGCTCCATCTACAGCAGCTCAGCAATCTCCAACTCATTCTCCAATTTTAAATGCTGAGATACCATCTACACCAACCACACCATCTCTGGAGATAAATTATGATTCTCAGAATTTAAATGAAGTTGTTCCTGAATCTCCAGTTGCATCACACACTCTTGTGCTATTAGAACATAATGAATCTTCCTCAAGTTCTGAAGACAATGTTTCTGTTGAGACACCAGCTCCCATTCTGGGAAAGGAAGAATTGGTCAAGAAATTTGTTGAACAGGATGCTCCTGTACCTTAGGAAGAAACTCACAGGGGAGTTGAGTGGACCAAGAAGTGGAATGAATCAGATTTTATTCCAAGCACCAAAATTCTAACAGAACTCTCTCTCTCTCTCTCTTACTTCCTGATGATGCCAAAAAGGGGGAGAAGGTAGTTAAGTCCAAATGCTCACCTCCTGAAATACTGAAGAAGAAGGATGACAAATGTGATGACCAGGGAAACTCTGATAAGAGCAGAGGTCAAGGAAAAGTTCAAGGAAAATCTTCCACACAAAACAAGTCAAGTTCTGATGTTGTGAATGCTAAAAGTCTAAAGTAAAGTTCTGATATCCTGATTCAGTCAGGATCTAAAGACTCTCAGAAGTTTTTTACAAACTCTGCAGCTAAAGGGGAAGCAGACTACTGTTTATTGCAAAGATCCTAAAATCTAGACACTTGATGAGGAGATAGCTAGAAGATTATTTTTGAAACAAAATCCAGGAATGAATTTGGAAACTCTCAAGGAGGAAGAAGCTAGATTTGCAGCTGAGAAGACAAATCTAAAGTCTAAAGCTCTTGATGCAAAGAAACCTCCAAGGCCTAAGGAAAAAGGCATTGTGATCAAAGAAAAGTCAAATTCTGAGGCTTCAAAGTCCAAGACTAGATCCCAAACTGAGATTGATCCTAAGTCAAAAGGAAAAGAAAAGGTTGGTGAACCTTTAAAGATTCAGAAAAAGATAAGTTCTTTTGTTCCTGTCTATCAAGCTACATTGTATGATGATGATTTGATAGAAGATGAATGTAACAACCCAAATCCGGGGTCAAGATTTGGTGTTACTACACAATCTTTACATAACATAAAAGATTATTAAACTAACCCCTTGAATCCGGATCGTTTACAGGTTACAGGTATGAAACAAGAATCTAACCTTCTACAATTTACAACCACTACAATACGAGTGTAAATACCTTTATGCTAACGTCCTTGTCATATTTTTATAACATCTTTTTCCTCTGGCAGCGGAGATCTCTCTAGCTTCTGCTGTCTAACGAAAGCTATTCACTTTTAACTTTATCTGCTTCTGAAAGAAATAAGAATTTACAAGGCAAGAGTGAGCCAAAAATGCCCAGTAAGTATATAATTTTAGTTTCAAACATTAGTATCAAAGGAACATTTCTGAAAAAAATCTTTAAACAATTTTAAACAATTCTATTTATTTGAGTGAGTTGAGCGAATAAACGTTGGCTGTCACCAGCCTTTAATTATAAGTCCAACATTGACAAGCGATTCCCCGATTCATCTCCTGAATCAGGGTTTTGTCCGATTTTTTTGGAATCATAAAACTTTTGAGAGAGAGAATGCCGTTAATGGCGATCAACAACAAATTAAACTGGACACTAAAACCAACATATGCACTATACACTGCTGATCAGTCAGGATACAATGCGGATCTATACCCAACTATATAGATCCATTCAAGGTACCTAGGCATTATCTCCCAAGGGCCTGATCCATCCCCGGCCCATAGGGTACAGCTCATCGCTGGCCCTCACAATAACCATCCAGCCCATAGAGTATTTTGATATCAAATCATTTTGAATTCAAAACATCCCAACTCAGGGTTCGCAAATAACCCGAAAGAATGGGTATTTGCTCAAAAGAGCAATCAAAATATAGGAACAATAATGAAAAGAACTGGCATAATAAGAGTAATTGCAGCGAAATATAAAACAGTTAACTATTCTGAACTTAGAATAGGAACGAAGAAATATTTGCAATATTTTAAAGGAAAGTTTAGGAATACTTGCCTCAATTGATAATCCTCTCATCTTTAACTAGCTTTCATATCACTCAGTCATGTTGTATTTGTATTTTCTTTACAGGCTACTTGATCTTTCTTATCATTTAATCCCTTAGGTTTATCTTTGTTTTGAATCCACTTGTTTTATTACTATACGCTATCAGGCTTTACTTCTACAATCTCTGTCTGGCCTTGAACGTCTCGCACTACTGAAAATATATAAGTGTCTAGTATATATATTTATCCCTATTGTTTACCCGCCCGATAATAACAGATAAGGATCACATCTCATCCAGATAACGTTTAAAAGGCATGTTGACTCACAATTCACATAACATGTATACATAAGTCACATAATCATGTTATTCACATAACATATAATCACGTAATTCATGTAGCACATAAGTTGAATCGTCAAAAGATAGGTCTCGATGCATTTATAATTGAAATTGGGTCAAAAAGAGTATTTTATCGATCAATGACTGACTTGAAAATGATTCATAAAATAGACACCCTTTTGATATCAAATAATTTAGGTTTCAAAAGTATTTTTACTGAAATCAGAATATTTTTCTGAGTATAGAGGCGTTTATTTCGCATTACACGCACGAACGATTGATTTATTATGAATTTTTGAACATTTTTCGGAATTAAAATGGGTCTCCGAATCAATTTATAATTAAATAATAGGGTTCGAATACCCAAATATGACTTTAGAATAATTTTATAATAATTATCGAGCCTTGGAAATAATTTAAAATAATATTTAAAGTTCGAAACTATTTTCTGTAATTTTTAAATTAAAAGTAAATAATTAAATCTAATTAAATAATAAATTAAAATTAATTAATAACTAATTAAATTAATTAATCAATTAATATTTAACTTAATTGACTAATTCAATAATTAATTATCAACTAATATTAATTAATTAGATAATTAAGATTTATTTTTAACTTAAAAAATAATTTTTAGAAATTAAATAATATCCATAATTAATTAATTAAAACAAATTATAATTAACTAAATCAAATTCTGGATTTTTGAAAATAATTAAGAAAATCATTTTCTGGAATTTAAGATAATTTAGTTATTAATTAACTAAATTGGTTTGAATTTATAATCAAATTTTTAGATTTTTAAAATAAAAATTGTAGAAACAGGTTTTGGAAATAAGGTTGTCTTCAACCTTTGATCACAGGCGGCAGCGGCTGGTGGCAAGGTGACCGGAACCGGACGAACTCGTCGCCGGCAACTGGGTTACCCAAAATATCCGGCCAACGGTTGGCCGAGTTCCGGTGATTTAACGCCGGCCAAAACCCCCACTAATCCATCCCGTTTTGATCTTAAATTCATCCTTGTACTCCTAGCAATACAGAAACGCCTCCAGCATTACCGAATCATCGTTAAACCACCAACTCCGGTGAATTCGAAGCCAAAATTCGATGATATAATCAGAAAAGTTTGATTTTAACAAAATCGATACCAAACCCATCAACTAATAGCTTAAATCAAAGCTCGGAACATTTAAAATCTAAAGAAACTATCTATATCACCAAATAATCACAAAACAAGCTGAAAAATCGAATCAAAATTCGGAGAAAACACTTAACATGTACTTAACACTTCCGGGGGTTAAACAACTACAATTTTTACACCAATCAATTGCAAACTCGCCTATAAAGCTTATTTAAGCATCAAAATCAACAAACGATTCGTAAATCAAAAAGCCCCAATTTCAACATAAACCCTAAATTACGAAATTAACAATTTACCTATAGTTCGAATTATTTGATGGCATAAACAGAAAGCGCATGAAAATCTGAGCATTTTGGTTACTCATACTTCAAAAACTGAGATCTGCATCATCCTCAAATTTGATTTTGATTCTCAGAACTCTTCAAGAACACCAAGAACAACTTTTTAAAGAATTTTCAGAAAATCAAACCTTAATTACTATATGTTATTGAACTCAATTATTGACATATAATATACCAAATTGACCAGAAAAAATATTACCTACACGATGGAATCATCAAATCATATCAACAACATCAAGAACAATTTTTCATAACTTAATATTTAAATAATTCGAATTAAAACAAATAAATCAGAAAAATACCCTAATTACTGCATAAAAACGGATGATTGATTATGAATGTATTTTTCGAGAACTTCGTTTTGATATATTACACACCTAAATCGGAGTTCAATAACGTCCTCGTTCGTGCGTTTGATCCTCCGGAACGTATCGGTTTCTAGGATTTTTCTCTGTATTTACTGTATTCGTATTGGTTGCAAATGAATAATCGAAATAAATAAAATAAGAAATAGGCTATTTATATTTATGGAATATTGGCTTCGTTTTGGATCATTTTGGATCGTTAAATTAGTTACTTAGCCGCTAAGTAACTGCGAAAATGATTCGATTTAATACTCGTATTGGATAATTATCCAAACCAGGGTTTTTATAAAACACTTTATACGAAAATAATGTAATAATATCCCGTCTTCGAGAATACGGGTTTTGTTGATTTACCGAAATGATTATCATATCGAAAATCTTGCGCCGGGCCACGCACGGGTCAAACCGTAATCCGGATCGAAAAAGTCAAAACACGAAAAATATCCGGAATTACCAGATTAGGATAGGAAGGAGTTTTCGGAAGAGTTTCGAGTTATAAAAATGTAAAAATGGTTGAAGTTGGATGATTCCCGTCTTTATAAAATAATTTTGTAATTATTTAGAAAATAATTAAGAAATTCATAAATCATCATAAAATCATATAACACTCCAAAAATTTCCAAATTAATACCTTAATTATCTATATTTTATTCTGGACATATTAAAATTAACATACTCACATTTTATTATATACAAACATCCAAATATTATTATCAATTATCATATAATTCATCAAAAATTCATATAATATTTACATAATAATCATATATTGATACAAATAATTACACGATATTTCCCGGATGTTACATCCTTCCCCCCTTAAAAGGATTCTGTCCTCAAAATCACGCTAAGGAATAATACTGATTCTTTTCAAGTATATTACTTTCATTTTCTTAGGTTAATCTCCCAACCTTATAATTTTTCATAACTTTAACGTATAATATCAATCTTTTCTTAATAGCCTCTCGCTAACATCATATTCTATTTGTTGCTTGTATAACTCAATTCAACTTTCCATCTCCTATATATAATGGAGCTAACTTACTCCTTCTGGATATATACATATAAACGCCCTATGAATTCGCTATACGGGTAGCGGTGAAGCCAACTTACTCCTATTTACCCTGTCTAATTTACAGCCTCAAAAGGATCAGCATAACGCATATAAATTTTTCTTTTTTTTTCTAAATCTAATAATTCAGCGCTTATGAACATTTCCAACTGTTACTCATCGTCGAACCGTCGTCCCCATATGTTTCTTCGTTCACATAACCTAATTTGTAATCGCTTCTCATCGCATTCGAAGCTCTTTAATCATTCCCGTAATCTTCTTCTTTATCTGCAGATGATGTACTGAGCCCATGATGTATTTGATTTTCTGACGTTGACTATGATATTTTTCCAATTACCTTACTTATAATTTCTCAGGTCTCATTACTTTAATCACCACTCAACGGTCTCTTGTACTTTCCATCCGTCTGCGCCCGATATACCGAGCTCATGGCGTCTGATGCTTCAAAATATTCTAAATCTATTCAAAACTAAAAATTAAAAGAAAATCTCGATAATTACATTTAACTCACCACTTTGTAGTATACTTCAATTTCTTTTCAATCACTATCAGGTATATTCATCAAGCGAGAATTTTTTACTATCTGAAAGGAAATATTAGTTTGGAATGGAATGAATCATAACTTTATTCAAAACCGAACTCTTGGTACTAATACTTATTTTGTTGTCATATCAAATTAGATATTAATACGAACTTTTATGCTCACAACATTCCATACTAAAGTCAACATCAATCATCTTTATTAATACCACCTTTGATATCTAACAACAAAGTGAGTATCAGCATTATCTAGAAACCGGATCAAACCTGTTATTCAATTTCTAAATTTCCCAATTCCTTTATCCCCTTCCCAGCAATCTTAGTGATATTCACTCTTTCTTTTCTTCTCAAAACATCTGTTCCTGAATGGATCTTGCTTGATTGGCAATGAACCATACTTCCATAGCTCATAATTAATTATAACCAGAGTTCATACCTTTGAAGCTTAGAACGCAGTTGCTAATCTTTCACGCTTCGCATGCATATCTTCAAGTGTTCACTTGGTCTTAGTTCTTGAATGGGCGAGGATGTTATTAATAAATACAATTACACTATCCAATTACTCCTTATACACTATGTTTATTTAATCTTCAGACAATTTCTGATAACCGATGCGTGACTTCATACCTCCCTTCTCTTTTCTCCATGATCACTTTTGTGTATAGCGCGAAGTACTCTTTATTTCATTATTCTTGCATTCCACATTTCTGAAGTTTTCCTTCACTCAATATCTCATTCCTACTGGGTTATATGATATAGGGCTTTTGACACCAGCTCGACTTCGTATAGTAACTGGTGAAAATTCTTACCTCATTTCCCGAGGTAACCTTGGTAAATCATTCGTTAGAACCTTCGGAGCTTTGCTTTATTTCTAAATAGTTCTGATATGAGATTCATTGTAATGTTCTTCTTTAACAGTTCGCCACCAATACCTTGGTTTAATCTCCCCTGTTTACACGCATTATTTGAATGAAATTTCTATCTTCAATTATCGGCGCTTCACTTCATTTTCCTATCAGTTCTGACACAGCTGAGGTTCACAACTTTCTTATATCCTAGACTATTTTATAAAATTTCTTTATCATCCTTTTGATTCCACTTCCTTTCTTATTTAGTTCTTCATTCTCATTACTTATTAACTCTTTTAACATAAGGAATGTCTTTTTTTCTTGATAATATTAATATGTGCATTATTAGCTGTTAGGTCCCAATTTGTTTGTAGAAGGGGGGGTTGAATACAAACAGCACCGAATAATCGAATTAAATGCGGAATAAAAAATGTGAAACAAAATTCAAGTTAAATAAAAATATTATTAAACTTGAAAGGTGTTACAACAACTGTATCGATTACAAGGTATTAATCTCAAATCAATTATCACAAATCTAGAATAAATTCGACATGAACTTTTTCTATTTTTGCAATAATTAGAATCAAATGCTAAACGCGATTTGAGATTAAGTTCTAGGGATTTTGATCCGCTAGATTGTTGAACAAGAACAAGAGAATGATTTCTAGTTGATTGGATTTAACTTTACAAGCTAGAAATTTGATCTTTGAATTAGCAGATAAGATGAAATATTTGGCTGCTTTTTTCTCTCTGTATGTTCTTGACTTCTTTTCTCTGGATGGATAATTGAACTGCTGCTTGTCTGCTTCTTTTTAATCAACAAAATAGAATTGAACTGGCAAGACAATCCTAAGCTCAGCAAGACAATCGGTAGGACAATGGATTGAACTAGCAAGACAATCTAAATGAACTAGCATGACAATCAGAATGAACTAGCATGACAATCCTCCTCCTAGTTTAACTTTCGGTGAGACTATTGAAAATGGCCTAGCATGACAATCGGTATGACAATCCTGATTGTCATGCTAGTTCATTTTCAATTGTCTTGCTGATTTAATGCAGATTTTAATCCAATTTAAATTCTGAAAATTCCTAAAATTAATTCAGAATTAATTAATCAATTAATTCAATTAATAAATAAATTATTCTTCGCAGATATAATTTATTTTCTTAATTAAATTAGATGACTTAATTAATTAATAGAGAATTAATTCTAGTCTTGAGCAGCAACCATGCTTCTGCAGATCTTCTGAAAATCACTGAAAATTATGAATCAATTCCACCACTTCAACGTTGACACTCGATGTACTGTCTGGTTCATAAGTGACTAACTTCCGTGACGTTTCTTCATGTCTTGACTTTGACACTTTGATTTTCTTCAGATTAAATCCTTGTAATTAATGATACTCTGACAAGATCTCTGTCACTTGATTAAATCCACGATCTTGATTTATATCACTGAGGCATGATCAACTTCTTGAACTTCTTCCAGTGAATTACCTCCTCAAGTCTGTATATGAACCTTGTTTCTGAATCCTTTGACAGATATTACTTTGCGAGATCTCTCTGACGGTCGATCCACTATTTACTTATTACATTCTTATTTGAGTTGAGTTGAATCCTCGAATATACAAATAGGCTATGACATATGACTTACAATCTCCCCCTATTTGTTTGTTAGACAATAACACACAAATACCTAGAGGATAACTCAACTAACAAATAAGAAAAAGATATAAACATACATACAAAGTAAATAGCAGAAAAGTTCTGGATGAGATTTAACATTTTCCAGATTCCAAGTAGATGTTCCTCCAGACTGAACATATCTTCAAGTAGTTCCATCTTCATTTGTACAACCACATTTCCTGTTGAGAAGCCCATATCTCTTGCTTCTCCCCCTATGAGAATCAACTGATTAAAGAAGATCACCTTCGTTTTACCACCTCTCCCGTACAATAGGATCCGCAGATAAAAATCGATGGTACTCCCCTAACTGCTTCTTCCCTTACTAGGAAATCACCTTGTGTTTACCACCTCTCCCGTACAATAGGATCCGTAGTTAGAAACAACAATGGTGTGGTGTAGTGTACATTTTTAGGATCTTTTTCTTCCTCTTTTTCTTCCTCCCTGCTATTTCTCCCCCTTAGTTGAGGAATCCTCCAAACTATTTCTTAAGCTTTTATCTCCCCCTTAAAGAAGGAATGTATGCCGTCGTCTGAAGGAGTTCTCATATTTCACTTGGTTGGAAAAGAAATAACAAGTAGTTTCTCTTTCTACCTCACTGTGAGTGTGTGATTCTGTTTAGTGTACCTCACATGTGTTTCACTCTTCTCTCCACTCGTGTTTACACTCATTCTCACAAGTGTATCACTCTTCTCTCATAGCTCCATAATCCAGCTGTACCTGCAAGGAAAATCACCTTAGCCATCCTTAAAGGAGGTCACAGGTGGTGCAATGGGAGTTCACAAATCCCCATCCTTGTTAAACTCGTCAGATAAATCTGAGTCATAATCTACAAGTTGCTAGTTTCCCTTTTAGGGTTCCAGATTTGAATTCTGGGAAGGTAAACAATGATCCAACGATTTTAGCATAAAGATCAAAGTTCCCTTCTAATGTCTGTGAAGACACTTCCTTGTGACTTATCAGGTAATATCTGAATCATTGTCAACAAGTTGCCGATCTGCACCTATGTCAGATCCACTATCCACAGATGCATCCAGGGGATTTAAGCCTGGGGAGGTAGACACTGACCACTGACATATGGCTTTTGGATCAGTATCCTCTCCTAACACCTGTAAAGGCAATCGGTCCACTAACGAACCTTGAACAATCGAATCTGACCTTAAAATGGTCGAAACTCTTGTTTCCGTCAACTCATCATTTATGTGTGTAACCTCTCCTTGTGCATCAAGAATTGTTTATGTTTGAAGTGGTGACACTACATCGGATACCTTGGCCGACAGGCAAAATTCAATAGACTCACCCTGTTGAGAGAATGAATCTAGTAACTGTTTTTGTGCCTTTTCAGCCATTACATCTTTTTGAGAAGATATATGGGGGCTAGCAGTTGTCTCGGTTTAAATACTACTCATCTATGTAGGAGACAGAGCTACTGGGTTGACTACAGAACCTTCCTTATGTGGTGCACTAGGCACTATCTCCCTCACGCTCATTCATACTACTTTTAGTGGTAAAAGAGTGTTGGTTGGTTCTGTTTTTGTGTTTGTCTTTACAGTCTGGGATAGACGTTGTGGGTTTTCAACCTCATGACTGTCAATGAAAGAAAGTCATTGGAGACTGAACCTGTATCATAGAACATATGGTAATAGAGAGAAAATGATTTACAATAGTGATTTCAAAAGATTTTACATGAAATAAGAAATCACTAATGTAGAAAGAAGTTTAATTTTTGTTTTTCAAAATGAATGAGTTTTTGATAAAACATTGATCACTTAGGGTAAAGTCTAAGTAATTCTCATTCATGTCAAAAGCTTACAAATATCTGCAACATAATGTTAACAACATATCATTGACCGATACTTGTCAAGTACTTTAGATACTAATTGTTATGTTGCATAAACAATATACCACTGCACATATAAAACAATATGATTGTGCTTAGTGATAAGATAGTTATAAATATGACGACTCTACTAGTTCATATAAAATTATAACTTCTGTTAGAGTGCCATACCATGTCCTTGACGATTGCTTGAGCAGTATACTAGTTCATACCAACCTGAGGTGAGATTGTGAAGAAGAGATTGCATAGTTCAATAGATCTGCAACTGCAAAGTCCATGAACTGTGGTGTACTGACTTCCTCTTTTGACTCACCAACCAGGAGTACACTTGTACACATCTTACTAGAGTCCAATTCCAAGTGTAATATGCAGCAGGTGCCTGATATGTCATAATATTCCCAAGTCTCGTAACTGGTGCTATATGTTGGATACTGCTTCCTGATAATAACCTAGCACAATATACAAAATTTCACTGATAACATTCCCAGCTTGCAAACAGCCATATCCCTCAGATAAACCTTTGCTGTTATCTCCAAAGGTAACCAGGGGGCCAGCTTTCTCAATCCTCATTTGATAGCAGGGCTCTATCTCCGGTCATATGTCTTGATGATCCACTGTCAAGAATCCACACTACCGGTTACTCCTGTATACTGCCCTGCACTTCAAATGGATTAGACCTTCTTCGGAACCCAAACTTGGTTGGGCCCGGCATACTTGTAGAATTGTCCTTTGTCAGGCAAAACAACATTTTTAATTTTAATGGTCTCAACATCCTTAATGACTGAACATTTGACCTTGTAAACAGCCTTAACAAATTTCTGTTTAAGCTTAGGCACAAATGTCTCCTTTCTAGCCTTAGAAGGACTAGCAGTCTTAGACCTATCATGTTTCTTGTTATTCACATGCTGACGAGGAGTAGTCTTATCATTAGACACATGCTTACCATTAAAATAAGCATACATCATATTAAAAGCACAAGACATACAATTAGCAACACCACATGCTTTATGAGAGTGATTAACAGCAGGCAATTTATGTATGGTAGACATGGCATTATTGTTATCCAACTCATGTGTGTCTGAGTTAGTCTCAGTTGTTTTCACAACTTTGACTGGAACTTTCGACTCACTTGACTTGGAAACAATCTTCTCATTAGCATGATCCTCAGCACGTATTTCTTCTTGAATAACAGAAGAGGTCGCATCAAATGGTTCAGCAATTGATGCTTTATAGAGGGGTTCATCAACACCCTTAAGCACATGTGGTACTTCCCTCCCTTTAGAACAGACATGAGGAGGGGAGTTTATGCCTAATTCTCCAATAGCAGCATTGTAATCATAACCTATTCCAGATGTTTGATTAACAGCTTGCTTACTGTAGAACTCTTTAGCCTTCGAACAAGAATTGAAGTAGGCTCTAACCTTAGTCTCAAGACCGGTGATCTTGTCTTTGAGAATAGTTTCGAGTTTTCTATAACAGTCAACTCTATTCTCTAGAAAAGATACTTGTTCTTTTAATTTGTCTTGATTAATGTGCACAAGTCTTAATTCATTGACCTCTTTCTCAAGGTCTGTGATCTGTAAACTTAACAGTTCATTATCACGATGTGCACAATCTAAGTTACCTCTTAGATGATAAACCATTTCAGCATCAGAAAGTTTTACCTCTATTCTTGACGATGAAGCTTTTCCATCAACAGCCATAAGAGCAAGATTTCCTTCTTTTTCATCTTCACTGTCAGTATCATCCCAGCTTCTTCCCTTTGCCAGATAAGCCCTTTCAGAGTTCTTTCTTACTTGCTTTGGCTTCCTACATTCTGTGGCAAAGTGTCCCAACTCATTGCAGTTATAGCATCTAATGGTGCTCCGATCAACCATCCCTGTTTTGTATCCACCACTGCTGGTGTTAGAGGATGAAGATCCACCTTTCTGGAATTTGTTGTAGTTGGACTTGTACTTAAGCTTGGGATTCCTCTTGAATCTGACATGGGAGAATCTCTTGACAATTTGGGCCATTGACTCGTCTTCCAATTGCTCCAGCTCTTCCAAGGAATAAAAATCATCACTTGATTGATTTGTAGTAGGAGGATCATATTCTGCTACTAACTCATTTTCCTCACCCTTGGAAAACTGTACCATTCTTTCTAACTGTTGAGATTGTTGTTGTTGTTGACCTTCAGCTACAAGTGCAGTAGATGTGCTGACCATTCTATCCTTCCCGTAGACTTCCTTCTGTTGAATCTGCTCCAACTCATAGGTTTTTAACACTCCATAGAGCCTGTCCAAAGAAATCTCACTCAGATCTCTAGCTTCTCTAATGGCAGTGATTCTATGTTCAAGATGAGCTGACAGTGTTAAAAGGAACTTTTTGTTGACCTCCCTGATTGAATAATACTTTCCATTGATGTTCAGGTTGTTGATCAACGCATTGTACCTCTCAAACACTTCAGTAATTCCTTCTCCTGGATTTGATTTGAAATGTTCATATTCAGAGGTTAGGATTTCCAACTTGTTCTCCCTAACTTCCTCTGTGCCTTCATTAATTACCTCAATAGTTTCCCACATGTGTTTAGAATTTTTACAGTTCATCACATGTCTGTTCATCAAGGGATCAAGGGAATCAATTAATATTAATTGAAGGCTGGCATCCAAGGAGGCTTCTTCCTTCTCAGCAGGAGTAAAATCTTCGGGCTCTTTTGGATAGGTTCTAGCTTTAGTAGTCATCACACCATCTATTATTGCCTCCGGTTCAATAACCATCGGAGTTTTTATACCCTTCTTTAACAAGTTTGAATATTTGGGATTTGCAACTTGTAAAAATAATAGCATCTTCTTCTTCCACATGATATAACTCTCTTTATCAAATTGTGGAATTTTAACGGTTCCAACTTTATGTGAAGTCATTATGAATTTTTGAATAAATAAAAATTCAAGGAGTTGAAAAATCACAAAAGTCTAGGATCTTGATTTGTTCGTTAATCAGAAGGCTCTGATACCAATTGTTAGGTCCCAATTTGTTTGTAGAAGGGGGGGTTGAATACAAACAGCACCGAATAATCGAATTAAATGCGGAATAAAAAATGTGAAACAAAATTCAAGTTAAATAAAAATATTATTAAACTTGAAAGGTGTTACAACAACTGTATCGATTACAAGGGATTAATCTCAAATCAATTATCACAAATCTAGAATAAATTCGACATGAACTTTTTCTATTTTTGCAATAATTAGAATCAAATGCTAAACGCGATTTGAGATTAAGTTCTAGGGATTTTGATCCGCTAGATTGTTGAACAAGAACAAGAGAATGATTTCTAGTTAATTGGATTTAACTTTACAAGCTAGAAATTTGATCTTTGAATTAGCAGATAAGATGAAATATTTGGCTGCTTTTTTCTCTCTGTATGTTCTTGACTTCTTTTCTCTGGATGGATAATTGAACTGCTGCTTGTCTGCTTCTTTTTAATCAACAAAATAGAATTGAACTGGCAAGACAATCCTAAGCTCAGCAAGACAATCAGTAGGACAATGGATTGAACTAGCAAGACAATCTGAATGAACTAGCATGACAATCAGAATGAACTAGCATGACAATCCTCCTCCTAGTGTAACTTTCGGTGAGACTATTGAAAATGGCCTAGCATGACAATCGGTATGACAATCCTGATTGTCATGCTAGTTCATTTTCAATTGTCTTGCTGATTTAATGCAGATTTTAATCCAATTTAAATTCTGAAAATTCCTAAAATTAATTCAGAATTAATTAATCAATTAATTCAATTAATAAATAAATTATTCTTCGCAGATATAATTTATTTTCTTAATTAAATTAGATGACTTAATTAATTAATAGATAATTAATTCTAGTCTTGAGCAGCAACCATGCTTCTGCAGATCTTCTGAAAATCACTGAAAATTATGAATCAATTCCACCACTTCAACGTTGACACTCGATGTACTGTCTGGTTCATGAGTGACTAACTTCCGTGACGTTTCTTCATGTCTTGACTTTGACACTTTGATTTTCTTCAGATTAAATCCTTGTAATTAATGATACTCTGACGAGATCTTTGTCACTTGATTAAATCCACGATCTTGATTTATATCACTGAGGCATGATCAACTTCTTGAACTTCTTCCAGTGAATTACCTCCTCAAGTCTGTAGATGAACCTTGTTTCTGAATCCTTTGACAGATATTACTTTGCGAGATCTCTCTGACGATCGATCCACTATTTACTTATTACATTCTTATTTGAGTTGAGTTGAATCCTCGAATATACAAATAGGCTATGACATATGACTTACATTAGCTAATCCATTACTGAAGTTAATAAAAGGCTTTTATTTATAATATTTAAGTTCTTACTGATAGAATTATCAAAATTTATCGATAGTTATTTTCTTAGCCTCACTTAAATCATCATTGATCGCATATTTGGCTTTTTCCAATTGATCAACATTTTTTTCCTGAGTTGACATGCGGACTTCGTTAGTCTTCTTCTTACATCGGATACTTGGATTCGCGAGCTTTATAAAACTTTTATTCACCGCCATTCGATATGGGTATACTTTCAAGTCCTTCCTGGAACGCTATTACAGATAATAGAATCTCTTTGCTTTATTTTGAACCTTCAGTTCTTGAAAATATTCTTCTTACTAGCATGTACCAATTAATTTATGTTCCTCTTGTTTATCGAAAAGGGCGTATTCATCTAGATAAAATCTCGCACATGACTACAGTAACATCACGTTAATTCTACTAAATTTTTGATTTCTGCTAATTCCATCACTTCCTTCAACTTGCTAACCGCTTTGATTTTGGATCTGAAAATCATGTTAGAGCTTGACTCAATCTAACTGTTATCGATCTCCATTTAGCTAACCATCAGTTGGTAAAGTTGATCAATTAACTTTTTTAACTGATCACTTAAACCAGTGCTGACTAGCTAACTGGAATCAAAGACCAATTATATAAAGTCAGTTTGGGCATAATAACTTTCTCAAGAACCGAGATCGCAGTTACTTGGAGTACTGACGAGAACGACAATATACTTCGTTATCCTTACATGTAGGGTAATTTCTGAAAATTTGGGCAGCACTTCCCCTATATCATTGACTACCAGTCGGACTCAAGCCGACACCATCAATTTACCAAATCGTCCATAAATATATCCATCCACCTCCATCAACCAAATTCATCCATTCACCATAATTCAAATTATATCATTCTGGCCATCATTTGTATGATTAATTATCATAACATTTATCTTTTTGAAATAGGACTAAGGTCTTAAACCAACAATGATTAATATAACCATACTTTTCTCAGTTTTTTCAGAATATTATAAAATTTTATTTGACAAGTCTTTTAACTTATCTCTTACCATTACTAATTGGGTATAGTTACTTTTGAAAATTATGCCGCATCCTTCAATGAACTACCTCAATCCTCCTTATTTGACGATACACACTCAATTTCATTAGTGAGTATGTTGATCTTTTAATAACCACGCAGGGTCTTAATTATCATCATCACAATCGGGTGAAAACTCCATTATCAGTTCGTTATTTCTTAAAAGGTCTCGCAGTCGAATCACCATTACTTTATCTCCACTTATGTTCCTGTATCGAATTTTCGTTACCGACCCGGTTATGGGTATTAAATTCACCATAACTTATTTACTCAAGGTAGAGAACTTCACAATTTCTTGAAGAACACGTTCAAAATTTGTTTGCAATTAAGATTTCTTTGATCTTGACTCTTCACGACAAATATCTTTCCGCGAAGAAGGGATGCTTTATGTATTAATTGCCTATTTGAGTCAGTGTTCAGAATTCCCTTGATCTCCGATTGTTGTCCCGACATTCGTTCGCTTTGCATACAACCTTACTTCCTTATTTTATAACTAATTTATTTGTTACGGTTCGCTACCCATTCATTTCACGTCGAAATCATCTGATTTGAAGTGTGTCATATTAATGCAATCTATCGTATTGATGAAATCCTCGTGACACGAACAACTATCTGACTTGATGTTTTCGCCACATCCATGTTATCGATGAATTCCTTCTTCCTTACCCGCAGATGTCCACCATTTATCGGTTTGCAGTCGTATCTATGTTTTTGTATGATTCCACGTGCCACACTATTTCATTTCTTTTGAAATCGTCAGAGAACAGAATCTACGCAAGAGGAGAGTTTGCGAATATGACTTTGATTGAAAACTGAATAAGGAATAACAATGCCACAAATGATTGGTAGAATTTGTAAATCGGGAAATTGAAAGAAGAAGAATGAGTGAAGATTTAGATATGAATGAGACAACCATATTCGTACTCAAGATGGTCAGTCTTTTATACTATATGGCATACAACACATGATTAGGTGGCGTCCCACCCGACTCTTCATCATTTCGACAAAGTGTCATACCACAACACTGTTTGTCTCAATCAGGAATCAGTAATTTGAGAAGAGAAATAATTCAGAAGGAATACAATAAATTTTCTTTCGTCTTTGCCTCATATGATTTATCCACGGAAGAAACTCATACGTATTCAAGAATCAAGAAGATCATATGTTATCGTATTAAGAGAAATAATGTCGATGTTGATCACCTTCCACGCTTCACCTACGTATGCCTTCAAAAACCAGTCGAATGAGAGATTCACAGTTTTAGGTCACATTATAACTTCAAAATATCGTCTGGAATTGGATTCATATTAAATGCTTTAATGATTTGATCATAATCGCGTCCCTACAAAATTTATAATTATTACTTCCGACTTCTTCTATGCCATGTAGAATAACAATCGATCCCGCAACGCTTCAATTTTGTCGATTAGGAGTATTATCCTTTGCCAGTCGTCTAAAAGAGTCTTCTATTTTCTTCAATCATCCTTTGTCCATTCGAATTACAAATCTTGTTAAATTTTAATAATTTCATGAATTGGGTAAATAATATTTTAACATGTTCATTCAATTGTTGGTATTATTCAAACAGAGATTACTTTCATCTTTCACGAAAACTTTAAACTTTTTCCCTGCTGGGGGGGTCTACTTAGTCCTTCGGACTAACAACAGTGAGTCTATATCCATTCTTCTTCTGTTTATAATAATAAGAACTTAAATAGTAATTCGACAACCAAATTGTAAAACTCGTTTCAGGCAAAAATCTTCTGAAAGTTGATTAAGAAAATCTTCTCCGAAATCTCATTTTAAAATTTTGGAAAATCAAATATTTGATCATCATTACTATATAAGTTAATTGTTATTCTCTTGATCCGCTAATGAAATATCTAATTAAAGGAATGCCCATATAAGGGTCTCTCCATTCTGGTACATCTTCTAGTTTTCCTTGGATTCTGCTCGCACTTATTAGTCGGCGAAGTTTCATTTACTATTGTATATCATTTATTCACAATTCTACCGCAATGCTGACACATCTGGTACTATCTCTAACATTCTTGCCATCGTTCTTGACGTTATGCTTACAACCACGCAGGCGATTCGACGTTCTGTCTATAGATAGGGTCGCATCTTCTCTCTAGCCTTACCTATACCTGGTAAGGTAAATATCATTCTTCGCGCGGCGCCCGGTAAGTGATGATAATATTTTCGCGATGGTGGTGCCTTTGTAGCTTGCAACTTTGGCCCTTCATCAGCTTCCATCAACTCGAGCGTGGAGCTCGTTCTATTACCTAATTCTAAGTTAAATCGTACCAAAGCTCACCTAGCCTTTCTTTCACAAGTTCTCACAAGAATCAATCGCATTTTCTTTAAAACCGCATGAAACGTAGGGTAACATATCCAGTCTCCGTCGATCTATCGATTCCTCATTACTGTAGGATCGGAAAACTCAATATACCTATAGCGTTGCGATATTCGCCTTACACTTCCCTCAACAATTCTGGCTTACCAATTCCGTATCGGACCTACTAATCCTCACTCGCACTCAATTCAAACTTAAAATGAGTATGTCTAGGGTCTTTCCTATCTCATATGGCCTATCACTCCTATCTTACCCTCACCTTTTCTTATTTCAGTGACCAATAACCTGTAGCTCTAATACCAACTTGTAACAACCCAAATCCGGGGTCAAGATTTGGTGTTACTATACAATCTTTACATAACATAAAAGAATATTAAATTAACCCCTTGAATCCGGATCATTTACAGGTTATGGTATGAAACAAGAATCTGACCTTCTACAATTTACAACCACTACAATACGAGTGTAAATACCTTTATGCTAAATTCCTTGTCATATTTTTATAACATCTTTGTCCTCTCGCAGCGGAGATCTCTCTAGCTTCTGCTGTCTAATGAAAGCTGTTCACTTTTAACTTTATCTGCTTCGGAAAGAAATCAGAATTTACAAGGAAAGAGTGAGCCAAAAATTCCCAGCAAGTATATAATTTGAGTTTCAAGAATTAGTATCAAAGGAACATTTCCGGACAAAATCTTTAAACAATTTTAAACAATTTTATTTATTTGAGTGAGTTGAGCGAATAAACGTTGGCTGTCACCATCCTTTAATTATAAGTCCAAAAGTGACAAGCGATTCCCCGATTCATCTCCTGAATCGAGGTTTTGTTCGATTTTTATGGAATCATAAAACTTTTGAGAGAGAAAATGCCATTAATGGTGATCAACAACAAATTAGACTGGACACGAAAACCAACATATGCACTATACCCTGCTGATCAGTCAAGATACAGTGCGGATCTATACCCAGCTGTATAGATCCATTCAGGTACCTAGGCATTATTGCCCAAGGGTCCGGTCCATCCCCAGCCCATATGGTACAGCTCATCGCTGGCCCTCACAATAACCATCCAGCCCATAGAGTATTTTGATATCAAATCATTTTGAATTCAAAACATCCCAACTCAGGGTTCACAAATAACACGAAAGAATGGGTATTTGCTCAATAGAGCAATCGAATTATAGGAACAATAATGAAAAGAACTAGCATAATAAGAGTAATTGCAGCGAAATATAAAACAGTTAACTATTCTAAACTTAGAATATGAACGAAGAAATATTTGCAATATTTTAAAGGAAAGTTTAGGAATACCTGCCTCAATTGATAATCCTCTGATCTTTAACTAGCTTCCATATCACTCAGTCATGTTGCATCTATATTTCTTAACAGGCTACTTGACCTTTCTTATCATTTACTCCCTTAGGTTTATCTTTGTTCTGAATCCACTCGTTTCATTAATATACGCTATCAGGCTTTACTTCTACAATCTCTATCTGGCTTTGAACGTCTTGCACTATGCGGATCTATCACAAATAATACTATTCAATGAACTGACAATATATAATTGTCTAGTCTATATATTTATCCCTATTGTCTACCCGCCCGATAATAACAGATAAGTATCACATCTCATCCAGACAACGTTTAAAAGGCATGTTGACTCACAGTTCACATAACACGTATACATAAGTCACATAATCATGTTATTCACATAACATATAATCACGTAATTCATGTAGCACATAAGTTGAATCGTCAAAAGATAGGTCTCGATGCATTTATAATTGAAATTGGGTCAAAAAGAGTATTTTATCGATCAATAACTAACTTGAAATGATTCATAAAACAAACACCCTTTTGATATCAAAGAATTTAGGTTTCAAAAGTATTTTTATTAAAATCGGAATATTTTTCTAAGTCTAGAGGATTTCGTTTCGCATTAAACGGACGAACGGTTGATTTATTATGAATTTTTGAACAGTTTTCAGAATTAAAATGGGTCTCCGAATCATTTTATAATTAAATAATAGGGTTCGAATACCCAAATATGACTTTAAAATAATTTTATAATAATTATCGAGCCTTGGAAATAATTTAAAATAATATTTAAAGCTCGATACTATTTTCTATAATTTTTAAATCAAAAGTAAATAATTAAATCTAATTACATAATCAATTAAAATTAATTAATAACTAATTAAATTAGTTAATCAATTAATATTTAAATTAATTGACTAATTAAATAATTAATTATCAACTAATATTAATTAATTAGATAATCAAGATTTATTTTTAACTTAAAAAATAATTTTCACAAATTAAATACAATCCATAATTAATTAATTAAAACAAATTATAATTAACTAAATCAAATTCTAGATTTTTGAAAATAATTAAGAAAATAATTTTCTGGAATTTAAGATAATTTAGATATTAATTAACTAAATTGGTTTGAATTTAAAATCAAATTTTTAGAATTTTAAAATGAATTTCAAATAATTTTTAAAATAAAAATTATAGAAACAGGTTTTGGAAATAAGGTTGTCTTCAACCTTGGATCACAGGCGGCAGCGGCTGGTGGCAAGGTGACCGGAACCGGACGAACTCGTCGCCGGCAACTGGGTTACCCGGAAAATCTGGCCGACGGTTAGCCGAGTTCCGGCGATTTAATGCCGGCCAAAACCCCCACTAATCCATCCCGTTTTGATCTTAAATTGATCCTTGTACTCCTAGGAATACAGAAACTCCTCCAGCATTACCGAATCATCGTTAAACCACCAACTCCGATGAATTCGAAGCAAAAATCCGATGATATAATCGGAAAAGTTCGATTTTAACAAAATTGATACCAAACTCATCAACTAATAGCTCAAATCAAAGTTAGGAACATTTAAAATCTAAAGAAACTATCTATATCACCAAATAATTACTAAACAAGCTGAAAAATCGAATCAAAATTCGGAGAAAACACTTAACATGTACTTAACACTTCCGGGGGTTAAACAACTACAATTTATACACCAATCAATTGCAAACTCGCCTATAAAGCTTATTTAAGAATCAAAATCAACAAACGATTCGTAAATCAAAAAGCCCCAATTTCAACATAAACCCTAAATTACGAAATTAACAATTTACCTATCGTTCGATTTTTTTGATGGCATAAATAGAAAGCGCATGAAAATCTGAGCATTTTGGTTACTCTTACTTCAAAAACTGAGATCTGTATCTTCCTCAAATTTGATTTTGATTCTCAGAACTCTTCAAGAACACCAAGAACAACTTTATAAAGAATTTTCAGAAAATCAAACCTTAATTACTATATGTTATTGAACTCAATTTTTGACATATAATATACTAAATTGACCAGAAAAATATTACCTACATGATGGAATCATCAAATCATATCAACAACATCAAGAAATTTTTTTCATAATTAATCTTTAAATAATTCGAATTAAAACAAATAAATCAAAAAAATACCTTAATTACTGCATAAAAACGGATGATTGATTATGAAAGTATTTTTCGAGAACTTCGTTTTGATATATTACACGCCTGAATCGGAGTTCGGTAACGTCCTCGTTCGTGCGTTTGATCCTCGGGAACGTATCGGTTTCTAGGATTTTTCTCTGTATTTACTGTATTCGTATTGGTTGCAAATGATAAACGAAATAAATGAAATAAGAAATAGGCTATTTATATTTATGGAATATTGGTTCGTTTTGGATCGTTAAATTAGTTACTTAGCCGCTAAGTAATTGCGAAAATGATCCGATTTAATACCTGTATTAGATAATTATCCAAACCGGGCTTTTTATAAAACACTTTATACGAAGATAATGTAATAATATCCCGTCTTTCGAGAATACGGGTTTTGTTGATTTACCGAAATGATTATTGTATCGAAAATCTTACGCCGGGCCACGCACGGGTCAAACCGTAATCCGGATCGAAAAAGTCAAAACACGGAAAATGTCCGGAATTACCAAATTAGGATGGAAAGGAGTTTTTGGAAGAGTTTCTAGTTGTAAAAACGTAAAAATGGTTGAAGTTGGATGATTCCCGTCTTTATAAAATAATTTTGTAATTATTTAGAAAATAATTAAGAAATTCATAAATCATCATAAAATCATATAACACTCCAAAAATTACCAGATTAATACCTTAACTATCTATATTTTATTCTGGACATATTAAAATTAACATACTCACATTTTATTATATACAAACATCCAAATATTATTATCAATTATCAGATAATTCATCAAAAATTCATATAATATTCACATAATAACCATATATTGATACAAATAATTACACGATATTTCCCGGATGTTACAATGAAACTGTTCAATTTCTGAAAAGAAGAAAGTTAATTGAAGAATCTAAAACAACCTCTAACACTGCCCAAGTTGTTCAGAATGAAGAACAGCAAGCTATAGAAGAAACAACAAATTCTGATCAAGCTATGAAGACATCAACTACTGACAATGCTCAAGTTGATTTAAAAAAGATGACAATTGTGGATAAGAAGAAGCTGTTATGGAAGAAAGCTACTCCAGTTGAACTGTTGTGAATATGTTGTGTACTTGATGATTACCTAAACAAAACATCTAAGTAGATTTTACTTAGTGAAATAATGTAGCACTCGACGGATAAGAATTATAGTCCCGACGGATAACTCATTATAGTCCCGACGGATGATTAACTTATTATCCATCGAGTGAGTAGCTTATGTAATAATAAGTTTGTAGCACAGTGTTGTATGCACCTTTGTATAGAATCTGGAGTAGCATATAAGTCATGTTGACTTTAACTAGATATGCAGAATAGGTTGATTAACTGTACATAAGCAATGTCTTGTAATTCTGTATAAGTAAAATGAAGTCAAGTGCCAAAATAGCTACCAACGGATGATTAACAAAGCTTCGACGGATGACCAAAATAGCTACCAACGGATGCTTAACAAAGCCTCGACGGATGATCAAATGACTATCAACGGATGTTTAACATAGCAGTCGACGAATGATCAATTAAGTCATCGACGGATGATCTGAAAGTCGATAGATGATCATATCAAGATTCAAACATCAGTTGAACAGTGAAAGCTGACACACAGCCGTTGAGTTGGATACAAGTACATTGTGGAAGCCCATTAACTGGGTAATAGAGGACTGAAAAGCAGCAAAGATCAAGACTGTTAGATTTTATATTTGTTCAGTTCTTTTGACTTTGTAATCTTGGTAATATATAAACCAAGAGAGTAGCAAATAGAAAATAACTGAGAAAGCTAAGAAACAACAACAGAGAAATCTTTGTAAGCACTATCTTTAGCATTTCCTGTGTTCTTAGCAGTTCTATTTGTGTAAGCAGCTGTGAGCAATTCTGCACACAGAGTCCTCTCGATATATTAAATATATCTCTGGTGGAATTGTTTAAATCCACCAAAAAGCTTATAAAGACTTTTGTTTTTAATTACTTATGTTTTGATTCATTCAAGTTTACATTCCGCATTGTGCTAATCAAAACAAATATATCCATAATCGAGTTGAACATTTTTATTTCAAGAAAAAGGTTCAAGAATTCCATTCAACCCCCCTTCTGTAATTCTTGCTATATTGTTAAGGGACTAACAATTGGTATCAGAGCAAGCTCTTAATCTACAAAGAGTTTAAAGATCAAAACAATTCAGCAAGATGAACAAGAAAGATGTTGGAGTCAAGATTCCTTTTCTTGATAAAGATAATTACCATCATTGGAAGGTAAAGATGCATCTTCATATGCTTTCTCAAGATGAGGCCTATGTGGACTGCATAGAAAGAGACCCTCATGTTCCAATGAGAGCTGCAACAGGAAATGAACCATCTGTTCCAAAGCCAAGGCATGGATGGTCTGATCCTGATATTGAACAAGTCAGGAAAGATAAAAAGGCCATGAACATTCTGTTCAATGGTGTTGATGCAGACATATTTGATAACATCATCAACTGCAAGACTGCCAAGGAAGTTTGGGACACAATACAGATAATCTGTGATGGTACTGAGCAAGTAAGAGAAAATAAAATGCAGCTCCTGATTCAGCAATATGAGCATTTTCCCAATGAAGAAAGTGAGTCACTCACTGACATTTTTAGTAGATTCCAAAAGCTACTAAATGCTCTTAAATTGCATGGAAGAGTCTATCAAACTAAAGACTCCAATCTGAAATTTCTCAGATCTCTTCCAAAGGAATGGAAACCAATGACAGTCTCATTGAGAAACTCACAAGATTATAAGGAGTTTACTTTGGAGAGACTGTATGGCATTCTGAAGACCTATGAGCTTGAGATAGAGCAGGATGAAAGAATGGAGAGAGGAAAGAAGAAAGGAGGATCCATTGCACTAATGGCTGAACTGGAAAAGGAGGAGGAAGTGAAGATGGAAGCTGTGGAATCAACTTCAAAGGCCTGTGAAAGCAAGGGTAAAGGGCTAGCTGCAGAAAGTGAAGATTCATTGAGTCAAGATGACATGGAGGACATTGATGAGCACCTAGCATTCCTTTCAAGAAGATTTTCCAAGCTCAAGTTCAAGAAGAACTTTGGAGCTGCCAAGCCAAATAGAAACATGGTGGATAAATCAAAATTCAAGTGTTTCAAATGTGGCTTGGCAGGGCATTTTGCAAATGAGTGTAGAAAGTCAGATTCCAGTAAGAAAAGATTTGAGTCTGTGGATTATAAGCAAAAATACTTTGATCTACTCAAACAGAAGGAAAGGGCTTTTATTACACAAGAGAATGACTGGGCAGCTGATGGTTTGGATGAAGATGAGGATGCCAGCTATGTTAATCTAGCCCTTATGGCCAAGTCTGATGAAACAGAGACAAGTTCCTCAAGCAATCAGGTAATCACTACAAACCTTGCACATTTATCTAAAGCTGAGTGTAGTGATGCAATAAATGACATGTCTACAGAATTGTATCATTTGCGTGTTACACTTAAGTCCCTCACTAAAGAAAATGCTATAATCAAAGAAAACAACTTGTTTTTGAGTGAGAGGAATAATGTGCTTGAATCTCAGTTTGTTGAGTTTGAGAAACTAAAAATTGAGTGTAGAATTGCCAAGGAGGAATTAACTGAGTCCTTGAAAAAGGAAGAAATTTTAAAGAAGCAGCTCGATCGTGAATAGGAGATGTTCATGCTCAAATAACCAAGGTTCAAGGAATTGAGTCTTTTTGTGATGAAGCCTGGAAAAAGAATAAGGAGAAACTAGAACCTATTTTGGTAGATGGATTGCTGACAGATGTAGACTCGACGGATGATGAGAACTATCCGTCGGATAACAAAAAGTGTTATCCATCGAATGATAAAAATCCTCATCCGTCGGCTGTGAGCAAACCCATTAGCAAAGCCAAATTAACCAAGCTAAATGAAAAGTATGGGTCTGTTTCCAAGAACTTTGTTTCAAGAGAGTCAATTCAAGCCAAGAAAGGGAAGAAGGCTAATGTTGGTCACATGACTGTCAAACAGTTAAGTGACAGACTTGAGAAGATAGAGGTAAAAACAGAGACTAAAAGGAAAAACAATAGGAATGGTAAAGTAGGGATTAACAAACATAATAACTACACACCTGACAAATATGCTCCTAGAAAAATCTGTGTCAAATGTGGTAGTGTAAATCATTTGTCTGTTAATTGTAAATCTGCCATGCCTACTCCCATGTCTGTTCAGCCTCAATTCTCTAACATGAATGCCATGCCTCTCATGCCTGTTAATGCTATGCCTACACAGAACATGAATGCACAGTTTGCTAATATGCCATTTGCACCTAATCCATATTATGCTGCATACAATATGCCTCAAATGCCATTTATCATGCCTTACTAGAATAACATGTTTGCACCAAGCATGCCATTTCCTGTTAGCCATAACATGCATGATAATTCTGTTGCATCTAGTGGTTTCAAAGGCCCAACCCAAATGACTAAGGAAGAATCTGAAATTCCTAAGTCAAATGAGTTAAGACCTAAGAAACAGAAGAAGAAAGCTAACAAGGCAGGACCCAAGGAAACTTGGGTACCAAAATCAACTTGATTTGATTTTGATGTGTGCAGGGAAACAGAAGGAATCTTTGGTACTTGGATAGTGGTTGTTCAAGACACATGACTGGTGATTCTACCCTGCTCACAGAGTTTGAAGAGAGAGCTGGCCCAAGTATCACTTTTGGAGATGACAGCAAAGGTTATACTGTGGGATATGGCTTGATTTCAAAGGACAATGTCATCATTGAAGAGGTTGCCTTAGTGGATGGTCTCAAACACAATCTGTTGAGTATCAGCCAGCTTTGTGATAAAGGCAACTCAGTAACCTTCAACAAAGAAACCTGTGTTGTGATTAATAATCAAAACAACAAAGTGGTTCTCACTGGTGTGAGAAGAGGAAATGTGTATCTAGCTGACTTCAACTCAACTAAAGCAGAATCTGTAACTTGTCTTCTCAGTAAAGCAAGTCAAGATGAAAGTTGGCTATGGCACAAGAAACTATCTCATTTGAACTTCAAGACCATGAATGAGTTGGTAAAGAAAGAGCTAGTTAGAGGCATTCCTATGGTGGAGTTTACAAAGGATGGACGGTGTGATGCCTGCCAAAAAGAGAAGCAGATTAAAGCATCATTCAGGAAGAAACTTGATTCAGCAATTGAAGAGCCTCTACAACTGCTTCACATGGATTTATTTGGACCAGTCAATATATTGTCAATCTCAAAGAAAAGATTTTGCCTAGTAATTGTAGATGATTTCTCAAAGTTCTCTTGGACCTATTTCCTAAAGTCCAAAGATGAGGCTAGTGAAATCATCATCAATCACATAAGGCAAGTTAACAATCATCCTGATTTCAAAGTTAGAAGAATCAGGAGTGATAATGGAACTGAGTTCAAGAACTATGTCATGAGAGCATTTTGTGAGGAAAATGGAATCTTGCATGAGTTTTCAGCAGCAAGGACTCCACAACAGAATGGAGTAGTGGAAAGAAAGAATAGATCTCTTATTGAAGCTGCAAGGACAATGCTTGAAGAATCAAAACTACCAACATACTTCTGGGCTGAAGCTGTAAACACTGCATGCTACACTCAGAACATCTCTCTGATTACTCAAGCAAGATGTATGACACCTTATCAATTGTTCAAGAACAAGAAGCCAACTCTGAACTTTCTTCATGTCTTTGGATGTAAATGCTATATTCTGAGAAATCAAACTGATCAAAATGGGAAGTTTGATGCTAAAGCAGATGAAGGAATTTTTGTTGGATATGCTGTTGGTAAAGCATATAGAGTCTACAATCTAAGAACCAAGATTGTTGTTGAATCTATACATGTTGTGTTTGATGATAAAAAGATTGAAGGACTAAAAGATGGAGATTACCATGAGAGCCTCAAATTCGACAATGTTGAGATGGTCAGTGATGAAAGTGATGATGAGAGTGATCAAGAAACACTGTCTAAGGATAATGCAGATAAATCTACTACAAATGAAGCACAAAACTCAACATCCATCGAGTTACATAACGCTTCATCCGTTGGAAGGCAATCTGTATTATCCGTCGGAAGATAACCTGCCTCATCCGTCGGTACTCAAAATTCACCATCCGTCGGGTTATCAAAAGGAGCAGGAAGTCAAGGCAGATCACCCATAGAAAGCACCCCAATCTCAAATCAAAGATCCATAAACTCAGGGGGAGTTTCTAGCAATCAAAACTCAATCACACATCAAGACAACATTGAGATCTCTTCATCTAGGGCTAATCTACCTCAACCAAGAAAATGGACAAAAGATCACCCCTTTGAACTGATTATTGGTGATGTTTCTTCCAGAGTTCAAACCAGGAGAGCAACTCAAGAAGAATGTCTATACAGCAGCTTCCTGTCTAAGGAAGAACCAAAGAAGGTAGAAGAAGCCTTGTTAGATCCTGATTGGATTTTAGCTATGCAGGAGGAGCTAAACCAATTTGAAAGGAATAAAGTATGGAAGCTGGTACCCAAGCCTACAGGAAAGAATCCAATAGACACCAAATGGGTATTCAGAAACAAGATGGATGAAAATGGCATAGTAGTAAGGAACAAAGCAAGATTGGTTGCTAAAGGCTATTATCAGCAAGAAGGAATAGATTTTAATAAAACATTTGCTCCTGTTGCAAGACTTGAAGCCATCAGAATCTTCTTAGCCTATGCAGCCCATGCTAATTTCAAGGTCTATCAAATGGATGTCAAAAGTGCCTTTCTGAATGGAGATTTGGAGGAAGAAGTGTATGTAAGTCAACCTCCTGGCTTTGAAGATCCTAATTTCCCAGAGTATGTCTATTATCTACTGAAAGCACTTTATGGACTGAAGCAAGCACCTAGAGCCTGGTATGACACTTTATCAAAGTTTCTTTTGGAAAATCACTTCACAAGAGGTACTGTAGATAAAACTTTATTTTTCAGAAATGTGAATGGCTCTAGCATACTTGTTCAAATTTATGTAGATGATATTATTTTTGGCTCTACAGATGAGAAACTTTGTAAAAAGTTTTCCAAACTGATGCAAAACAAGTATGAAATGAGTATGATGGGAGAACTAACTTACTTTCTTGGTTTACAAGTTAAGCAAGTTAGTGATGGAATATTCATTAGTCAAACTAAATATATTTTTGATCTTTTAAAGAAGTTTGATCTAATGGATTGCACATCTGCAAAAACTCCCATGGCCACTGCAACTAAGCTTGAACTGAACACTACTGAAAAGTCTGTGGATATTTCAAGTTATAGAGGCATGGTTGGCTCACTTCTGTACTTAACAACTAGTAGGCCAGATATAATGTTTGCTACATGTTTGTGTGCTAGATTTCAGGTTGATCCTAGAGAGTCTCATTTGATAGCAATTAAGAGAATCTTCAGATATCTCAAAGGAACACCAAACCTTGGCATTTGGTATCCTAGAGATTCTGGCTTTGATCTAACTGGTTATTCAGATGCAGATTATGCAGGTTGTAGAATTGATAGAAAAAGCACAACAGGAACCTGTCAATTTTTAGGAGACAAGCTTGTGTCCTGGTTCAGTAAAAAGCAAAATTCAGTTTCTACTTCTACAGCTGAAGCTGAATATATTGCTGCTGGCAGTTGCTGTGCACAGATTTTATGGATGAAAAATCAATTGCTAGACTATGGCTTGTAAGTTGAAAGGATTCCTATTTTCTGTGACAACACAAGTGCAATTGCCATCACTGAAAATCCAGTGCAACATTCAAGGACAAAGCATATAGACATCAAGTACCATTTCATAAGGGAACATGTAATGAATGGTACTGTAGAGTTACATTTTGTTCCAAGTGAGAAGCAACTTGCAAATAGTTGTACCAAGCCACTGGATGAATCCACCTTTTCTAGGTTGGTAAGTGAGTTAGGTATGCTTAATTACTCTTGAATTTATCTAAATTATTTTGCAAGTTGAAAAGTAGCCAGAAATTTAACTGATTTTTAGTCTTGGATGAAAATTTTGGCTAAGTCAAAATTTGCATCTCGACGGATGACCATTATCCATCGAGTTGAGTCATCCGTCGATATACAAATTGTAAATAAAAATCAATTACTTTTCTGGAGTATTTTAAAGCTCGACGGATATCAACTTATCCTCATCGGTCGAAGTGTCTAAATCTTAACCGTTAATTCCCTGAACATTATCCATCGAGTATACTTACAGTTTGTAAGCATTACACGACGGATAATGGGTGGAATTTTTACAGTTTATTTTAAAACGGCTATTTTAGACAATTTCTATTGGGTAATTTACTTCTCTTTATTATTTTTATCAGTTGATTTTGAGTAAAGTATAAAAGCTTATTTTATTCTAATCATTTTCTTTTATCATTCTCAAATTCAACTGTGTTACTTCATTCTCTCTCAAGCAAAAATCCTCTTTCTCTTCAAGCTTTTCTTCTCTAACAATGGCACCCGTAGTTAAGATCATGTCACAGACTGGGTTCATCTATGAGAAGAACAACTTCACTACCTTGGTCAATAAGGGGATTCAGCAATCTGAAGACTATCATAAGATGATGGACTTCATGAACAACTGCAAGTTAAGTTTTGCCATGCTGGAATCACCCACAATTTATTGTGAAGTTGTTGAGGAGATGTGGACAACAGCAATCTATAACTCTACTGACAAAACCATCACTCTAACCATCAAAGGTAATGATTTCTGTATCAATAGTGATGTCATAAAAGCATGTTTCAAGATTCTTGATGATAATGTAACTGCACCACACACTGACACTGATATTGTCAATATGCTCAATTCCATTCATTATGCACTTCCTACTGCAAAACTAAGTGAAATTAGAAGACTAGGTCTTAGGAAGGAATGGAGTTACTTGTGTGATGTAGTAACTAAAGTCTTTTCTGGAAAAATCAGTAATTTTGATTCTGTGAACATTTCCATGCTTAACATGCTATACATGCTAGTTACAGACAAATATTACAATTTCAGTGACCTTGTTGTGTATGAGTTAGGTTTTAAACTAGGTGACTTAGCCAAAAGAGGAAAGAATATTTACTATGCTAGATTTTTTATGCTTTTGGCTAACCATCTTTGTCAAGAGATTGAACTTGAGAACCCAAACAACAAATTAGCTTGTTGGGTTCAAGAGAGAAGAATCATTGCAGACTTGAACAGAGCCAACCATCACAAGGATGTGCCAATGTTCTATTTTCCTGTAATGCTGACACCTCAGGTAAGTAAGGTAAGTTCATCCATGCCCTCAACTATTCCAATCTCTTCTATTTCTTTGACTTCAGGCATAGCTATGGCAACTGTGACAATGACCAAACAGTTGCCTACCAAAGCTGCCAAAACAACTACAATTTCTAAATCCAAATCAAAGAAAACCCCCTCTGGTATCTCTCAAAAGGTACCAGTTCAAAAATCTACCAAAGCAAAAGAGGGGAGTGTGAAGGAGGGTAAGATAGGTGAGGGAAGGGGTGAACATCAAAGAAACCCCAAGGATAAGGTTGGAGAGTTGAGTGAATCCCAGCCTAGCCACACTGTAGTTTTCCAACAAACTGTAGTGCTTAAGAAGGACAAAAGCTCACTTCTAGCTGCATCCTCCCAAAAGGATGTGGCTATTGAACAAAGCTCTCATCCAAGAGCACAGGCCAAGAGGGTTAGGGACACAAGCGCACACCAAACTTACACTAGAAAGAAGAAATCCAAAACAACTGGGGATGCACAGGGCACACACTTAGTGCAAACTGGTGCTAAAGACACAGTCCCTGCATCTTCTCAAATTCAGATTGATGTGGCTCCAATAAATGTGGAGTCACAGCCAAAATCTCTCATAATAGAAGCCACAGAAACACAATACTCACCAACTAACTCACTGGAAGTGGACATGATAAACACTTCAATTCCTGATTCCCCTTCTTTAACTCTGTTGGGGAAGCCAAAATCTAGTGCAAGTGAGCATCATCTTTTAGATGATTTGTTGGCTCACTTGCCAATTCTTTCTGATTCTATTGTGACATATGTGCCTCAAATAACTTCAATCAACACAGAGTCAACAATAGTTTCTCTTCCCACCTCATTCATTTCTACTCTCTCGATGGATATTGCTCATCCGTCGAGTAGTGATTGTATCCCGACGGATAAGCTTAACAGCAGTTATCCGTCGGATAGCTTTACCACTCACCCGACAGATATCACTTATCCGTCGAGTATCTCTGCACAACTTCAAACTTCAATAATTTCAAGTGCAGAAGATTTGGTGGTAATACAATCACTCTTAGGACTGAGAGAGGAGAGTGTATTGAGTGAGAGGCTGGGTTGCTCCCAGGAAAAAGGAGAGGAAAAGAGTGAATCTCAGCAATCCATTCATTCAGGATTGGCAAAAGTGAGTGAGAGGAGTCCCATCTTAGTAGGTGAAGGTGAGGGTGTGAGGGTGGGGAGCCAGGGTAAGACCCTGATGCAACAAAAGAGAGAATATGAGAGAAAGGAAGGTACTGGAGAAATAAGGATGGAACCAGCCATTGCTAGTGAGTCAATGATTGTGGATGATGCTGAAAAGGAAAGACAATTTCAGCAACATTACAAAGCTGTAATTGATAACATTTCCTTGGATGCTGACACTTTTACTCACCCTATTTCAGCCTATCAACTGTTGGCTGCTCATGGCAATATGGAGGCAGAGCAGACTTTGAATTTAGTGCACACCACAGAATCTCTTCAAAGAGATAAAGCTGCTGTGAACAGAATGCCTTCTCAAGCTGGAGAGCCATCTGAAGAATTTGGAGTAAATTTTGATGATGATGACTCTGGTTCTTTGGATGGAACCATGAACTTAGGGGGAGCTGAAGGCCCAATTTCTGCTTTCAGTTTACCTAAATGGGCATGGGCAAAGGAATTTTCACCAGGGCAATTTGAGGTGTCTTTGGTAAAACAAGTAATAGCTATTCAGCAGGCCCTTCAGGAAGCTTCAGATGCTGGTACCAAGGCTGTTCTTCAAGCTCACCTAGACTCTTTATATTTAATGAAGATCCAACACTCAAGACAGAATCTCAGTGTGGATGAATTGAAAAAGGATATAGCTGACTTAAAGACATATAACTCTGAGAAGCTGGATTCAATAATGCCATATGGTACCATGCATGATCTATTACTAAGATTAAGGAGAGAATCAGATTCTGACAAGAAGATAGCCAAGCTGGAGAACAGAGTTCAGGTTATTGAGAATTCAGTGGCTCTACTTCTTCAAAATCAACAGACTCAGACAAATCTTCTTATGTAACTGGCTAAAGTACAAGGCCTAACTCCTCCACTTGATGATAACAAAAAGGGGGGAGAGGGAATCAAGTAAGGGGGAGAAAGGTCCAACTGAGGGGGAGAAACTTCTAGTTCAAATCAGCAAAGTAATTGTACCTTCAATTACTATCTCCAAGCCACCAGTTGCAGATGGTATAGATCTTATAAATGCAGCAGCAGCAAATTTGAAAAATGCTGATAAAGGAGAGTTGACTCTGATCAACTGGAAAAAGATTGATGAGGAAATACAGAAAAAGTTTCAATTAGTCAAGGAACCAGATCAGTCAGCCATCCATCACTCTCATGTCAAACCAATCAATGTGAATGAGATGAGCATGAACTATCTGGAGAAAGGATAATCTTCCTGCATCAAGACTACAAAGGCTGAGATAATTCTTAAACCAAGGGCAAACTATCCAAAGTTATCTTTGAAGAACCCTATGGATTCTGTGTATGAGACACCCAAGCCTGATGAAAAGAAGCTTCTGTCAAGATCTATTCTCCTCTACAAAGGTCCAGCTGATTCAGCCTCAAGAAAGAGAATTGCAAAGATATTCAGAAATGGGAAGGAAATTTGTGTGGTAGCTGGACATCCACAATTTACTCATGCAAAGGAAGAAGAAAAAGCCAGATTGAAGCAGGAAAAGAGGCAAGCTGCTCTAGATGCAAAGAAGTCTAAACAAAAGAAAGAATAGTTTGCTATCTTGGCCAAGCTACAGGCTGTAAATTCTTCTCAACAAATTCCCTCTCAACCATCTCAAGCTACTGAATCAGAGAAGAAGATTGAAGAACAGAAGAAATCCCCAAGAAAGAAAGAACTTGCTAAAAGAACAAAAAGAAAGTTGGATGTTGTTGACAAGGAATTGGAAGATCAATTTCCGAAGGAATCCACTCAAGCTGAAACTCAAGCATCAAAGCCCTCTGTGGTGTTTGAAGACATAAGGGTGGTGGACCCCTACAGGAACATACATGGAGAGCCTATTGTGCCAAAGGATGAGCCAATAGAGTGGGATAAATTACCAATTCCTGACTTTAACTTGCCAATTCTTACTAAGCCAAGAAGGACAAAATCAAGGGCAGTCAAGAAAGTGAAGCTGTCACCTCTCAAATCCAAGTCAGTAGTCAAAGCTCAACCCAAGGTCAACAGGGGAGACTACTTGTACTTGTGTGACATCAAAGAATTCTCAGATCTAAACCTTTATCTGGAGGAGCTGGATGAGGTAAGGGCAATTGATGCATACAGAAACCTACCTGAAAGGTTGGTGTTCAAGTACAAAGGGGGAAGGGAGATTCAGTGGCCTCTTCACAGGATACTTCAAGAAAGCCAAGCTGTGTTGATCAAAGTCTATTCATCCTTCAAGAAAAACTTTGGGTTCAATGTAACTGCAAGAATATTAGTATTGAAGAAGATTGAAGAGCTAAGGAGTGTTAGAGCCAAAGATGCACTACCCAAAACTCTTATCATCCCATACACAGGGAGAAGAGTGCAACTAAGGCCCTACTGGCTGATGGAATTCATGGATGACAAGGGTGTGAGAAGATTCTTCAAATTAGAAGAACAATTGAGTATCTCTAGCAATGAGACTCTCTTGGAAATGCAAGAAATGTTAGATCTCTCAGAATCTGATGAATTAGAATTCCACAGACAGCTCCGGAAACAAATTGAAGAAAACAACAGAAAGCTTGGAAGAAGATCCAGACCTTCAAGAATCTAGAAAAATCTGCTCAGACTAGAGGAGCATCTTGAACTGACTGTGAGCCAAACCTTGTACATTTTTGTTTAAATTGAAGCACTTTCAGTTTTATCTACTTATCTTTAAAAATATATGTTTAGGATGTTTTGTTATCATCAAGTATCTCTTAATTTATGGCTATAATTCCAGTAGACATAAATTGGGGGAGATTGTTGTGAATATGTTGTGTACTTGATGATTACCTAAATAAAACATCTAAGTAGATTTTACTTAGTGAAATAATGTAGCACTCGACGGATAAGAATTATAGTCCCGACGGATAACTCATTATAGTCCCGACGGATGATTAACTTATTATCCATCGAGTGAGTAGCTTATGTAATAATAAGTTTGTAGCACAGTGTTGTATGCACCTTTGTATAGAATCTGGAGTAGCATATAAGTCATGTTGACTTTAACTAGATATGCAGAATAGGTTGATTAACTATACATAAGCAATGTCTTGTAATTCTGTATAAGTAAAATGAAGTCAAGTGCCAAAATAGCTACCAACGGATGATTAACAAAGCTTCGACGGATGACCAAAATAGCTACCAACGGATGCTTAACAAAGCCTCGACGGATGATCAAATGACTATCAACGGATGTTTAACATAGCAGTCGACGGATGATCAATTAAGTCATCGACGGATGATCTGAAAGTCGATAGATGATCATTTCAAGATTCAAACATCAGTTGAACAGTGAAAGCTGACACACAGCCGTTGAGTTGGATACAAGTACATTGTGGAAGCCCATTAACTGGGTAATAGAGGACGAAAAGCAGCAAAGATCAAGACTGTTAGATTTTATATTTGTTCAGTTCTTTTGACTTTGTAATCTTGGTAATATATAAACCAAGAGAGTAGCAAATAGAAAATAACTGAGAAAGCTAAGAAACAACAACAGAGAAATCTTTGTAAGCACTATCTTTAGCATTTCCTGTGTTCTTAGCAGTTCTATTTGTGTAAGCAGCTGTGAGCAATTCTGCACACAGAGTCCTCTCGATATATTAAATATATCTTTGGTGGAATTGTTTAAATCCACCAGAAAGTTTTTAAATACTCTTGTTTTTAATTACTTATGTTTTGATTCATTCAAGTTTACATTCCGCATTGTGCTAATCAAAACAAATATATCCATAATCGAGTTGAACATTTTTATTTCAAGAAAAAGGTTCAAGAATTCCATTCAACCCCCCTTCTGTAATTCTTGCTATATTGTTAAGGGACTAACATGAACCAAAATCCAATCTTATGATCAATCAACTCGCAATATTTGGGTTAAGAGCCAAGCAACCTAGAGATAGAGCTGGATTAGGGTCTGATGAAGAAAAGATACAAACAGGAGTAGAAGTTACTCTAAGAGATCCTTTCATGTTGATAGATAAACCATATGAAAAAATCAAACAAAAGCACCTTGACAAAGTGTTGTCTGCTCAAATTGTGATAGATTCTCATGATAAAGAAAATTTAAAAGAGAATTTGATCTTATTTCTCAATGATGGAAGAACTTACAGACTAGCTGATACTGATGTGCTAAAGAAGTCTATTAGAGAGCTTCAACATATTTACTATCTTCTGGAAGTAAAATCTGATATTACAAGAAGATGGTCAGAATACATTTTGAAGGCTATAAGAGATCTTCTCAGAATCTCTGGTACAAAGGCTTCTCAGTACATTCCAATGATTACTGAAGATGATGGAAGAGAAATTCCTATGCTGAAGAACTCTGCTAATGTGGAAGTTATTCTGAAAGGAAGATGCTTATGTTATAATGAAGACTCTTCACATCCTAGAGTTATCAGACTTGGTGATGGACTTGAAAGAACATCAATTCAAGCTCTCAGAACAACCGTTTATCAAATTGGTGACAGCAAAGATGAAGAACTGATGCAGGTCAAAGCACAGTTAGTTGAAGTTCTGAGAAAAGCTGAAGATAAGCTGGTAAAAGATTTTGTTAAGAATCATTATGGATTCAGATTGATCCAGTGATATTAATAAAGCTACATGTTTTGTAAGTTGTAGTTAATAGTCTTATTAAACTCCTATTGCATTTGAACTTAAATGTTTTTGACATCATCAAATCTATTAACTTGTATATTTTTGCATAATTTACAAGTTGAGGGAGATTGTTAGATATATTTGAGATTTCATGTCTAATATGTTTCATGTTTAGTTTTCAGATCTTAACAAACAGGAAATATCAGGACTTACTGGAATCAGTACTTACTGGAAGTCAGAAGATAGATATCAGAACTTAAGGTCATATCAGAACTTAAGTACGGGAGGAATTACAGTTAAGGAAGGAAGCTGATTTATAGGATAGAAGATCGAGACTAAAACAAAAGAAGATATGCATAGAAAGAGTTAGAAGATAAGAAGACTTGTATAAGATATCTGATTGATATATTTTAGGAGACAGAATTATATTCCATATCAATTAGAAGTTATCTTGTAACTGTGTACTATATAAACACAGACATAGGTTTACACTTTATGTGTTATCATTATCGAGAGGATCATACATTGTAACCTAGCAGCTCTTAGTGATATTTATTCATCACTGAGAGAGAACAGTTCCATTGTAACAGAGTTTATTATATTGAATATATATGTTTACTGTTACTTGTGTTCAAAATCGATTTGATTGTAATAAACACTGTATTCAACCCCCTTCTACAGTGTTGTGTGACCTAAAAGGTTAACACATTGATTAGGCCCGATGGACCAGATCAGGCCTGATGGAACAAAGAAGGCCCACAAACCTGAATATTAATTAATTTCGTAATTAATTATATAAGGGAGAAAACAGCTGTCACTATGATTCCTAATAGGGACGTGAATCCTTATAGATCAGCCCACAAAGGATCAAATCGAATAAGGAATCAACTTCTTACTTCCTAGGACTCCAAAGTCCATTCTGACTCTGAGACTTGCCCATCATGTCTCCTAACCCAAGTCCAATTCAAGGACTCCCAAACATCTATATAAGGGGCCTCACCCCACAAATCAGAACTACATTTTTTGACTTGATCCTTGGCAATCAGCAAGGTACGTAGGCATCTTGTTAAGGCAGATCGAGTCACGAAACACAAGAGCAGTCAAATTGATCCTTGAAGCTCACGTTCCTTGGTTTTTGATCCATAACATTTGGCGCCATCTGTGGGAAAGCACAACAACAACCATGGCGAGAACACGGAGAACAAGCAGCGTCCTTGAAGGAGAAACACCCGCGAGGACAACCCAAAGGATTCCGTCAATCATGGAAGTGCCTCCGTATTCACTCTATGTCGTCACCCAAAGGTGGGGCCCAGGTAGGGGCAACTGAACCTCAACCTCAAGGGATGATTCCCCCGGCTCCTCAAGGTATGACTCCCCAACTTCAACAACTACATACACCTGTGAATTCTCGACCCATTGGGTATGAGTATTCAACTGTTGTGACCACTAACCCCCTTAAGGGATGCCCCTTTACCCTGAGGTTGGAGGAAGTGGAGATGCTGGACAGAGTGAAGCACGGGGGCACACACCCCTACATACAAGGTTTGGCTCTTATCCCGGAGGATCAGAAATTTTCTGGTCCATATACTGGGAGAGACTCCGAATCTTCGGATGATGAAGGGGCCCAAGAAGGAGACATGCTGGCAAAGAGCCGATGGCTGATGGTAACCAACGTCCTCGGAGCACCCGAGGGGTGAATCCCCAAGAAGTGAAGGAGAGAATCAAGGCCCATGAGGCTGAGATTCAAAGGCTGAAGCGCAACTTGGAGGCACACCAAGTTCCCAGGCCCCCATTACCGCCTAGGGGGAGGAATTCTCCTCCAATCATAGACCTGGATGGTCCGTCACAAAGAAGGGCTGTAGTCCCAAGAGCTGATCCAAGCAATCTTCTTCCCCTTGGGGATCCTGATGATCCTACTCTACCATTCACTGAAGAGATAATGAATGCCCACATCTCAAGGAAGTTCAAGATGCCCACTATTAGAGCTTATGATGGCACGGAAGATCCCACTAATCATGTTAGAATATTCTCCAATGCACTATTGTTGCAACCCGTGAATGACGCTATTAAGTGTCGGGCCTTTCCGCAAACCCTGTCGGGTATAGCTCAAAGATGGTATAGTCGTTTGCCCCCGAACTCTATTGGGTCCTTCAGAGAATTAAGTCAAGCTTTTATTAAGTAGTTCATCAGTGGGAGAGTGCATGAGAAAAGTTCAGCATCACTCATGAGCATTGTGCAGGGAGCAAAGGAATCCTTCAGAGACTACCTGAATCATTTCACGAAGGAAGCTTTAAAAGTCCCGGACCTTGATGATAAGGTAGCAATGATAGCAATGCAACAGGGAACTAGGGATGAGTTCTTCAAGATGTCCTTGGCCAAGCGCCCCCCTGAGAGCATGTTGCAGCTCCAAGATAGGGCCGGGAAGTACATCAAGGTGGAAGAGAGCATGAGGAAGACCGTGGTGAGCAACAAGCCCGCTGGAGACAAGAAGCGGATAACTGATCTGGAATATATCGCTAAGGACAAGTATCCTAGAACTGAGCAAAACCCTGATTCAACCCCTAAGAAAGGAGGACTTGGGAAAAAGTTCACTGAATACGCTAAGCTGAATGCTCCTAGAAGCCAGATCATTGATGGAAATTGAGAAAGACCAAGGTATTCGTTGGCCTAAACCCTTGAAGGCTGATATCCGTTGCCGATATATGGATTTGCGGGAGTGGAGTGCCCCATGGAAGGGATAATCAAGTTGCTAACAACCATAGGACAGGAACCAAGGCAAGCAACACAGATGTTGGACTTTGTGGTAGTGAAGGCTAGTTCAACTTACAATGCTATCATGGGGAGAACAGGGATACATGCCTTCAAGGCAGTCCCTTCTTCCTACCATTCTGTTATGAAGTTTTCCACCCGAATGTGATTGGAGAAGAGAGAGGAGATCAAAAAATGGCTAGAAGTTGTTATGTGGCCTCATTGAGGGCAGATGGAGTTGGGGGGCAGGTTCTGCCTATTGAATAGATATTCGAGAGAATGATGAGAAAAGAGGGAAGCCAGCAGGAGACTTGGTTTGAATTCCTTTAGCTCCCGAGGATCCTGAGAAGGTGACTTTCGTTGGAGCCATACTAGAGGAGCCCCTTAGAGGAAGTTGGTGAAATTTTGGCAAGAAAATAGTGATGTGTTTGCATGGTCAGCAGCTGATATGCCAGGCATAGACCCGGAACTGATTACTCACAAGCTGAATGTGGATCCAAATCGGAAGAGACTGAAGCAAAAGAAAAGAAGTTTTGCTCCAGAGAGGCAAAAATCTATAAAACAGGAAGTAGAGAAGCTCTTAGAGGCTGGTTTCATCGAGGAGATACAATTTACAGAATGGTTAGCAAACCCTGTAATGGTGAAGAAGGCCAATAGAAAATGGAGGATGTGTGTGGACTTCACTGATCTGAATGATGCATGCCCTAAGGATTGTTTCCCGTTGCCAATGATAGATACTTTGATAGATGCCACTGCTGGACATGAGATGCTGAGCTTCATGGATGGATTTAGTGGATACAATCAGATCAAGATGCACAAGGACGACATCCCAAAGGTATCATTCATCACTAACTTTGGTGTTTATTGTTATCTTGTTATGGCATTTGGTCTCAAGAATGCAGGAGCCACCTATCAAAGGTTGGTAAATAAAATTTTTAAGGATCTTATCGGTAAGACCATGGAAGTTTATGTTGGTGACATGTTAGTCAAGAGTCTAGTGAAGACTGATCATATAACCCATTTGAGGAAAGCTTTCGAGGTCCTGAGGTACCACAAGATGATGTTAAATCCTACAAAGTGTGCTTTCGGAGTAGGATCTGGAATGTTTTTGGGATTGATGGTCTCTAAGAGAGGAATTGAGGCCAATCCCGATAAAATAAAGGCAATCCTGGACATGGAACCACCAAAAACTATCAAAGATGTTTAAAAGCTCACTAGAAGGGTTGCTGTGTTAGGACGATTCATCTCCAAGTCTGGGGACAAGTGCTTGTCGTTCTTCAAGTCCTTAAAGAAGGTTAAGGATTTTGTATGGAGTGAAGAAAGCCATAAGGCATCCGAGGAATTAAAGAAATATATGGCTCAGGCCCCGTTGTTGGCCAAGCCAGCTTTGAATGAAGTTTTATACTTGTACTTGGCCGTTTCAGAGAGTGCCTTGAGCGCTGTATTGGTTAAGGAGGAACTGAAAATCCAGAAACTCGTATACTATGTCATCAAAATTCTGCATGGAGCTGAGTTGAATTATTCAACTATTGAGAAGTTTGCTTTAGCCTTGGTAATGGCTTCGAGAAAGTTGCGTCCTTACTTCCAGGCTCATAAGATTGAGGTGCTAACAAATTAAACCCTGAGAAATATCATTCATAGTCCCAAGGCTAGTGGGAGGTTGATTAAGTGGGCAATAGAGCTGGGAGAATTCGACATCAAGTATAAGCCACGAATGGCAATAAAGCCCAGGCATTGGCTGACTTCGTGGTGGAATGTACCATACCCTACCAAGAAGTCGGGGCCAGGAAGATACCACATCTCAGAACAAGGAAGTTAATAAGGGGGAAAAAGAAAATGATGATAAGGAGAAGGAATATTGGGTTCTCTATTTTGATGGAGCATAAAAAACAAACTCAAGTGGAGCAGGTTTGGTTTTATAAAGCACTGTTGGGTTCTTGATTTAGTATGCCATGAAGTTAGACTTCCCGACCACAAACAAAGAGGCAGAATATGAAGCTCTGATAGCTGGCCTCGGCCTAGAAGGGACACTGAGAGTCAAGAACTTGAAGGTTTGTGGAGACACGAAGTTGGTCATATCCCAGGTGAAGGGAGAGTTTGAGGCAAGGAATGATATAATGGCTAAGTATATCCGCCTAGTAAGGGCTGTGATGACCCAATTCGATGAATGCCATGTTGAGCACATTCCAAGGGAGGAAAATGCTAAGTAGATGCCTTATCAAAGTTTGCTTCATCTGAGATAGAGGAAAGTTCAGGAAGTGTATACTTCCGCGTTTTGAAGACACGGAGCATTGATGTTAAGCTTGTAGCTCCTATAGGTCTGGAAACGTCATGGATAGATCCCATTAAGACTCATATTCAAACTGGTTGGTTGCCAAATGATGCTACTGAAGCAAGGAAGTTGGTTGTTCGAGCATTAAGATACTCCTTGATATATGGGATTTTGTTTTAAAGATCTTATATAGTTCCTTACCTAAGATGTGTCAGGCCCGATGAGGCACGCTTGGCTCTTGAAGAAGTGCATGAAGGTATCTGTGGGCAACACTTGGGGGGCAGGGCCCTAGCTCGTAAGATAACCCGTTTAGGCTTCTATTGGCCAGAAATGATGGCTGATGCCAAATAATATGTGAAAAAGTGTGACCGCTGTCAGAAGCATGCACCTATCGTTAGACAACCCCCCAGATACTGACCTCCATCAACTCGCCCATCCCCTTTGCTATGTGGGGAATGGATATACTGGGGCCTTTCCCCATGGCCACGACACAAAGGAAGTTCCTGATTGTAGCCATGGATTATTTTACTAAGTGGATTGAAGTCAAGCCTTTGGCCAAAATCATAACTAAGCAGGTTGCACAATTCCTGTGGGAAAATATCAAGTGCCGGTAGAGAATTCCCCGCATCCTAGTCACTAACAATGGAACACAATTCAACAATGAGGAATTCAAGAAGTATTGTGAGGAGAATGAAATTGAATTACGATTCACCTCTGTGGCTCACCCGCAAGCCAATGGGCAAGCGGAAGTGGCGAATCGAATAATCCTGGATGGACTAAAGAAGAGGATCGAGAAGTCAAGGAATAACTGGGTGGATGAAATACTCCCAATATTATGGGCCTATAGGGCTACCTGTAGAGTCACGACTGGTGCAACTCCTTTCATGTTAGCATATGGGGCAGAAGTGGTTGTTCCTGTAGAAATGTCACATTCCTCTCCCAGGATTCAAGCTTTCTATGCTAAAGAGAATGAGGAAGGGCAAAGGTCAGCCCTGGATCTAATCGACGAAGTACAAGATGAGGCACATGCGAAGATAGTGGAATATCATAAAAAGGCTTCATTCTATTACAACCTAAGGGTTAAGGAAAGGTTCTTCAAACAGGGTGACTTAGTCTTGAGGAAGGTGGAAGCTTCTGCTGTAGGGCAGAAAGGGAAACTTGCCCCAAATTAGGAAGGTCCATACAAGGTCAAGAGTGTTCAGGGTAGAGGAACCTAGAAGCTTGAGACTATGGATGGTTTTGAAGTCTCGAGAACTTGGAATGAATAAAACCTGAAGATTTACTATGTGTGAAGCGGTTGAACACGATTCTCACTTGTCAAGATGACAAGTAGGTTGAAAAGCACCTTAAAGCTTTGCTTGCTTAGGATTTACATATTTTAGTTTTTTTTTGAAGTTTATTAAGACTTGTGTAAGGGATGGATCCGAATAATTTGTGAAATTCAGGAAGTTTTCAAAATATGTTCCAGTAACAAGACAAGTAAACTAAGTGCATAAGATGAAAGCATAAAGTTCGATAAATAAAACTAGTTAGAATAAATAGTACCAAGTCTGATAAACAAAGTCTCAAAGACAAGTTAAAATAAATAAGCCACGCAGGGCTAGCAAAGCTCTAAGGAGCAGAGGTGCCCTCGACATCCATATCAACATCTCCTCCGCTCTCATTGGAAGTCTCAGTCGTCCCGGAGGAGGAAGAGCTATCATCCGCAGCAGGCCTCGAAGACGACTCGGGAGGAGGAAGAAGTGGGTCCTGAGGGATACAATCCGAGACAACCACTCGGGTACGAAACCTCTGCATTAAAACCTCGTCATCGGGGTAGACATAGTCCGCCGGGTTAATATCAGGGCAAGCCTCATTCACGGTCCCAAGGCTGTGTCCCAGCGAGTCTTAAAAAACCCAGGGAAGACTGAGTCGTCCCTCACCCTCATGAACTGGGTAAACTCCTCCGAGTCCAAGTAGTTATCAATCTCCTTATCTTTCTCGTCCCGTAGCACCACCAGCTCAGCATTGGATTCTCCGAACTCCTCCTCCTTACGCTTCAGCTTCCGCTCCAAAGCGGCGTACTTCTTTTGCTGCTTCTTGAGGGCATTATCCGCTTTATCCGAAGCCCTCTTCCAGGATTCAGCTTGCCTCACAGTGCCTCGGAAGTAGGCGTTAGACTGAAATAAAACAATAAACAGAAATGTAAGGCAAGTGAATACTACAAGTAAAAAAGAGTACAAACGTAAGAAATGGTCATACCGAGGCTAAGGACTGAGCTCCCATGAGCTTTATCCTCTCCAAGTCAGGAGTAGCCACCACATCGATGAAGTCCTTGGGAGTTACGTCGTGGTAAGACCAATCCCAGGCATGCTTCGTGGATCCAACCATGGTATCCCCTCGGCGGAATCCCCAAAGAGGCTGAAAGGCGCCCGTAGCAGCAGAGACAAGAGCAGCAGCAGTGATAGGGGCACTGTGGCCCTCAGCTCCCTCAGCTGGAACCTCCACCATGGGCTCCTTGTTCTTCCGTAGGAAGCTAGGATACGTAGCCTTTATAGTATCCAGACCCGTAAGGCGAGCCTTCTTCATCCTGACAGTCTCTTCAACAAGAGGCACATTATCCTCGTTGATTTCCTTAGCAGCTGCAAAACAAGAGAAAAAACAAAGTAAGTGTTGTCAATAATGCATGAAAGAAAGTAAAAACAAGAAGGGAAGAAAAATACCCTGCTGAGAAACAGAGGATAGCCCGATGTGGATGAGGGAGAACTCCTCTAAAAGATTCCAGCTAATAGTGGCACTATCATCCCCTGTAAGCTCATCATAAATGATAGTTTCCTCGGGGGTTAGGTGAATGGATTTGAGGCTACCATCACTAACCTTTCCGAAAGAAGATCTGAAGAGGGTGCCCCAGTCACCATTCTCCCATCTTAACACGACAAAACTATTCCTCCAATTTTGGTTATTGTCGGGAATAGAGGCGTTATTAAAAATGTGCTTACAATTGGGCATTTGTTTAACGTAGACCCAACCATAATTACCCGAAGAACTGTTGTAACATTGAAAAACCTTCCTAAAAGCAGCTACAAATAAGGGAAAACCTCCCCTAAGACAACAAACCATGAAACATAAAATGTTCCTCCAGGCGTTTGGAGGAAGCTGACAGGGGTTAATTTGCAAATCAGCTAGGAGGTGATAAATGAAGGGATGAAAAGGAAACCTAAGCTCAGCATCAAGGGCATCTGTGTAAACGAAAAGAGTATCGGGTTTCCAGCGGCAAGTATGATCACCACCAGAAACTGGAACTAGCCTAAGGGGAGGACGAACATTAAAACGTTCATTTAACTTATCGTAATCTATATTGTGCCATATGTTGCAATGATTAAAAGAGTCAAGATGTGCAGTGGAAGGATATTCGTCCCCCTAGTATTAATCATATCTATCAAAGACATGTAAGAAGAGCGGATTTCGACATCCTTACCTCTTTTTGAAGCCGAGGCTATCTTGGCCGCTCTCTCGGAATTCTTATCAGCCATTGATAGAGGTTGAAGGAAACCTTGGAAGGAAGGAGGCCGGAAAAGGCTTGGAGATGGCCGAAAAACTCTTAGAGAAGGAAGAGTGTTGAGAGTGTTGAGAGAAGAGGAAGGAGTTTGAGAAATGAGTGAAATGAGAAGTATAAGGATTTCACTCTCATATCCCACTTTTATATAGGCACATGGAGAACAAATTGGGCCTAAAAAGCCCATTTAGGCCCAAGAAAAGAATGTTTTGGAAAGATCCAGAAATGAAATTTAAATTAAATAGATATTTCTGAATTTTTTTTGAAGAATCCAAAGAGAACCCTAGAAGTTCTAGAAAATCAGGAATGTGAGCCAAAGCCCAATTAAAAACAAAGGCCCAAGTTTGAACCCAAAATGTAAGCCCAAATTAAATTGAAAGCCCGAAACTGGGGGCCCAATTGAAAGGCCTGTAGAAAATAAGCCCAATAAAGAGACAAGCCCAGAAAATGACCCAGATATTTGAGGTTAAAGGCCCATTAGCCAAAGCCCATTTAAATAGCCCAGGAAAATAAAAAAAATTGTTGTTTTTTCTGACCTAATTTGACTAGGATTAAAGCTGTGTTTTTGGTCGAATGATCTAGGTCAAAATTACCTTGAACCAGGGCTAGAAGGAGAGTATAATTCGGTCAAAACGTACATCCTGACCAAAAATTCCTGATCGAAAATAAATAAAAGGAGAAAATCCTGGCCAAAATTCGACCAGGATTCCTAGTCGAAGTGCTTGAGGTCGAAAAAGCCACGACCAGGATCCAAAAGGGCTAAATTCGGTCAGAAAAACAAAACAAATCTTGACCGAAAGGGTCGGGAATCCTCGTCGAATGCTTCTAGTCGAAAGATTATTCGACCAAGGCAAAGAAGAAGCATAAATCGGTCAAAATCATAAAATCCTGAACGAAAGGAATTAAAATCCTGCTCGAAAAAAATATACATATATATTTCCTGATCGAAGAATGGACCAGGAATTGAGGTCTAAAACTTCTTACTGGAATCCCCGTCGACCAGGGCAAACAGATGGCTAATTCGACCAGGATCCTGGTCGAACAGGATTCCTGGTCGAACCAGGTATTAAAAAAAGAGAAAGAAAGAAAAAGAAAAGAAATAAAAAGAAAAGAAAGAAAAGGGAAAGGAAGAAAAAGATGGAAATTCCTTAAAAGTATTTCAAAAAAAATAAATATTTTCAGAAAATGAGGAATAAATCCAGAAAATCAAGGAAATTCCTTAAATATTTTCTGGAAAATATGAATATTTTCAGAATTCAGGGAAAAATCCTGAAAATGAAGGAAATTCCTTAAATATTTTCTGGAAAATATAAATATTTTCAGAAAATGAGAAATAAATCGAGAAAATAAAGGAAAAATCCCAGAATTAAGGGAAAAATCCTGAAAATCAAGGAAAAATCCCAGAATTAAGGGAAAACTCTAAAAAATTAAGGAGAAATCCCAGAATTCAGGGAAAAATCCTGGAAATTAAGATAATTCCTAAATAATAGGGATTAAAGCATATCATTGTAAATGTGCAGGTCGCTCCACGCTTTACGCAAAACGATACCCTGTAAGGGAACATGTAACACCCCCAGATCCGGGGTCGGGGATCCGGGTTGTCACGGTCTTTCTTTCCACAATATCACTTCACTTAATTAATAATAAATAACCTCATACTGTGACCCCACACTAACACACACCACAACCCGTTATAGTCTCAGAGATGAAATTGAAATAAGTACAAGTCTTTGAATCCACAATTTAAAATTATTACAACCCAAAATGATTACTTGATAATTTACAGTTAATTGCCATTACCTGCCACAAGTTATAATTATACATAATTTGATTCTCAAAAGTAGATGGTCTGAACTACAATGGATCTACCTCTGCAGCTATAGCAGCCACAACATCATCGGGAAGACGCGGGGCGCTTCCCACGCGCTTGCGCTGGGTCTGCTGGAGTCTGGCCATCTCTCCTAACTGTTGTTGTGTGATGAAGAAATAAAGCAAGAGTGAGCCTTACAGCTCGCAAGATAATATGTATAGTGATAACAATAATATAAGTATCTAAATGGATACTTGATAGCATCTCTATCATATGCAAGATAATTACTTACTAGATATAAGTAAAAACAAGGAATGAAGTTACCAATACTTCACCACACTTATATCATATATAAAGCTACTTGAACTACCACCGTTCAAAGTATTATAGGTTTTAAGAAAAACATCCCATAGATGAGACCACAAGTTAAGACTTGAATAGATTCAATCTTTGAAAGATTATTGAATGAAAAAGTTATGAGATGCTTTATTTAGTCCCGGTATATATATATCCACATATATATACCCCTTTAAACATTTCCTGGAACCTCTGTTATGTTAAGTATGAACAGAGTTTGAAACATCCAATGAATTTTGGAAAGGAAAAGAATTTTGGCATAAACCCGATATCTTGCTGATCAGGCAAAGATACCAATAAGTAACCTTTTCTACTGTAGATGGATGAATTCCTCACCGGTCATCACCCTGGCCGCATTAGGACCTCGCGCTAGACCGTACCCCGGCCCCTCACACGTTGATGGACTGCCACCCAGCCACTTACACAATAATAGACCGTACCCCGGCCTGTCGCTTATGCCGACTCAATTAGATGGGCTTACTTCCCGAACGTTGGGCAAGTAATCAATTCATTTACCAAAACTGCAACCTCGTTGCGAATATAAAATACACCACAGAGCCGGATTCCCCAGGTTTTGAGCGAGTATTTAAATCCCCTTAAAAAGGAAGATCTTAAATATAAAAATGAGTTTTGGGATCCGCTCTGACTTTAAAAATCATTTTGAAGACTCGAAAACACTTTAAAGAGTGTTTGGAGTAAAGCTGATTTAATGAAGTAAATCAGTCCCCAGAATATTAGAAAATATCTGAATATTATTAATTAAATAATATTCCCATAAAGAATAATCTTTATAAAAATAATTGAAGTAGAAGTATTAAAATTTATACTTGAAACGAGTATTAAATAACCAAAGATATACTTATATGAAAGTATTATCTTTATTTGAATAATCGAAAATAAGTTTGATTATTTACACCTTATTCTTTAATAAAATAAAGAATATATCTCAGCAAATAATCGGAGTCATAGATCCTCAAATGAATATTCAAATAATATTCAATAAATAAAATAAGCTGAGTCATAATACCTCGAATGAATATTATAAATAATATTCATTAAATAAAATAAAGGAGTCATACATCCTCAAATGAATATTCAAATAATATTCAATAAATAATATAAAAGAGTCATAAGCCCTCGAATGAATATTCAAATAATATTCAATAAATAATAAAAGGAGTCATACGCCTTCGAATAATATTCGAAATAATATTTAATAATAAAATAAAGTTTCAAGTTATCGAATAAACCTTATTCGATTAATAGTTTAAAAAACTATAACCATACATATATATAAATATATATATATATAAATATCCATATCCATATATATAAAATCTACTCGGGATCCTCGACTCCCGGTTTTTGAAAATATTTTCACCTTTGGGTCCCTATACTAAGGGTATATGCAAGATACCGCTATTCTCTAGCATAGGTATTATCAACTGAACCAATAGATATATATTTCAAGAATATGAAACAGGCATGCATATATACCATATCACATGCTACAATATATCGCAAGAATTTGCTAAATAACCAACATGCATCTATCGCAAGATAATGCATATACAAGTGTATACATCACAACAACAGTATAACGGATAGAATACTTGCCTGAGCGACTTGGGGGTGAGAAAGGCTTGGGACGAGTCTGATAACCTATAAACAACAAGTAAGTTGGAATTAAACCAAAATCACTTGTAAATCTATACTATAACTAACTTAGACTCTAACGCTTGTTTTGCGCTCACCGATTCGCTTAAGTCACTCGGGTACCCTCGGCTCCACCATTTTTAATAATTTAACCTTTACGAGTTTTAAAGCGATTCCTTCGCGAATGACTTACCAACTGCCTAACACACTTACCATAAATGTTTCATACATTAATTAACCCTTTTTGGTCTTTAACCTACATTCCAAAGTAAGGCGAGGGAAAAAGTTTTGTTCGCGAAACGCCGTTACTTGAAACGGTCGTTTCTCCTAAACCGTAAATCGGAATCGAACGAACTACATATCAAAACGAAGCTCGTAACATGAGCTATCTAAACATGGCAGTGGTCACAATCTAGCAGGGGGTCCTCGGGTCCTAATTCTATGCACAAAAACAGTCCAAAGAAAATCGGACGTTACGACGGCTATGTTTACGCGATTTCCAATTTTTTTAACCCATTCACAAACAACCCAAATCAACCTCAAATCCAACATACAACCATCCTCCATCCTTATCACATCATAACCACCCCAACCAATTCAATTTAATCTTTCATACTTATGCTTAAACTTAATTTTAATCATTCTTAAGTTCTTTTAAATCAAAACCACAATAATTACCATTCCATTTACTACCATACCAAATCTCAAACTCTAAATCATAACAACAAGATACAATATCAACCCACTACTCAAAATCACCTTATAATATATATGAACCTAGGGTTTGGAAATGGTATACCTTCCTTGAAGTGGTGGGTGGAGCTAGGAAGCCTTAAGAAGCTTTGAGAAGCCTTAGGAAAGCTTGGATCTTCAAGAAAAACAAGAAAAAGTTCAAGTTAAAAACTTGAAAACACTATTCATTGTCTTCTTCCTTGATTAAATGAAGAAGTTAGAGAAAGAATTAATGGCTTAAACTCATGATATAGCCATAACTAAGCATAAAGATGATTAGGGAATTTTCTTACCAATTTAGGATGCTTGGATCTTGATTTTTGAAAAATCTAGCCTTTAAAAAAGTAAAAAGCCGAGAGCTAAGATGAAGAACAAATGCCTTGGTTGTTTTTTATTTTTGATGAAATGATTTTGCTAGCTTGGTTGGCTTGATTTGTATTTGATTTAGTAAATTACTACCTTGCCCTTGAATTTGTGTGGTCCTTATTCAACCACACCTCCTTCCTTCCCATGTCATGCTTACCTCATCCACATGATGTCATCCTTCCTTCCTTGTCTTCTTTCTATTGGTTGGATGACATCATTCCCATTAATCCCTTTGATTAACTTCCTAATCGTTTGCCTAATGACCGCTGATCTGTTATACGGTTCGCTTAACTTTCGTTCTCGTTTATCGTTTGAAGGATCATACCCGGGATCTTATTACTTAGGTTCCCTTAACCTTTCTCAATACATTATATTCCTTTTTATGATCCTCTATCATAATCCTTTAATTTAAATCCTTTTTATCATGTTATCTTATACTCAATTCTCTCCGTATCTTGTGGATTTCCGGGAAAAACCAAAGTGTTCGGAATTGGATTCTGACGATATTTACATACACTTATATACTTCATAGAGTACTAATAATATCCCAGAATATCCATAACAGAACCCCTACATAGTGTGGCGTGAAAAGTTTTCTCATTCAGCTAAAACACTATTCACAAGGGTTACAAAAAGTTGAAAAATTTTGGGGTTATTACAGTCTCCCCTCCTTAAAAGGATTCCGTCCCGGAATCAAACAGAAAATAAATGGGGGTACTTTTCTAGCATTGTGCTCTCTAGTTCCCAAGTTGATTCTTCCACATTATGATTCTGCCATAGTACTCTGACTAGTTTGATCACTTTGTTCCGAAGCACCTGCTCCTTCTTATCCATAATCCTTACTGGCTTCTCCACGTAAGTTAGATCTGGCTGCATATCCACCTGCTCGTACTCCACTATGTGCCTGGCATCCCGATGATACCTCCTTAGCATTGACACATGGAACACATTATGAACTTGTTGCAAATTAGGGGGTAGGGCTAGCTCGTAAGCTAACTTTCCAATCCGTCTTAATATCTCGAAAGGTCCAATGTATCTTGGGCTTAGTTTTCCTTTCTTTCCGAACCTCATTAATCCCTTCCAAGGGGATACTTTCAACAGTACTAAGTCCCCTACTTCATATTCCTTGTCCTTTCGGGCTAGGTCTGCATATTTCTTCTGTCTGTCTTGGGCTGCTACAAGTCGCCCTCTGATAAGATCCACTATATCCTTGGTCCTTTGGACCACTTCGGGTCCGAGCATCTTCCGCTCTCCTACTTCATCCCAGTATAAGGGAGATCGACACCTTCTTCCGTACAAGGCCTCATAAGGCGGCATTCCGATGCTAGCATGAAAGCTATTGTTATAAGAAAACTCGATCAACGGCAGGTGATCATCCCAACTTCCTTTAAGGTCTATTGCACAGACTCTCAACATATCCTCTAGTGTCTGGATGGTCCTTTCACTCTGTCCATCCGTTTGGGGATGGTACGCGGTACTCATATTTAACTTGGTCCCCGCACATTCCTGAAAGCTCCTCCAAAATCTGGAGTTGAACCTTGGGTCTCGGTCTGAGACAATGGACGCTGGGTCTCCATGTCGCGTCACTATTTCCTTAAGGTAAATGTCCACCAGTCTATCGACTGTGTATCTCTCATTGATAGGAATGAAATGAGCTGACTTTGTCAGTCGGTCTATAATTACCCAAATGGCGTCGTGATTGGCTTTCGTCCTTGGCAAGCCTACAACAAAATCCATCGCTATCTGTTCCCATTTCCATTCGGGAATCTCCAGGGGTCGCAAAAGCCCACTGGGTCTCTGGTGCTCTGCCTTTACTCTTTGGCAAGTCAAACACTTGTTTACCCATTCTGCTACGTCCCTCTTCATGTTGGGCCACCAGTAATATTCCTTCAAATCCCTACACATCTTGGTACTTCCCGGGTGAATGGAATACCTTGAATTATGGCTTTCATTAAAAATCTCATTTTTAAGTTCTTGAACATTCGGAACCCAAATTCGGTAGGAGTACCTCATTATCCCTTTATCATCTTTCTCAGTATGGATCTCCTCTCCAGTCATTGACTCTCTGTCTTCATTCATTGTTTTCTCCTGGCACAATCTGATCTTTTCCAATAATTCTGGCTGCATTGAGATCTCAAAAAGCTTTTCAGTTCCGGTTCCGGTTACCTTTACTTCTATTTCCATTTTCTCAAAATCCCTTATCAACTCTTCCGAAGTCGTTAACATTCTGAGTCTTTCCTTTCTACTAAGGGCATCAGCCACCACATTGGCTTTCCCTGGATGATAGAGAATCTCACAATCGTAGTCCTTGATTAGTTCTAACCATCTCCTCTGGCGCATGTTGAGCTCTTTCTGCGTAAATATGTACTTGAGGCTCTTATGGTCTGTGAAAATCTCGCACTTCTCTCCATATAAGTAGTGCCTCCAAATTTTTAAAGCAAATACTATTGCTGCGAGCTCAAGGTCATGAGTAGGATATCTAACCTCGTATTCCTTCAATTGTCTCGACGCATACGCAATAACTTTACCGTGCTGCATAAGCACACATCCTAATCCTTTGTGCGACGCGTCACTATATATCACAAAATCTCCTTTTCCATCCGGCAATGCCAATACCGGAGCCGTTATCAACCTTTTCTTTAATTCCTGAAAACTGTTCTCGCATTTCTCCGTCCATTCAAACTTCTCTGTCTTACGAGTAAGTCGTGTCAAAGGGGCTGCGATCTTCGCAAAGTCCTGTACAAATCTACGATAGTAGCCGGCCAATCCTATGAAACTCCTCACCTCTGTGGGTGTGGTTGGCCTTTCCCAATTTGAGACCGCCTCTATCTTGGAGGGGTCGACCAATACTCCTTCTTTATTGATCACATGTCCTAAAAACTGTACTTCATTCCGCCAGAATTCACACTTCGAGAATTTGGCATATAACTGCTCCTCTCTGAGTATCCCTAGAGCTATCCTCAAATGCTCTGCATGTTCTGCCTCAGTCCTTGAGTAGATCAAAATATCATCGATAAAAACTATCACACACTTGTCCAAGTACTTCTTAAATACTCTATTCATTAAATCCATGAAAGCCGCTGGGGCGTTGGTTAGTCCAAAGGACATTACCAAGAACTCATAATGCCCATACCTGGTACGGAACGCTGTCTTGGAAATATCTTCAGGTTTAATCTTTAGTTGGTGATATCCAGTTCTCAGGTCGATCTTGGAAAAATAAACAGCATCCTTTAGCTGGTCGAACAGATCGTCTATTCTAGGTAATGGGTACCTGTTCTTTATGGTTAGCTTGTTCAACTCTCGATAGTCTATGCACAACCTCATGCTCCCATCTTTCTTTTTAACAAATAAAACTGGTGCTCCCCACGGAGACACACTGGGTCTTATCATACCCTTATCCAAGAGTTCCTGCAATTGGATAGCTAATTCCTTCATTTCTAACGGGGCTAACCGGTAAGGTGCTTTTGAAACTGGCGCCGTCCCTGGGGCCAACTCAATAGCAAATTCAATCACTCTATCGGGTGGTAATCCCGGAAGGTCTTGGGGGAATACATCTTCAAATTCGTTGACTACTGGAATATCTTGTAAGTTGGGCACCTCCTTCTGCGTGTCCACCACATAGGCTAGGTAGGCCTCACTTCCTTTTCGTAGCATCCTTTTGGCCTGAGCCATGGTCAAAAATTTCTGCGTCTGCCTCTTTCCTCTAAATATAACCTCTTTCTTCCCGGGGATATTTAACTTAACTTTCTTCCCTTTACAGTCTATCTGAGCATCGTTGCTAGATAGCCAGCCCATTCCCAAAATTACATCAAACTCCCCTAATTTAAAAGGAATCAGATCAACACTGAAAGATTGCTCCCCTATGCCTATCTCACAGGCGGGGTGAATCTGGTTAACAGGAATAATTTCATGATTGGCTATTTCTACTTGTAAGGGTTCTATCAAGGGTTTAGCCTTAAGTCTTAACTTACGCGCAAAGTCCTTTGATATAAAAGATTTAGTTGCTCCCGAATCAAATAAAACATTTGCACTGGCTGAATTTAGAGAAAGGGTACCTGCTATCACATCTGAATCTTTCATAGCATCCTGGACTGTCATGTTGAAAGTCCTCGCAGTAGGTGGCTTATTAGAAGCAGCCCTGCTTGCTCCCGAAGCTGCTGGTTTGTTCATTGGGCATTCCTTCTTCCAATGACCCGAGCGTCTACACTGATGACAATTGGTGGTTGGAACGACGGCAGGGGTTAATGATGGGCACTTATTTGAATAGTGGCCCTCCCGACCGCACTTAAAACAGGTTACTGGCCTTCCTTTACACTCCCCAGTGTGATTCCTTCCACATATGTTACAGGCTGGCAATGGGGGTCGAGCTTGGTTGGAATAGGACGTTCTTGACTTCTGACCGCCCTGGCTCACACTCACACTCATTGGTCGCTTAAACCCAGTGTTCCTTCCTGGTAGGGACACTGCTCCTCGATTAAATCTAGTTGGGAAGCTCCTTCCTGCGGAACCTCCACCCATGCTCATACTTTTCCTCTTTATTCCTTTCTCCTCTCTTTCCTTCTGCATCTGTTCACTTCCAACTTCTACAATCGTTGCCTTTTGCACCAGAGTGGCATAGTCCGTAAGCTCAAGGATTGCCACCCTATTCTGAATCCATGGTTTCAGTCCCTGCTGAAACCTCCTAGCTTTCTTTTCCTCAGTGCTTACAAACTCCGGCACAAACCTTGATAACTCAGTAAATTTCGCTTCGTACTCTGCTACAGACAATTATTCTGCTTTAGCTCCAAGAACTTGAGCTCCATCTGGTTTTCCATAAACCTCGGGAAATACTTTCCCAGAAACAACTGACTAAATCTCTCCCAGGTTATTATAGCATCTGTCTCCATGTTTTTCTTAGCCTCCCACCAGTAGTTAGCTTCTCCTTTCAGAAGGTAGGTAGCAAATACAGTTTTCTGTGCCTCATCGATACTCAAAATCTCAAAAGATTTCTCCATTTCCTTTAACCATGCCCTTGCCTCAACTGGGTCGGCTGATCCGTGGAACTCAGGGGGCTTAAGGGACTTAAAAGCCCTGAAAGAGTTTGCCACTGCATTGTTACTTCCTTGAGGGGGTGGGTTGGGTTGACGTTCTAAATTCTGCCTTAGGAGTTGCATAAACTGACCCATGGGATCCATGCCTGGGTTTGGTACTGGTTGCTCAACCTCGGTTTCTCCTTCTTCAGCCTCTATCTCAAATCCCTCAACATCATATGTTTCCTCTTCTTCTTCATACAGGGAGTCATCCTGTTCCACATAATCCTCATCTTCCTCTTCACTGTGTTCTTGGTTTCTATTGTCCTGATTATGGCTTCCCTGGTCCTCAGACCCAGGGTTCGCCCTAGTTCCAATCTTTCTTGGCGGCATGATTCTGATAATAATAAAAACAATTATTGGGAAAATTCAACGTTAGGTCACAATCATATACAACATTGTGCCTTGCACAACTCTTATAATGGGGAGAACGTATAACGCAGTTCTATTATTTTAAGAAAGTTCTAATACGAAGTGCAGTAATAATAATAATAAAACAGTGATCCCGTCACTATGGAACTGAACTGAAAGGAAACAAATATATACATAATGCGAGAATACATAGTTTGATCTGGTCAAAAGTACAACAGAGCTACAGTCATCTGTCCCAAAAGTGATACACAAGAGTCTATCTGTCTAGTCAGAAAAAGGGATGCTATATACAAGTCAACTATCCCGGAAAATTGGCTCTTACTAAGGCCTCGGCTAACTAGACAACTAGACTATTCCATCATCAATCCTGAATCACACACCGGAACGGGTCAGCTCCCAAACCCTTTCTATCGCACGACGGAAGATATAGTCGGCCTGCCGCCTGGAGATCCTACCATGCCTGTCCCCCTGGAGAGATCTGAGTCTCGCTCGGGACGTGAGCTCTATCCCCGTAAGCTCCCTCCTCAAGGATCGGGGTATAGAAGCCCTGGTCTCATAAGCTCGGGTACGCCTACCCGCCCTCTCTGCATCCAACTCCCTCCTGGCCTCATCCAGTCGGGCCTCGGCAACAGCCACTCGGGTCCTTAAAACATCCTGAACATATCCATGAGCTAACGAAGACTGCCTCTGGGCAGGGTCAAGAGGTGGTGAATCTGGAGCCGCTGAGGGTGCCTCCTCGGTCTTCCTAGGCTCGGAAGTATGGGTCTCTGAGCTGTCATCATCGGGAATCCAAGATAGTGGTGGAGGGGTAGGGGCTCTGACCACCGGAAGTGTGGGTAAAGGGATACCAGCATACACTACCATAGGTCCAACACGCTCCTCAGCTACTGGGACCTCATCCGGGTCCTCCTCATCTGGAATAGCAATAACCTCTGTCTCTGACTCCTCTGAGGGGTCCTCCTCATCTGAAATAGCAATGACCTCCGTCTCAGGCTCCTCTGAGGGGTCCTCCTCATCCTCCTCCATCTCAGGCTCCTCCTGATCCTCAACATCTAGCAATGCCTCATCATGCTCACGCTCGAACATCTCGGGGTCCTCCATCTCAGGCGCCTACACATTAAACGAGCTAAGTTACTATCATGATACTTATAAGGGTTCCCGTAAGGGTTTTAACTGTCAGCACTACTTTAAGTAGTCCGACCATGAACTTGGCAAGAGTTCTTATTATCTTTGTGAATTTATTATTATATCGTCGCATCATCTCTGAGGTTTATAACGCTTAGCTCTGATACCATTTCTGTAACACCCCCAGATCCGGGGTCGGGGATCCGGGTTGTCACGGTCTTTCTTTCCACAATATCACTTCACTTAATTAATAATAAATAACCTCATACTGTGACCCCACACTAACACATACCACAACCCGTTATAGTCTCAGAGATGAAATTGAAATAAGTACAAGTCTTTGAATCCACAATTTAAAATTATTACAACCCAAAATGATTACTTGATAATTTACAGTTAATTGCCATTACCTGCCACAAGTTATAATTATACATAATTTGATTCTCAAAAGTAGATGGTCTGAACTACAATGGATCTACCTCTGCAGCTATAGCAGCCACAACATCATCGGGAAGACGCGGGGCGCTTCCCACGCGCTTGCGCTGGGTCTGCTGGAGTCTGGCCATCTCTCCTAACTGTTGTTGTGTGATGAAGAAATAAAGCAAGAGTGAGCCTTACAGCTCGCAAGATAATATGTATAGTGATAACAATAATATAAGTATCTAAATGGATACTTGATAGCATCTCTATCATATGCAAGATAATTACTTACTAGATATAAGTAAAAACAAGGAATGAAGTTACCAATACTTCACCACACTTATATCATATATAAAGCTACTTGAACTGCCACCGTTCAAAGTATTATAGGTTTTAAGAAAAACATCCCATAGATGAGACCACAAGTTAAGACTTGAATAGATTCAATCTTTGAAAGATTATTGAATGAAAAAGTTATGAGATGCTTTATTTAGTCCCGGTATATATATATCCACATATATATACCCCTTTAAACATTTCCTGGAACCTCTGTTATGTTAAGTATGAACAGAGTTTGAAACATCCAATGAATTTTGGAAAGGAAAAGAATTTTGGCATAAACCCGATATCTTGCTGATCAGGCAAAGATACCAATAAGTAACCTTTTCTACTGTAGATGGATGAATTCCTCACCGGTCATCACCCTGGCCGCATTAGGACCTCGCGCTAGACCGTACCCCGGCCCCTCACGCGTTGATGGACTGCCACCCAGCCACTTACACAATAATAGACCGTACCCCGGCCTGTCGCTTATGCCGACTCAATTAGATGGGCTTACTTCCCGAACGTTGGGCAAGTAATCAATTCATTTACCAAAACTGCAACCTCGTTGCGAATATAAAATACACCACAGAGCCGGATTCCCCAGGTTTTGAGCGAGTATTTAAATCCCCTTAAAAAGGAAGATCTTAAATATAAAAATGAGTTTTGGGATCCGCTCTGACTTTAAAAATCATTTTGAAGACTCGAAAACACTTTAAAGAGTGTTTGGAGTAAAGCTGATTTAATGAAGTAAATCAGTCCCCAGAATATTAGAAAATATCTGAATATTATTAATTAAATAATATTCCCATAAAGAATAATCTTTATAAAAATAATTGAAGTAGAAGTATTAAAATTTATACTTGAAACGAGTATTAAATAACCAAAGATATACTTATATGAAAGTATTATCTTTATTTGAATAATCGAAAATAAGTTTGATTATTTACACCTTATTCTTTAATAAAATAAAGAATATATCTCAGCAAATAATCGGAGTCATAGATCCTCAAATGAATATTCAAATAATATTCAATAAATAAAATAAGCTGAGTCATAATACCTCGAATGAATATTATAAATAATATTCATTAAATAAAATAAAGGAGTCATACATCCTCAAATGAATATTCAAATAATATTCAATAAATAATATAAAAGAGTCATAAGCCCTCGAATGAATATTCAAATAATATTCAATAAATAATAAAAGGAGTCATACGCCTTCGAATAATATTCGAAATAATATTTAATAATAAAATAAAGTTTCAAGTTATCGAATAAACCTTATTCGATTAATAGTTTAGAAAACTATAACCATACATATATATAAATATATATATATATAAATATCCATATCCATATATATAAAATCTACTCGGGATCCTCGACTCCCGGTTTTTGAAAATATTTTCACCTTTGGGTCCCTATACTAAGGGTATATGCAAGATACCGCTATCCTCTAGCATAGGTATTATCAACTGAACCAACAGATATATATTTCAAGAATATGAAACAGGCATGCATATATACCATATCACATGCTACAATATATCGCAAGAATTTGCTAAATAACCAACATGCATCTATCGCAAGATAATGCATATACAAGTGTATACATCACAACAACAGTATAACGGATAGAATACTTGCCTGAGCGACTTGGGGGTGAGAAAGGCTCGGGACGAGTCTGATAACCTATAAACAACAAGTAAGTTGGAATTAAACCAAAATCACTTGTAAATCTATACTATAACTAACTTAGACTCTAACGCTTGTTTTGCGCTCACCGATTCGCTTAAGTCACTCGGGTACCCTCGGCTCCACCATTTTTAATAATTTAACCTTTACGAGTTTTAAAGCGATTCCTTCGCGAATGACTTACCAACTGCCTAACACACTTACCATAAATGTTTCATACATTAATTAACCCTTTTTGGTCTTTAACCTACATTCCAAAGTAAGGCGAGGGAAAAAGTTTTGTTCGCGAAACGCCGTTACTTGAAACGGTCGTTTCTCCTAAACCGTAAATCGGAATCGAACGAACTACATATCAAAACGAAGCTCGTAACATGAGCTATCTAAACATGGCAGTGGTCACAATCTAGCAGGGGGTCCTCGGGTCCTAATGCTATGCACAAAAACAGTCCAAAGAAAATCGGACGTTACGACGGCTATGTTTACGCGATTTCCAATTTTTTTAACCCATTCACAAACAACCCAAATCAACCTCAAATCCAATATACAACCATCCTCCATCCTTATCACATCATAACCACCCCAACCAATTCAATTTAATCTTTCATACTTATGCTTAAACTTAATTTTAATCATTCTTAAGTTCTTTTAAATCAAAACCACAATAATTACCATTCCATTTACTACCATACCAAATCTCAAACTCTAAATCATAACAACAAGATACAATATCAACCCACTACTCAAAATCACCTTATAATATATATGAACCTAGGGTTTGGAAATGGTATACCTTCCTTGAAGTGGTGGGTGGAGCTAGGAAGCCTTAAGAAGCTTTGAGAAGCCTTAGGAAAGCTTGGATCTTCAAGAAAAACAAGAAAAAGTTCAAGTTAAAAACTTGAAAACACTATTCATTGTCTTCTTCCTTGATTAAATGAAGAAGTTAGAGAAAGAATTAATGGCTTAAACTCATGATATAGCCATAACTAAGCATAAAGATGATTAGGGAATTTTCTTACCAATTTAGGATGCTTGGATCTTGATTTTTGAAAAATCTAGCCTTTAAAAAAGTAAAAAGCCGAGAGCTAAGATGAAGAACAAATGCCTTGGTTGTTTTTGATTTTTGATGAAATGATTTTGCTAGCTTGGTTGGCTTGATTTGTATTTGATTTAGTAAATTACTACCTTGCCCTTGAATTTGTGTGGTCCTTATTCAACCACACCTCCTTCCTTCCCATGTCATGCTTACCTCATCCACATGATGTCATCCTTCCTTCCTTGTCTTCTTTCTATTGGTTGGATGACATCATTCCCATTAATCCCTTTGATTTACTTCCTAATCGTTTGCCTAATGACCGCTGATCTGTTATACGGTTCGCTTAACTTTCGTTCTCGTTTATCGTTTGAAGGATCATACCCGGGATCTTATTACTTAGGTTCCCTTAACCTTTCTCAATACATTATATTCCTTTTTATGATCCTCTATCATAATCCTTTAATTTAAATCCTTTTTATCCTGTTATCTTATACTCAATTCTCTCCGTATCTTGTGGATTTCCGGGAAAAACCAAAGTGTTCGGAATTGGATTCTGACGATATTTACATACACTTATATACTTCATAGAGTACTAATAATATCCCAGAATATCCATAACAGAACCCCTACATAGTGTGGCGTGAAAAGTTTTCTCATTCAGCTAAAACACTATTCACAAGGGTTACAAAAAGTTGAAAATTTTTGGGGTTATTACAGAACACGTGACATTAACTTCGGCGAAACCTAGCCACTGTTTCCCAAAGTTTGGGGGGCAAATGATAGGGAATAAATAAATCCTGATTACGTAATTAATATTGCATTAATTACACATGATTTGGGCCACACAGCACAATAAAAAGATGTTTGACATTCATACCAAAAAAGTTAACACATTCATCAGGCCCGATGGACCACATCAGGCCTGATGGAACAAAGAAGGCCCACAAACCTGAATATTAATTAATTTCGTAATTAATTAAATAAGGGAGAAAACAACAGTCAATATGACTCCTAATAGGGACGTGAATCCTTGTAGATCAGCCCTCAAAGGATCAAATCGAATAAGGAATCAACTTCCTACTTCCTAGGACTCCAAAGTCCATTCTAACTCTGAGACTTGCCCATCATTTCTCCTAACCCAAGTCCAATTCAAGGACTCCCAAACATCTATATAAGGGGCCTCACCCCACAAATCAGAACTACGGTTTTTGACGTGATCCTTGGCAATCAGCAAGGTACGTAGGCATCCTGTTAAGGCAGATCGAGTCACGAAACACAAGAGCAGTCAAATCGATCCTCGAAGCTCACGTTCCTTAGTTTTTGATCCATAACATTTGACGCCGTCTGTGGGAAAGCACAATAACAACCATGGCGAGAACACGGAGAACAAGCAGCGTCCTTGAAGGAGGAACACCCGCGATGACAACCCAAACGATTTCGTCAATCATGGAAGTGCCTTCGTATTCAACCTATGCCGTCACCCAAGGTGGGGCCCAGGTAGGGGCAACTGAACCTCAACCTCAAGAGATGATTCCCCCGGCTCATCAAGATATGAATCCCCAACTTTAACAACTACATACACCTGTGAATTCTCGACCCATTGGGTATGAGTATTCAATTGTTGTGACCACTAACCCCCTTACGGGATGCCCCTTTACCCCCTACATACAAGGTTTGGCTCTTATCCCGGAGGATCAGGAATTTTCTGGTCCTTATACTGAGATAGACTCCGAATCTTCGGATGATGAAGTGGCCCCAAGAAGGAGACAGGTTGGCAAAGAGCCGATGGCTGATGGTAACCAACGTCCTAGGAGCACCCGAGGGGTGAATCCCCAAGAAGTGAATGAGAGAATCAAGGCCCATGAGGCTGAGATTCAAAGGCTGAAGCGCAACTTGGAGGCACACCAAGTTCCCGGGCCCCCATTACCGCCTAAGCGGAGGAATCCTCCTCCAATCATAGACCTGGATGGTCCGTCACAAAGAAGGGCTATAGTCCCAAGAGCTGATCCAAGCAATCTTCTTCCCCTTGGGGATCCTGATGATCCTACTCTACCATTCACTGAAGAGATAATGAATGCCCACATCTCAAGGAAGTTCAAGATGCCCACTATCAAAGCTTCTGATGGCACGGAAGATCCCACTAATCATGTCAGAACATTCTCCAATGCACTATTGTTATAACCCGTGAATGACGCTATTAAGTGTCGGGCCTTTCCGCAAACCCTGTCGGGTATAGCTCAAAGATGGTATAGTCGTTTTCCCCCGAACTCTATTGGGTCCTTCAGAGAATTAAGTCAGGCTTTTATTAAGTAGTTCATCAGCGGGAGAGTGCATGAGAAAAGTTCAGCATCCCTCATGAGCATTGTGCAGGGAGCGAAGGAATCCTTGAGAGACTGCCTGAATCGTTTCACGAAGGAAGCTTTAAAAGTCCCGGACCTTGATGACAAGGTAGCAATGATAGCACTGCAACAGGGAACTAGGGATGAGTTCTTCAAGATGTCCTTGGCCAAGCGCCCCCTGAGAGCATGTTGCAGCTCCAAGATAGGGTTGGGAAGTACATCAAGGTGGAAGAGAGCATGAGGAAGACCGTGGTGAGCAACGAGCCCGCTGGAGACAAGAAGCGGATAACTGGTCTGGAATATATCGCTAAGGACAAGTATCCTAGAACTGAGCAAAACCCTGATTCAACCCCTAAGAAAGGAGGACCTGGGCAAAAGTTCACTGAATACGCTAAGCTAAATGCTCCTAAAAGCCAGATCTTGATGGAAATTGAGAAAGACCAAGATATTCGTTGGCCTAAACCCTTGAAGGCAGATCCTGCCAAGCTACACAAGAGCAAATATTGTAGATTTCACAAAGATGTTGGTCATGACACCGATGAGTGTAGGCAACTGAAAGATGAAATAGAGTTCCTCATTCGGAAAGGAAGATTGAACAAGTACAATGGGGAAGGAAGAGATAAGAATAATAATGGGAGAAAGAACTTTGAAGATCGTAGGAGGGACCAAGACGATCAGGGGCGGAATCCCCAGCCTAGGGGACCAGTCATAAATACAATCTTTGGAGGACCACGACCCCGAGGACCTGTGATAAACACGATCTTTGGAGAACCAACTGCTGCTGGATTATCCAAGAACTCCAGGAAAGCATATGCCATGGAGGTTATGCATATTGTTTGAGAAGCCCCGAAGAGGGCCAGGACAGGAGTAACAATGGCTTTTGATGATTCTGACCTAGAGGGTATGAAATTTCCTCATGACGACCCGTTGGTCATAACGCCTATAATAGGACACAACCCGATTAAGAGGGTCCTTGTGGATAATGGTGCTTCAGTGGATATCTTGCTCCATGACACCTTTTTAAGGATGGGTTATAATGACTCCCAATTGACCCCAACCGACATGCCGATATATGGATTTGCGGGAGTGGAGTGCCCCATGGAAGGGATAATCAAGTTGCCAACAATCATAGGACAGGAACCAAGGCAAGCAACACAGATGTTGGACTTTATGGTAGTGAAGGCTAGTTCAACTTAAAATGCTATCATGGGGAGAACAGGGGTACATGCCTTCAAGGCAGTCTCTTCTTCCTACCATTCAGTTATGAAGTTTTCCACCCGGAATGGGATTGGAAAAGAGAGAGGAGATTAAAAAATGGATAGAAGATGTTATGTGGCCTCACTGAGGGCAGATGGAGTTGAGGGGCAGGTTCCGCCTATTGAAGATCTAGATATTCGAGAGAATGATGAGAAAAGAGGGAAGCCAGCAGAAGACTTGGTTTCAATTCCTTTAGCTCCCGAGGATCCTGAGAAGGTGACTTTCGTTGGAGCCATACTAGAGGAGCCCCTTAGAGGGAAGTTGGTGAAATTTTGGTAAGAAAATAGTGATGTGTTTGCATGGTCAGCAGTTGATATGCCAGATATAGACCCGGAACTGATTACTCACAAGCTGAATGTGGATCCAAATCGGAAGACACTGAAGCAAAAGAAAAGAAGTTTTGCTCCAGAGAGGCAAAAATCTATAAAACAGGAAGTAGAGAAGCTCTTAGAGGCTGGTTTCATCGAGGAGATACAATTTCCAGAATGGTTAGCAACCCCATTAATGGTGAAGAAGGCCAATGGAAAATGGAGGATGTGTGTGGACTTCACTGATCTAAATGATGCATGCCCTAAAGATTGTTTCCCGTTGCCAAGGATAGATACTTTGATAGATGCCACTGCTGGACATGAGATGCTGAGCTTCATGGATGGATTTAGTGGATACAATCAGATCAAGATACACAAGGACGACATCCCAAAGGTATCATTCATCACTAACTTTGGTGTTTATTGTTATCTTGTTATGGCATTTGGTCTCAAGAATGCAGGAGCCACCTATCAAAGGTTGGTAAATAAAATTTTTAAGGATCTTATCGGTAAGACCATGGAAGTTTATGTTGGTGACATGTTAGTCAAGAGTCTATTGAAGAATGATCATATAACCCATTTGAGGAAAGCTTTCGAGGTCCTAAGGTACCACAAGATGATGTTAAATCCTACAAAGTGTGCTTTCGGAGTAGGATCTAGAAAGTTTTTGAGATTGATGGTCTCTAAGAGAGGAATTGAGGCCAATCCCGATAAAATAAAGGCAATCCTGGACATGGAACCACCAAAAACTATCAAAGATGTTTAAAAGCTCACTAGAAGATTTGCTGTGTTAGGACGATTCATCTCCAAGTCTGGGGACAAGTACTTGTCATTCTTCAAGTCCTTAAAGAAGGTTAAGGATTTTGTATGGAGTGAAGAAAGCCATAAGGTATCCGAGGAATTAAAGAAATATATGGCTCAGGCCCCGTTGTTGGCCAAGCGAGCTTTGAATGAAGTTTTATACTTGTACTTGGCCGTTTCAGAGAGTGCCTTGAGCGCTGTATTGGTTAAGGAGGAACTAAAAATCCAGAAACCCGTATACTATATCATCAAAATTCTGCATGGAGCTGAGTTGAATTATTCAACTATTGAGAAGTTTGCTTTAGCCTTGGTAATGGCTTCGAGAAAGTTGCGTCCTTACTTCCAGGCTCATAAGATTGAGGTGCTAACAAATCAAACCCTGAGAAATATCATTCATAGTCCCAAGGCTAGTGGGAGGTTGATCAAGTGGGCAATAGAGCTGGGAGAATTCGACATCAAGTATAAGCCACGAATGGCAATAAAGCCCAGACATTGGCTGACTTCGTGGTGGAATGTACCATACCCAACCAAGAAGTCGGGGCCAGGAAGATACCACACCTCAGAACAAGGAAGTTGATAAGGGGGACAAAGAAAATATTGATAAGGAGAAGGAATATTGGGTTCTCTATTTTGATGGAGCATAAAAAACAAACTCAAGTGGAGCAGGTTTGGTTTTATAAAGCACTAATGGGTTCTTGATTTAGTATGCCATGAAGTTAGACTTCCCGACCACAAACAAAGAGGCAGAATATAAAGCTCTGATAGCTGGCCTCGGCCTAGAAGGGACACTGAGAGTCAAGAACTTGAAGGTTTGTGGAGACTCGAAGTTGGTCATATCCCAGGTGAAGGGAGAGTTTGAGGCAAGGGATGATATAATGGCTAAGTATGTCCGCCTAGTAAGGGCTGTGATGACCCAATTCGATGAATGCCATGTTGAGCACATTCCAAGGGAGGAAAATGCTAAGCAGATGCCTTATCAAAGTTTGCTTCATCTGAGATAGAGGAAAGTTCAGGAAGTGTATACTTTCGCATTTTGAAGACACGGAGCATTGATGTTAAGCTTGTAGCTCCTATAGGTCTGGGAACGTCATGGATAGATCCCATTAAGACTCATATTCAAACTGGTTGGTTGCCAAATGATGCTACTGAAGCAAGGAAGTTGGTTGTTCGAGCATTAAGATACTCCTTGATAGATGGGATTTTGTTTTAAAGATCTTATATAGTTCCTTACCTAAGATGTCTCAGGCCCGATGAGGCACGCTTGGCTCTTGAAGAAGTGCATGAAGGTATCTGTGGGCAACATTTGGGGGGCAGGGCCCTAGCTCATAAGATAACCCGTTTAGGCTTCTATTGGCCAGAAATGATGGCTGATGCCAAATAATATGTGAAAAAGTGTGACCGCTATCAGAAGCATGGACCTATCGTTAAACAACCCCCCCAGATACTGACCTCCATCACCTCGCCCATCCCCTTTGCTATGTGGAGAATGGATATACTGGGGCCTTTCCCCATGGCCACGGCACAAAGGAAGTTCCTGATTGTAGCCATTGATTATTTTACTAAGTGGATTGAAGTCAAGCCTTTGGCCAAAATCATAACTAAGCAGGTTGCATAATTCCTGTGGGAAAATATCAAGTGCCGGTATAGAATTCCCCGCATCCTAGTCACTAACAATGGAACACAATTCAACAATGAGGAATTCAAGAAGTATTGTGAGGAGAATGAAATTGAATTACGATTCACCTCTGTGGCTCACCCGCAAGCCAATGGGCAAGCGGAAGTGGCGAATCGAATAATCCTGGATGGACTAAAGAAGAGGATCGAGAAGTCAAGGAATAATTGGGTGGATGAAATACTCCCAATACTATGGGCCTATAGGACTACCTGTAGAGTCACGACTGGAGCAACTCCTTTCATGTTAGCATATGGGGCAGAAGTGGTTGTTCCTGTAAAAATGTCACATTCCTCTCCCAGGATTCAAGCTTTCAATGCTGAAGAGAATGAGGAAGGGCAAAGGTTAGCCCTGGATCTAATCGACGAAGTACGAGATGAGGCACATGCGAAGATAGTGGAATATCAGAAAAAGGCTTCATTCTATTACAACCTAAGGGTTAAGGAAAGGTTTTTCAAATAGGGTGACTTAGTCTTGAAGAAGGTGGAAGCTTCTGGTGTAGGGCAGAAAGGGAAACTTGCCCCAAATTGGGATGGTCCATACAAGGTCAAGAGTGTTCAGGGTAGAGGAACCTACATGCTTGAGACTATGGATGGTTTTGAAGTCCCGAGAACTTAGCATGCACAAAACCTGAAGATTTACTATGTGTGAAGCGGTTGAGCACGATTCTCACTTGTCAAGATGACAAGTAGGTTGAAAAGCACCTTAAAGCTTTGCTTGCTTAGAATTTACATATTTTAGTTTTGTTTTGAAGTTTATTAAGACTTATGTAAGGGATGGATCCGAATAATTTATGAAATTTAGGAAGTTTTCAAAATATGTTCTAGTAACAAGACAAGTAAACTAAGTGCATAAGATGAAAGCATAAAGTTTGATAAATAAAACTAGTTCGAATAAATAGTACCAAGTCTGATAAACAAAGTCTCAAAGACAAGTTAAAATAAATAAGCCACACAGGGCTAGAAAAGCTCTGAGGAGCAGAGGTGCCCTCGACATCCATATCAACATCTCCTCCGCTCTCACTGGAAGTCTCAGTCGTCCCGGAGGAGGAAGAGCTATCATCCGCAGCAGGCCTCGAAGATGACTCGGGAGGAGGAAGAAGTGGGTCCTGAGGGATACGATCCGAGACAACCAGTCGGGTACGAAACCTCTTCATTAAAACCTCGTCATCAGGGTAGACATAGTCCACCGGGATAATATCAGGGCAAGCCTCGTTCACGGTCCCAAGGGCTGTGTCCCAGCCAGTCCTTAAAAACCCAGGGAAAACTGAGTCGTCCCTCACCCTCATGGAGTGGGTAAACTTATCCGAGTCCAAGTAGTTATCAATCTCCTTATCTTTCTCGGCCCGTAGCACCACCAACTCAGCATTGGATTCTCCGAACTCCTCCTCCTTATGCTTCAGCTTCCGCTCCAAAGCGGCGTACTTCTTTTGCTGCTTCTTGAGGGCATTATCCGCTCTATCCGAAGCCCTCTTCCAGGATTCAGCTTGCCTCACAGTGCATCGGAAGTAGGCGTTAGACTGAAATAAAACAATAAACAGAAATGTAAGGCAAGTGAATACTACAAGTAAAAAAGAGTACAAACGTAAGAAATGGTCATACCGAGGCTAAGGACTGAGCTCCTATGAGCTTTATCCTCTCCAAGTCAGGAGTAGCCACCACATCGATGAAGTCCTTGGGAGTTACGCCGTGGTAAGACCAATCTTAGGCGTGCTTCGTGGATCCAACCATGGTATCCCCTCGGCAGGAATCTCCAAAGAGGCTGAAAGGTGCCCGTAGCAGCAGAGACAGGAGCAGCAGCAGTGAGAGGGGCACTGTGGCCCTCAGCTCCCTCAGCTGGAACCTCCACTATGGGATCCTTGTGCTTCCGTAGGAAGCTAGGCTCCGTAGCCTTTATAGTATCCAGACTCGCAAGGCGAGCCTTCTTCATCCTGACAGTCTCTTCAACAAGAGGCACATTTTCCTCGTTGATTTCCTTAGTAGCTGCAAAATAAGAGAAAAAATAAAGTAAGTGTTGTCAATAATGCATGAAAGAAAGTAAAAACGAGAAGGGAAGAAAAATACCCTGCTGAGAAACAGAGGATAGCCCGATGTGGATGAGGGAGAACTCCTCTAAAAGAGTCCAGCTGATAGTGGTACTATCATCCCGAGTAAGCTCATCATAAATGATAGTTTCCTCGGGGGTTAGGTGAATGGATTTGAGGCTACCATCACTAACCTTCCCGAAAGAAGATCTGAAGAGGGTGCCCCAGTCACCATTCTCCCTATCTTAACCCGACAAAACTATTCCTCCAATTTTGGTTATTATCGGGAATGGAGGCGTTGTTAAAAATGTGCTTACACTTGGGTCTTTGTTTAAGGTAGACCCAACCACAATTACCCGAAGAACTGTTGTAACATTGAAAAACCTTCCTAAAAACAGCTTACAGATAAGGGAAAACCTCCCCTAAGACAACAAACCATGAAACATAAAATGTTCCTCCAGGCGTTCGGAGGAAGCTGACAGGGGTTAATTTGCAAATCAGCTAGGAGGTGATAAATGAAGGGATGAAAAGGAAACCTAAGCTCAGCATCAAGGGCATCTGTGTAAACGAAAAGAGTATTGGGTTTCCAGTGGCAAGTACGATCACCACCAGAAACTGGAACTAGCCTAAGGGGAGGACGAACATTAAAACGTGCATTTAACTTATCGTAATCTATATTGTGCCATGTGTTGTAATGATTAAAAGAGTCGAGATCTTTAGTGGAAGGATATTCGTCCCCCCTAGTATTAATCATATCTATCAAAGACATGTAAGAATAGCGGATTTCGACATCCTTACCTCTTTTTGAAGCCGAGGCTATCTTGGCCGCTCTCTCGAAATTCTTATCAGCCATTGATGGAGGTTGAAGGAAACCTTGAAACCTTGGAAGGAAGGAGGCCGGAAAAGGCTTGGAGATGGCCGGAAAACTCTTAGAGAAGGAAGAGTGTTGAGAGTGTTGAGAGAAGAGGAAGAAGTTTGAGAAATGAGTGAAATGAGAAGTATGAGGATTTCACTCTCATATCCCACTCTCATATAGGCACTTGGAGAACAAATTGGGCCTAAAAAGCCCATTTGGGCCCAAGAAAAGAATGTTTTGGAAAGATCCAGAAATGAAATTTAAATTATATAGATATTTCTGAATTTTTTGGAAGAATCCTAAGAGAACCCTAGAAGTTCTAGAAAATCAGGAATGTGAGCCAAAGTCCAATTAAAAACAATGGGCCCAAGTTTGAACCCAAAATGTAAGCCCAAATTAAATTGAAAGCTCGAAACTGGGGGCCCAATTGAAAGGCCTGTAGAAAATAAGCCCAATAAAGAGACAAGCCCAAAAAATGACCCAGATATTTGAGGTTAAAGGCCCATGAGCCAAAGCCCATTTAAACAGCCCAAAAGAGAAAGCCCAGGAAAATAAAAAAAATTGTTGTTTTTCTGACCTAATTCGACTAGGATTAAAGCTGTATTTTTGGTCGAATGATCTAGGTCGAAATTACCTTCAACCAGGGCTAGAAGGAGAGTATAATTCGGTCAAAACGTACATCCTGACCAAAAATTCCTGATCGAAAATAAATAAAAGGAAAAAATCCTGGCCGAAATTCGACCAGGATTCCTAGTCGAAGTGCTTGAGGTCGAAAAAACCAAGAACAGGATCCAAAAGGGTTGAATTCGGTCAGAAAAACAAAACAAATCTTGACCGAAAGGGTCGGGAATCCTCGTCGAATGCTTCTAGTCGAAAGAATATTCGACCAAGGCAAGGAAGAAGCATAAATCGGTCAAAATCATAAAATCCTGATCGAAAGGAATTAAAATCCTGCTCGGAAAAAAATATACATATATATTTCCTGATCGAAGAATGGACCAGGAATTGAGGTCTAAAACTTCTTACTCGAAACCCCGTCGACCAGGACAAACAGATGGCTAATTCGATCATGATCCTGGTGGAACAGGATTCCTGGTCGAACCAGGTATAAAAAAAAAGAAAGAAAGAAAAAGAAAAAAAAAGAAAAAGAAAAGAAAGAAAAAGGAAAGGAAGAAAAAGATGGAAATTCCTTAAAAGATTTTCTGAAAAAATAAATATTTTCAGAAAATGAGGAATAAATCCAGAAAATCAAGAAAATTCCTTAAATATTTTCTGGAAAATATGAATATTTTCAGAATTCAGGGAAAAATCCTGAAAATGAAGGAAATTCCTTAAATATTTTCTGGAAAATATAAATATTTTCAGAAAATGAGAAATAAATCGAGAAAATAAAGGAAAAATCCCAGAATTAAGGGAAAATTCCTGAAAATCAAGGAAAATCCCAGAATTAAGGGAAAACTCCAAAAAATTAAGGAGAAATCCCAGAATTCAGGGAAAAATCCTGGAAATTAAGATAATTCCTAAATAATAGGGATTAAAGCAAATCATTGTAAATGTGTAGGTCGCTCCACGCTTTACGCAAAACGATACCCCGTAAGGGAACAAGTGAACTTAACTTCGGCGAAACCTAGCCACTGTTTCCCAAAGTTTGGGGGGTAAATGATAGGGAATAAATAAATCCTGATTACATAATTAATATTGCATTAATTACACATGATTTGGGCCACACAGCACAGTAAAAAGATGTATGACATTCAGACCAAAAAAGTTAACACATTGATCAGGTCCGATGGACCAGATCAGGCCTGATGGAACAAAGAAGGCCCACAAACCTGAATATTAATTAATTTCGTAATTAATTAAATAAGGGAGAAAACAGCAGTCAATATGAGTCCTAATAGGGACGTGAATCCTTATAGATCAGCCCTCAAGGGATCAAATCAAATAAGGAATCAACTTCCTACTTCTTAGGACTCCAAAGTCCATTCTGACTCTGAGACTTGCCCATCAAGTCTCCTAACCCAAGTTCGATTCCAGGACTCCCAAACATCTATGCCTCACCCCACAAATCAGAACTACGTTTTTTGACTTGATCCTTGGCAATCAGCAAGGTACGTAGGCATCTTGTTAAGGCAGATCGAGTCACGAAACATAAGAGCAGTCAAATCGAGACTCGAATTTCACGTTCCTTAGTAATAGGTACAGCACATATTATACCTTAGTTTTTGATCCATAACACCCTTTAACTCGGAAAGACGATATGTTTTCATTAAAAATAGTTTCAGACCTTAACTTCTTTTCGAAACGAGTCGGCTTTCGATATTTATTTACTTATAGACCCTATTAGTTATAGAGACGAGTCCAATAAATTTCAAAAACAGGAAACGAGCCAGAAGTTGTTCGATAATGCGAATATTGATCTGGTTTCAATTCTAAAAATATTCTTTAACCTAAAATGACTATGTGAATTATGTGTTATATGAATTATGTGGTTAATCGAGTCCAACTTGTTAGTAATTGATATACAAGTCAATTGTAAGCGTACAGGTAGACGATAAGGACTACGTGAAGTCAAGTTGGTTTGGGATGTGATTGAGATACATGTCGACTAAATAAGTATTTTTCTTTGATAGAGACAAAGCCAACAAGGAGGATCAAGCTAGTGTTAGAGAGCGGTGATATAATTGTAGTACATCGCGTAACAGGAAAGTTTTTTCCCATATTCTAAATTCAGAATAGTGAATTGTCTTCTTCTATTCATATTTTTGACTCGAAAAACACTGATGATTCGTGTTCACATACACTGACACACAATTATTGTTCCTTTGTTTATATTTTATTTCGATTCCTGATTTTTTTTGATATACTAAATACTCTATTCAAATTCTAATAGATTATACATATATATCCTGATATATTTTGATGTTGGGATACATCAAAGCATATCGATTGTTCCGGATGCTCATCTGTGGACTGTATGTGATGTTAAGGACCACTTATAAACTGGATCCTATGGACCGAAAATCAACCGGATCCATGTAATGGGCCACAGAGCCTGGGTACGCGAATGAATCTATACATAGAGGTATAGATATGCACAGTATCCTGACTGATCAGCGGGATATAGTTGCGAACTTGTGTCCAGTCTAGTTTATTGATATTCGCCGATAATGGCCTTTATTATTTTCTTACAGGGTTACATCTTTACATATACAAGCAGATTACCTAATCATTTAGCTTTCTTATAATACTATTTATATAATTCAGACTTGTTGAGAAAATTATGGCTCACCCCTTTTGTTGTTATTCATTTTGTTTGTTTTCAATCAAGAAAGAGAATGAAACCTATTTGGACTCACGTGGTAAAGAAATGTGTCAGGAAGCGGGATCCTCTAATACCAAGAGTGTTAATCCTAATAAAGGAAGAGAGCTTTGAGCTACCTGAGCAGGTGTAGTGTAGATAGTTGTGGTTTGAGTTTGAATAAAATGAATTTAGTTTATAACTGGTTTCGACATTGGTTTGTAATAAAGAGAGTTCTATGAGATTTTATATTTGAGTTTGTAATAAAGATAGTGTGTGGTTCTTGGTTTCATACCTCAACATTAAAAGATCCTGGATAGATGTAAAGGGGTTAGATATATATTTTCATAATTATTATATATGTTTATATTATATGGGAGATTAGAAAGTAACCCCCAGATCTAGACCCCGAATTTTAAGAACGTTACAGTTGGCATCAGAGTAGTAGGTTTTGGTTCCTAAAACAAGAACATTAGGATTAAGATAAGATAAGGAGATCACATAAGATAGGTATAGGATTGTTAGGGTTAGATAGCTTTTAAGATTAGGAATTTATGATTTCTAGGAATACTAAGTGACCCTCTATTGTCTTGTGTTTTAGTTATATAATCATATGGCGTCTTCCCCATCCGAGAGGACAGTGACAGGACTAGCAGCTCCAATAATCCCACGAGTATCAGTGAAGGCCCTGACACAGATACCCTAGGAGCCAGCACGAGAGTAGCTACCGGATCCATTGGAGATGTTTAATCCCCTGGAGTTTTTCGAGCCATTGCTACCACCTCCACTACCTTTGCAGTACCATTTTATTCCTGAGATAAATCTAGAGCTTTCACCAGTTGCAGCTCCACTTCCTTTACCAGTTTATGCTCCAGCTCTGGAGGTATTTCAGATGGCCCCGGTGGAGGGGATGGGAGAACATGATATAGGTTTACAGTTGGGATTACCACAGCAGGATGTTGCCGGGATACACAGAGTTCCGTCTCAGGAGTCAGTTGGTCAGGTTGGAAAGCCGCACATGGTACCTTATCACGAGTATAGTAGCATGAGGGTGGATGTGCATTATTGGAGATCCCAGTGTAGGGAGATTATGGGATTTTTTAATCAGAGGGATAAAGGATGTAATAACCCCAAATTTTTGGAAATTTTTGAAACCCTTATGAATAGTGTTTTGCTGAATAAGAAAACTTTTCATGCCACACTATATAGGGGTTCTGTTATTGGTCTTCTGGGATATTATTGGTACTCTAAGTGGTATATAAGTGTATGTAAAGATCGTCAGAATCCAATTTCCGAACACTTTGATTTTTCCCGGAAATCCACTAGATACGAAAAGAATTGAGTATAAGGTAACAAGATAAGAAGGATTTAAATTAACGGATTATAAGAGAGGATCATAAAAGGAATATAATATATTGAGAAAGGTTAAGGGAACCTAAGTAATAAGATCCCGGGTATGATCCCTCAAACGATAAACGAAACGAAAGTTAAGCGAACCGTATAACAGATCAGCGGTCATTAGGCAAACAATTAGGAAGTTAATCAAAGGGATTAGAGAGGATGATGTCACCCAACCAATGAGAAGAGGACAAGGAGGGGAGGATGACATCATGAGGATGACCTAAGCATGACATAGGGAGGAAGGAGATGTGGTTGGTTTATAACCACACAAAGTCAAGGTTAGAAAGGTAATTCTCCAAAAACAAATCAAAAACAACCAACCAAAGAATCAAATCAAAGCAAAAACACAAAACATTTCATCTTCTCCAAGCTTTACTCTCGGCTTTTTACTATTTCAAAGAAAGCAATTTCAAAATTCAAGTTCAAGGCTTCCTAAATTGGTAAGATAATTCCCTAGTGTTCCTTATGCATAGATATGGCTATCTTATGAGTTTAAGCCTTCAATTCTTTTTCAATCTTCTTCAATAAATCAATGAAGAAGACAATGAATAGTGACTTCAAGAATTTTAATTTGATTTTCTTGTTTTTCCTTTAAGATCCAAGCTTTCCTAAGACTCCTCAAGGCTTCCTAAGGCTTCCTAGCTACTCCCACCACTTCAAGGAAGGTATATCATCTCCAAACCCTAGATTCCTTTGTATAATAAGATGATTTTGATTATTATGGTGATATAGTAGCTTAATGCTTGTGGTTTAGAGTTTGGGTTGGAGTGGTAGTGAAATGGAATGGTGAATATTGTTGTTTTGGTTAAAAGAACTTAAGTATAGTTAAATTCAAGCTTAGGCATAAGTATAAATGTTAATATTGAATTGATTGGGGCTGTTATGATGTGATAAGGATGGACTTTGGTTGTATGAATGGATTGAGGTTGAATTGTGATGGTTTTTGAATGGTTTAAAATTGGGAAATCGCGTAAACATAGCCGTCGTAATGTCCAATTTACTTTAGACTGCTTTTGTTCATAACATTAGGACCAGAGAACCCCTGCTAGATGTTGACCATTGCCATTTTTAGATAGCTCATGTTACGAGCTTCATTTTGATATGTAGTTCGTTCGATTCCGATGCACGGTTTAGGAGAAACGACCGTTTCAAGTAACGGCGTTTTGCGAATGAAACTTTTCCCCTCGCCTTACTTTGAAACATAGGTTAAAGACCTTAAAGGACTAATTGAAGTATGAAACATTTATGTAAGATGTAATAGGCAGTTGGTAAGACACTTGCGAAAGAATCGCCTTAAAACTCGTAATGGTTAATTTATTAAAAATGGTGGAGCCGAGGGTACTCGAGTGACTTAAGAGAATCAGTAAGCGCAAAATGAGCGTTAGAGTCTGAGTTGGTTAGAGTATAGATTTACAAGTGACTTTCGTTTAATTCCAACTTACTTGTTGCTTATAGGTTACCAGAATCGTCCCGAGCCATTCGTAACCCCCAGTCGCTCAGGCAAGTTTTCTACCCGTTATACTGTTGTTGTGATGTAAATATATGTATATGCATTATCTTGTGATAGATGCATGTTGGTTAAATTAGCAAATTCTTGCGATATATTGTAGCATGTGATATGGTAGATATGCATGCCTGTTTCGTATTCTTACCATATATATCTGTTGGTTCAGTTGATAATACCTATGCTAGAGAATAGTGGTAATTTGCATATACCCTTAGTATAGGGACCCAAAGGTGAAAACATTTTCTAAAACCGGGAGTCGAGGATCCCAAGTAGATTTTATATATATATATGGTTATATATATGGTTATAGTTTTCCAACTATTAATCGAATAAGGGTTATTCGATAACTTTATATTATTTATTGAATATTATTTCGAATATTCATTCGAGGGCTTATGACTCATTTTATTTTATTAATTGAATATTATTTGAATATTCATTTGAGGATGTATGACTCCTTTATTTTATTTAATGAATATTATTTATAATATTCATTTGAGGTATTATGACTCCGCTTATTACTGAAATATATTCTTTATTTTATTAAAGAATAAGGTGTCAATAATCAAACTTATTTTCGATTATTCAAATAAAGATAGTACTTTCATATAAGTATATCTTTGGTTATTTAATATTCATTTTAAGTATAAGTTTTAAAACTTTTACTTCGATTATTTTTATAAGGATTATCTTTATGAGAATATTATTTAAATAATAATATTCAGATGTTTTCTAATATATCGGGACTGATTTATTTTAATAAATTAGCAGTACTCCAAACATTCTTAAAAATGTTTTCGAGTCTTCAAAATGATTTTTAAAGTTAGAGTGGACCCCAAAACTCATTTTTTTATATTTAAGATCTTCCTTTCAAAGGGGATTTAAATACTCGCTCAAAACCTGGGGGATCCAGCTCTGTGGTGCATTTTACATTCGCAACGTGGTTGCTGTTTTGAGAAAACAAATGAATTGATTACTTACCCAACGTTCGGGAAGTAAGCCCATCTAATTTAGTCGGCATAAGCGACAGGCCGGGGTACGGTCTATCAAAGTGTAAGTGGCTGGGTGGCAGTCCATCAACGCGTAAGAGGCCGGGTGGCGGTCCAGCACAAGGTCCTTATGTGGCCAGGGTGATGACCGGTGGGGGATTCATCCATCTACTAGTAGAAAAGGTTACTTATTGGTATCTTTGCCTGATCAGCAAGATATCAGGTTTATGCCAAAATTTCTTTTCTTTCCAAATTCATTGGATATTGCAACTCTGTTCATACTTTACATGACAGAGGTTTTCAGGAAATGTATGAGAGATATATATAGGTGTATATATATATCAGGACTTAATGAAGTATCTCGTAACTTCATTTCATTCAATAATATTTCAAAGATTGAATCTATTCAGGTTTATCTTGTAGTCTCATCTATGTGATGAACTTTTGAACTAATTATAACTTGAATGGTGGTAGTTCAAGTAGTATTTGGAAAAGATATAAGTATATTGGAGTATCTTGTAACTTCATCTTTTAAACTTATATCTAGTAAAGGATTATCTTATGCATGACAAAGATTTTCAGAAAAATGTTGAGACAAGGTTAGATATATGAGATCACCTTGCAACGGTATTTTTATACAGTTATACACTGGAACTTTGTGTATATTATACATGGAAGAGGACTTCCAAGATTTTGAAAAGTATATATGTATATATACTGAATATTTTGCGACTTCATCGCATTAAGATATTAAACTTGGTTCATTTCTTTTGACCAAGACTTTCATGAGTACTATGAGAAGGCTCATATATTGTTAATCATTATACATATTATTTTGGTGGGCTTGCTGCTCACCCTTGCTTTCTTCTTTCATCACACAACAACAGATAGAAAAGATGAACAGGACCAAGCTCCCGATTCGCGAGCGGATAGGAAACGTTTCGCAGTTTCCTATAGGCGTTGATGTCGCTGTAGCTGAGGTAGGAACTACCAATAGGCTTGGCTTTCAACTTTTGATGTATCAGATTATGTATATTTATGAATTGTAATAATGGCAAAGAAAATGTAAATTTATTCAGAAAACCTTTTAAGGTGTATTGGCAGATAATTGTAGAATAAAATGACTTGTGATTTTTTTGGATGTTCATCTCTGAGACTATAACGTGTGGTGTGTGTGTTTATTGTGGGGTCACAGTACAGAGTAGTTGATTAATTATTAAGTTTGGGTTTTATTAAGGGAAATGGAACTCGTGACAACCCGGATCCCCGACCCCGGATTTGGGGGTGTTACAAAGGACCTTTATCATCATTTCAGCCAGATTACTTACTGAGGCAGAGACTTCAGCAGACCATCTATAGCGCTTCTCTTGAGTTAGATATTTTGATTCATGATGGGGCTCATACATATGCAGAGTTTCATAGAGCCACTAGTCTTGCTCGGTCAGTTCTTGAGACCCTTCGACAGGAGTTAGACCGTATTCCACCAGGATTCTGATGTGTGACAGTTGGACCGGGAATTTGTAGTATGATATATGTAGATAGAGGCAGCTATAGTATAGTAAGACTAGATGTATGTGTGTACCCAATTTTGATCAGCCGCGGTTATGATAGACTTTATGTTAGACTTTTGTATCAAGTATTAACACATGATGCTGGTGTCTGTTATATAGAATAAACCTTTTTCAACTTTTTCTTTCTTTTTACTTAAAATTTTAATCTTTACAGTATTTACATTTACTTTACTGTTTTACAGTTTTTCCATATCTTTAAATTCCGTTTAATTTTGAAAATATAAATGAAATGTTTAAAATAATATTGTTCAGTCTATAAATTGTTTTAAATGGGTTTATTAAAATCTTAAATTGTTTAAAATTTTGTTTTAATACCAGGCAAACTGTTTCTTCTTCACTTCCAACTGTTTAATAAAAATTATTAAAAGAACTGCTTGTTTTATTATCATAAAAATGGCACCAAAAAGAAAGTCCAGAACTGAGATCTCCAATAGAAATTTTGAGGAACAGAATAATAATACCATGAACCAAATGTTCCATCTGATGCAACAACAGATGGTAATGATGCAACAGCAGCTACAACAATAGATTCAAATCAAATGTTACAATAGCCACCCCATCCGGAACCAATAATACCAACAGTTGTGCATGTTGTTACTTTTAAGTAGTTTCAGTCAGTTAAGCCTCCATAATTTCAGGGCACATCGGATCCTACTAAAGCTAGGGCTTGGTTGAAAGAGATAGAGAAAGTGTTCGCGCTAGTAAAAATTGAAGAGGATCAAAAGTCTGATTTTGCTAGCTATTTCTTGAAGGGAGAAGTTAATTATTGGTGGGAATCCAATAAAGCTTTAGAAGGTGAAGGCATTGTGACTTGGGATAGGTTCACTGAATTGTTTCTGGAGTAATATTTTCCTCATAACACGATAGAAATCAAATTCTTGGAACTGAAGCAAGGGAACGCGTCAATGACTGAATATGAAACCAAGTTTACAGAATTGGATAGGTTTGTTCCGGATCATGTGGATACTGATGAGAAACGGGCTAAGAGATTCCTGCAGGGATTGCAACCATGGATTCGTAGCAGAGTGGCAGTATTTGAATTGACGATATATACGGCCGTGATTCAGAAAGCCATGATTATCGAAGAGGAAAGTGAAATGTTCCAAAAGGAAAAAGGACAAGGAAATTTTCAGAACCATTCCAACAGAAAGCCGGGATTTCAAGCTCGGACAAATATGAATTTTAAAAGAATAGGACAAGACAATCAGAAAATAGGTAATCGTTTCCAAGCTCCAAACCAGCAAGGAATTGTCAGACCACCATTACCATACTGCAAGACATGTGGTCGAAAACGTACGGGCGTCTGCAGCAAAGCAAATGTGACCTACTTCAGGTGTAAATAGAAGGGGCACTACTATAATAAATGCCCAGCAGGGAAGATAGGAGTTACATATTTTCAATGTGGGAAGAAAGGGCATGTTGCCAAAGATTATAGAGGACAAGCGATGGCGGCCAGTGTTCCGAGAGTATTGGCATACCCTCCACCACCACAGCATAATCAGCCTAAATCAAGGACTTTTTGTATGACTATGAAGGAAGATGTGCAGAGTCCAAGTGTGATTGCAGGTACACTTTCTGGTTAATTTGGTTAATGCACAAGTATTGATTGATTCTGGAGCTACAAGATCTTTTATTTTTAAAGAAATCGTTGATAAGATATGTTGTGAAATTCAATGGTTGAGCGAGACGTTAATTATAAAATTAACGAATGACGACCAGGTTCCCGTATATCGGGTATGTCCAGAGTGCGATATCGAAATATCAGGAAGTCACTTCTCCATTGACTTGATACCTTTCAAGTTAGGAGAATTTGATGTTATTTTATGAAAAGGATTGGTTGGCCGGTGATAATGCTCAGATAGATTGTGCAAATAAGAAAGTTAAATTGTGAACTGCGGATAATGCAACGATAATATTTAGAGGTGACAAACAGCGAAAAATGTTCCTGACAATGATACAGACCAAACGATTGCTATGTCACGGATGTAAAGCTTATTTGGCCTATGTCTTGGATGTTGATAAATAAAGTCCAAGGATAGAAGATATTCCCGTGGTATGTGAGTTTCCCGATGTTTTCCAGATGAACTTCCAGGATTACCGCCAGATCGATAAATCGAGTTTACTATTAATTTGGCACCAGGCACAGAACCAGTTTCGAAAGCTCCGTATAGGATGGCACCAGTTGAAATGAAATAATTGGCAACGCAATTACAAGATCTTTTGGATAAAGGAATTATAAGACCATGTGTATCCCCATGGGTGCACCGGTATTGTTTGTAAAGAAGAAAGACGGCAGTATGCGACTATGCATCGATGACCGTGAGTTGAATAAGTTAACTATTAAGAATAAATATCCCTTACACAAGACACCGACGGAAATCAGAAGTTTCTTGGGATTAGTTGGCTATTACAGAATATTTTTTAAGAATTTTGCGAAGCTAGCTACGCCATTAACCAAATTGACTCGAAAGAATGAAAATTTCATATCGGATGAAAAATGTGAAGAGAGTTTCCAGGAATTGAAGAACCGACTGGTGATCGCACCTGTATTAGTACTACCGGATGAGCAAGGAGATTTTGTCATTTACAACGATGCTTCCTACCGAGGACTACGATGCGTATTGATGCAAGCACGGTAATGTAATTGTGTAATAACTCGAATTTTTGAGACTTTGTAAAAACCTTTAATGAATAGTAACCCTAATAGACGGGGAAAACATTTTAGCCCACACTATGTTGTGCATGAGAAAATGAGATTCGAAGTTGATATTATAATTATACGTACCAAATGAGTGTATGTAAACACTATTAGTTTTCGAAAAAAATAAACTTTGAAAAATGACCATATTTACGAATCATCGAGGATTACGGGAATCACAATACAATTACGAATTTAAAACCGTACGGATTTATATCCAAATATGATAATTCAAAATATAGGGAATAAATACGCAAGGATTTACATCGCGAACCATTTACGAGAAAGCATCACGAAAACATTAAGCAACCGAACAAATGCGTAAACGATTAAATAAACGTAACGCACTAACTAACCATGGTAGAAAAGTAACCATGATTACTTTATCAAATAGTGAGTTAAGGTATAGGATGATCAACCAAGGGCTAGCAAATAGTGAGCTAAAGGGGCTAAGCTAATTAGCTTAGCTTGTAAACTACAAAGGCTAGCTAGTTTTTATCCAAGATTTGTGAACATAAATCAAATCCTAGGATATAAATTAGGGAATAAAAATCAATACAAGATATCACTTGAATTATTCCAAGAAGCTCCCAAGAAGCAACACAAAAACACTCTCTCTCTCCCATTCTTCTTCTTCATTCGGCCCTACAAAGAAAACAAGAAAATCAAATCAAATCATCAAGCTCTAGCCATGGATAAATCCTCCCATTAATTCTCAAGATTCATACCAACCAAACTAAGGAAAGATAAATCTTTGAGCTCTTTTTATCAAGGTTTGATGGGTGAAATAAAATCAAGAAAGATGATAGTGAATAGTATCAAATCATCAAGTGAATAGTATAAATAGTAACTTGTATTTTTATCAAGGTTCGTATAATGTAGCGATGTTGTACGATAAGCATATATCGTAAAATACTTAATTTTGCATTAAGCGTGACGTATGATTATAAGACCGAGAGTCGGTCGGGATTTTAAGATAAAAACCTGGGAATTATTCCGGCGATATGATAGGACGATTAAAAGTCCATAGTAGTACGTTTTAAAGGACTCAACGTCCACTTATGAAATATTAAACACCTCAAACTTTTATTAAAAATGATTTCCAAAGTTTGTATTCCCTCAACTATACTTTATCGTTCGATTAAGAAATATTTATTAATTATTCATTAATTATGGAGGAAGTATTCTCCAGGGAATATTTACTTTAAACTCGATTAAATATTAAAGATTATTATATTACTTAAACATAAATCAGTTGAGGAATATTATTTCAATATTCTTTTAAAGTATAACCATTCGAGGTTTAATTATTTAACGATTAATATTTAATTATTAATTATTTATTAAATGATTTATTTTTGATTTAAAAATCATAAAACCCGATTTAAGATACTTTCTGATTTTCGGAAAATCATTCGAATAATTTCAGATCGTCGGAGAATATTATCTCGACTTATTTTAAATATTTTGAATATAGTTTTAAAAAAAAACTCCCCCTTATTTACTTATCTGTTGACAATGGTCAAATCACATCCTTAGTACTTCCTCCGAAATCTTTTGGAAGTACAGATATATATATATATATATATGAGGTAAAGCTGTGCCTATCAACAAGCAAAATGCTTGGGGAACTTCGATATAGTTTGATGATTCCAAGTATATGATAGGATTCTTAAAAGGACAAGGAGGGGTAGAGATCCGGTACTTCGTGGACTGGGGAGACTGCCATATTTATTTTCTGTATGAGATTGTACCATGTGTAATGAAGGACATACGAAGTAGCAAAAATATACCCGGGGGGAATGGGGAAGCATATAAAACACGAATGCGGCTTGGGTGACAACCAGGATGTTAGGAAGTCGTCCCTCTATATGTAGAAAAGGTTACTGTTACCGTTATACAACTGATCATCATATCTCGAGGGCTCTAGTGAATGTCATATTCTTCCAATGGGAATTGTTATGCAATACCGTAACCCAAGCCTAGGTGCTGGGTTTACCATTAAGGTATTTGCAGGATAATAAATCCCCTAAAGAATTGTTTTCAAAAGAAGGTGTGTATCACCAATGAAAATTATTTTTGAATGAAACATAAATATCATATATAACGTTTGTAATTGAGTTTATCATATAGTCATTTCATACTTACATTATTATGCTGGGCATTATAGCTCACACTTGTTTTCTTAAATTGACACAACACAACAGTGAACCAAGATGCTTATCAAGAAATGTATATTTGGCCGACGGACTAGCCTTACTTAAAGGTTATTCCCTGGTAAGACTTAATTACTTTTGGGTTGTAATAATTACACTTCGTGGTTTGATTTACTCTAGTAATGAATGGTTCGTTTCCAAGACGATAACCTGTAAGTGTGTGTGTGTGATAAGTGTAGGGTCGTAAAGTATGAGTATTTATATATTATGATGCAAGGTATGTGGTTTATAGTGATTGAGATGGCGTGGCCTCCGAGATCCCTGACCCCGGATTTTGGGGCGCCAAAGAAATGGTATCAGAGCCTTAGGTTATCAAATCTTGGAAATGATAGGATATAAAATATAAAGACATAAGAATAATAAATAATCAATTAGAGCTCAAGTCAAGTTTATCGTCAGGCTACACGGGTAGTCTTGACAGTTTTACCCTCAAGGGAATTCTGACTCTAAGCTAGTAATACCTTGCCTATTGTGTCAGGTACCAGTGGAGCCTATGGGGGAGGTTGACCCTGTTGATGATATTATGGCCCATGAGTGTGACCCTACTCCCGAGCCGAAGGACCCACCCATTGATGACTTAGATGATGACCCTACTGAGGATGCCCTAGAGGAGGAGACTGACCTTCATGTCCCCATAGCTGGCGACGTTGAGATGCCCCAAGGAGATGACTTAGGCTGGAGGGATTTAGAGATGTACCCTCTCCCGAATGTCCGCTCTCCTACACCACACCCAGGGATGCAGAGTCCCTTTCCCTATACTGATGATGATGAGGAGGATGGGATGGATGCACAGACCTACGAGGCTTATAACATATCCTCTAGCGACCCAGACTCACCTCTAGCACCCTCGATGACCATACATGTAGTTGTACACGATTGGATAGTGGCTCAGCTTAACACTAAGCTCACTGCGACATCTGCCCGTATCATAGAGCTACGACAGGCGCTGACAGCTGAGAGAGCCATCCGACTAGGATATTCATGGGACTTGAGAGCTGATGTTGGCAGGAGCGATGAGGAGGGTGTGTGACCTCACGCGCAGTGACAGTGACTGGGGGACTAGTGACCATTTATGGACCTTGAAGAAGGCTGGGTGACTTGTCACCAATTTTGGTAGGATAGCTGGTAGTAGATAGCGTTCCTAGCCCTTTAGGGTGCACGGCTTATATATTTGCATTTCAGTATTCAGGACAAGTAATGATGTATTATAATCACGCCATGTATGAACTCGGTTAGTTGTTTTGTCCCCAAGATATAATTTGGAGACCCTATGGTATATATATCTAGCAGTTATTAAGAAATTGATTTCCATATTATTGCACTTGATAAAAACATGCTAAAATAATAAATGACATGCTTACATATGAATAAATTAATCCAATATTAAAATTTTTGCAAATAAATTGACAAATTTTCATTATTAGAACAATGTCACCCCGTAAAAGAGGAACCAGGGCACAACCCGCAGAATCTGTAAACCAACAATGGAATGAACCTGACCCTGTAGTGAATGAAGAAAGTGAAGAGGACCTAGACTATAATAAATATGATGAGGAAGAATATGTAGAAGAAGAGGCTGAGGATACCCATCAGGGAGGGAACCTCATGAATGAGTTTATGGAACTGTTAATAACAAATCTGAACCAACAACCCATTCCACCACAGCCGCATGCTGCCAAACAGACTACAGCCACTACCTTCAGGGCATTCAAATCCCTCAAACCCCCAGAGATTCTGGGATCTGCCGACCCCGTTAAAGCATGGGCCTGGCTCAAGAAGATAGAAAAGTCCTACGAGATACTAGGTGTGGAAGAACGACACAAGACCATTTTCGCTTCCTACATGCTGAAAGGAGAAGCTAATTACTGGTGGGAGTCAAAACGAAATCTAGAGACTGATGTTGTGATTCTATGGGATAGATTTAGCCGACAGTTCTTAGACAAGTATTTCCCTAGGTTTATGGAAACCCGTATGGAGATTAAGTTTCTGGAGTTGAAATAGGATAAGATGACTGTGGCAGAATATTAGGCCAAGTTTACTGAGCTGTCAAGATTTGTGCCTGAGTTCGTGAATACCAAAGAGAAGAAAGCGCGAAGGTTTCAGCTTGGTCTGAAATAATGGATCCAGCACCGAGTGGCAGTACTAGAGCTGATAGATTACGCCACCTTAGTGCAAAAAGCCTCGATTGTTGAAGCTGGTAGTGAGCAAAGTTTGAAATAAAAGGAAAATAGGAAAAGGAAGATAGGAAGCCAAGGCGGAGGAGGAGGAGCAGGAACCGGGAACAGGAGCCTTCCAAGTAGGTTCGTCAGGGGAGTAGTGTCCCAACCTGCGAGAGGCCCCGGATTTAGAAAGGACCCTAGTGAGAGTGTTGGCCAGGGCGACGGATAATCTAGGGAAACGTTTCATAGATAACCCCGTGCCCCAATACCGGAGTGTCAAACATGTAGAAGAAGACACCTTGGAGTGTGTAGTCAAGCGAGAGCTCCTCTGAAATGCTACAGGTGCGACCAACCAGGACCCCTTACCAACAACTACCACCAACCCAACGTGATGTGTTTCCAATATGGGAAGGTAGGGCACATGAAGAAGGATTGCCCAAAATTGAAACCCCCAGCCTCAGGGATGAGCAGAGTCGCATCTAACTGACCCCCAACTTCTAGGACTTTCAACATGACTGTTCAGGATGCTGTCCGAAACACTGACGTGATAGCAGGTACCCTTCTGTTAAATTCCGAACATGCAAATGTCCTATTTGATTCCGGAGCAACCAAGTCATTTATATCTCAAGATTTTGCTAAAAAGTTAAAACTTAATCTCGTATCATTACATGAGGTATTACAAGTGGAAATAACAAACAAAGAAATAATTCCTATAAATCAAGTACATCCTAAATGTAAGTTGAAATTAGAAGGGAAAGTCTTCGAAGTTGACCTAATCCCATTTGCGTTAGGAGAATTTGATATAATCTTAGAAATGGATTGGTTATCCAGTAATGGAGCGCAAATAGATTGTGAACGGAAGAGGGTAAAGATAAGAGTGCAAAATGGAAGGGAAGTAGTGTTTAGAGGGCAACGACAAACCCAGAAATTTCTGACCATGCTACAGGCAAAAAGATTATTAAAGAAAGGTAACGAGGCCTATTTGGCTTATGTAATGGATACTAAAAAGGAAGTTCCTAACATACAGGACATACCCATAGTAAATGAATTCGAGGATATGTTTTCAGAGAATTTACCAGGGTTGCCACCCGACAGGGAAATAGAATTCGCTATAGAATTAGCACCAGGAACGACACCAGTGTCCAAGGCCCCTTATAGGCTAGCCCCAGTTGAGATGAAGGAACTAGCTTCTCAACTGCAAGAGTTATTAGATAATGGGATGGTAAGACCCAGTGTGTCACCATAGGGAGTGCCAGTACTGTTCGTAAAGAAAAAGGACGGCAATATGAGATTATGCATAGACTATCGAGAGTTGAATAAGCTGACTATTAAGAATAGGTACCCTTTCCCTAGGATTGATGACCTATTCGACCAACTCAAGGGACTGTGCACTTTTCCAGAATAGATTTGAGGGCAGGATATCACCAGTTGAAAATTAAACATGAGGATATACCAAAGACTGCTTTTTGCACTAGGTATGGGCACTATGAGTTCTTAGTCATGTCGTTTGGGTTAACCAATACACCCACAGCCTTTATGGATTTGATGAACAAAGTATTCAAAATGTATCTAGATATATGTGTGACAGTTTTTATAGATGATATTCTAATCTACTCAATGACAGAGCAAGAACATGCAGAACATTTGAGAATAGTCTTAGAAATCTTGAGGAACGAGAAATTATATGTCAAGTTCTCGAAATGCGAGTTTTGGTTAAGGGAAGTTAGTTATTAGGGCATGTGATGAGTAGCAAAGGAGTTTAGTTGACCCCGCCAAGATAGAGGCGGTATCCAATTGGGAAAGACCAACTACCCCAACAGAGGTTAGGAGCTTTATGGGTTTAGCAGGATATTACCGAAGATTCGTGCAAGATTTTGCTAAGATAGCCGGCCCACTCACTAGACTTACCCGGAAAATAGAAAAGTTTGTATGGACAGAGAAATGTGAGGAAAGCTTTCAGGAACTAAAAAGGAGATTGGTGTTAGCAAACGTGCTCGCTCTTCCCGATGGAAAGGGAGAGTTTGTGATATACAGCGACGCATCACATAAAAGATTAGGATATGTGCTTATGCAGCACAGGAAGGTTATAGCGTATGCCTCTCGGCAATTGAAGGAGTATGAGAGCAGATACCCAACGCACGATCTAGAATTAGCAGCCATAGTGTTTGCCCTAAAAATATGGAGACACTACCTGTACGGTGAGAAATGCGAGATTTACACAGACCACAAGAGCCCCAAATATATTTTTACTCAGAAACAACTAAACATGAGACAGAGGAGGTGGTTAGAGTTGATTAAGGACTACGATTGTGAAATTTTGTATCACCCGGATAAAGCCAATGTGGTGGATGACGCCCTTAGTAGGAAGGAAAGACTCAAAATGATAATGACATCTGAGGAGTTAATTAAAGAATTTGAGAAAATGGAAATTGACGTGAGAATGACCGGTAAAGGAACAGAAGGATTATTTGAGATTAAGCTAGTACCGAAACTGACTGAAAAGATACGAGTATGTCAGGAAAAGAAGATGAGTGAAGAAAGAGGAACATTGACCGGTGAGGAAGTGAAATGTGAGAAGGATGAGAAAGGGATCATTAGTTATGCGTCCCGAATGTGGATTCCAAATGTGCAAGAGTTAAAGGACGAGCTGCTGCACAAAAGGCACAACTCCAGATATTCAATCCACCCAGGAAGTACGAAGATGTACAGCGACCTTAAGGAATATTATTGGTGGCCTAACATGAAAAGAGAAGTAGCAGAGTGGGTCAGCAAGTGCTTGACGTGCCAAAGAGTGAAGATTGACCATCAGCGATCGAGTGGACTATTACGGCCCCTGGAAATTTCGGAATGCAAATGGGAGCATATAGCCATGGATTTTGTGATAGGCCTACCAAGAACGAAGACCAATCACGACGCCATATGGGTTATCATAGATAGATTGACCAATTCTACGCACTTTCTACCAATCAACGAAAGGTACACCGTAGACAAGCTGGTGGATATCTACTTGAAAGAAATTGTAGTGAGACACGGCGTTCCTGTTGCCATAGTGTCAGATCAAGACCCAAGGTTTAATTCCTGATTTTGGAGAAGCTTCCAAGAATGTGTAGACACCAGACTAAACATGAGTACCGCTTACCATCCCTAGACTGATTGACAAAGCGAAAGGACTATTCAGACCCTAGAAGATATGCTATGAGTGTGTGACATCGACTTTAAAGGAAATTGGAATGACCACTTACCCCTGATCGAATTTTCTTACAATAATAGCTATCACGCTAGCGTAGGGATGCCTCCGTACGAAGCTCTTTACGGAATGAGATGTCACTCTCCTCTATGTTGGGATGAAGTTGGAGAACACAAGATAAAAGGACCAGAGTTAGTCCAGCAGACCAGGGAAATGGTGGGACTCATCAGGAAAAGACTGGTAGCAGCTCAAGACAAATAAAAGAAGTATGCCGATCAGACCAGGAAGGATAGAGAATATGAAGTAGGGGATTCAGTGCTATTGAAGGTATCTCCATGGAAAGCAGTGATGAGATTTGGGAAGAAAGGGAAGCTGAATCCCAGATTCATAGGACCCTTTGAAATTTTAAGGAGAATAGGACCTCTAGCTTATGAGCTCGCCTTGCCTTCTAATCCACAACAAGTGCACAACGTGTTCCACGTGTCCATGTTAAGGAAGTACCATGCAGATGGGCGACATGTGATAGAATATGAGCACGTAGATTTACAACCAGACCTGACCTACATTGAGCAGCTAGTAAGGATAATGGACCAAAAAGAATAAGTGCTAAGGAACAAGACTGTGAAGCTGGTTAGAATCTTGTGGAGGTATCAAAATGTCGAAGAGTCAACTTGGGAACTTGAAGACGCAGTGAGGAATAGATATCCCCACTTATTTTCTAATTGATTCCGGGACGGAATCCTTGTTAGAGGGGAAGACTGTAATAACTCAAATTTTTGAAACCTTGTAAAAATGTTTAATGAATAGTAACCCTGACAGACGGGGAAAACATTTTAGCCCACACTATGTTATGCGTGAGAAAATGAGATTCGAAGTTGATATTATGATTATACGTACCAAATGAATGTATGTAAACACTATTAGTTTTCGAAGAAAATGAACTTTGAATAAACGACCATATTTACGAATAATCGAAGATTACGGGAATCAAAATATAATTACGAATTTAAAACCCTACGGATTTATATCCAAATATGATAATTCAAAACATAGGGAATAAATACGAAAGGATTTACGTCGTGAACCATTTACGAGAAAGTATTACGGAAATGTTAAGCGACCAAACAAACGCGTAAACGATTAAATAAACATAACGCACTAACTAACCATGGTAGAAAAGTAACCATGGTTACTGTATCAAATATTGAGCTAAGGTATAGGATGATCAACCAAGGGCTAGCAAATAGTAAGCTAAAGGGGCTAAGCTAATTAGCTTAGCTTGTAAACTACAAAGGCTAGCTAGTTTTTGTCCAAGATTTGCCAACATAAATCAAATCCTAGGATATAAACTAGGGAATAAAAATCAATACAAGATATCACTTGCATTATTCCAAGAAGCTCCCAAGAAGCAACACAAAAACACTCTATCTCCCATTCTTCTTCTTCATTCGGCCCTTCAAAGAAAACAAGAAAATCAAAATCATATCATCAAGCTCTAGCCGTGGATAAATCCTCCCATTAATTCTCAAGCTTCATAACAACAAAACTAAGGTAAGATAAATCTTTTATCTCTTTTTATCAAGGTTTGGTTGGTAAAATAAAATCAAGAAAGATGATAGTGAATAGTATGAATAGTAACTAATATTTTGTTTCTTAATTTTAATGGTTGTTTTAGGTTCCAAAAACCATACTAAGCTCTCCCAAGACTTCACCATCATCAAGAACACATCTCAATATCTCAAGAAAGGTATAAATCTTTAACCAAACATTAAATTAAGATTTAAGTTCAAGATTCTTTTAAAATATAGTTGTAAACCTAGTTTTGGTGGAGGTATTGTTGTAATCTTGATGTTTAGCTAAGTAGATTTAAGGTTGATTGTTTTTGCCTCAAGAACATGATGTTCTTGAGAGGATTTAGTGTGGTGGTGATGATATGTTGATTGTTGGTGGTAGTATAAAGATTTAAGGCATAAACGAAACTCCGATCATAACCGTAATCTCGCTAAAACGAACAAAACGTAACTTTAAGTTTCTGCAGAAAGTCCTGAAGATGTAAACTGTAGTTTCTTGAAAAACAACCGTTGATTATGCTATACAATGTTATAAGGATCATTTAGGCACTTGAATCGTTTGATTCCGATTTAAGGATCAAACGTTATGGTCGTTTTACTAAAAGTGATTTATGCGACAAAAACTGCTACAAATTATGAACTTTGAAAATAAAAAGGATCGGCTTAAAAATGTTCATAAATCATGAAATTTTTACAGAGAGTATTAAATTGAGTTTCCTAACTTCCATAAAAATTTCAAGTTAAAATAATGAATGTTTAATTTTATAAAAATACCGGAGCCGAGACCGCGCGATTAGAAAACTGTAGAATCCATAAGAGGAGCCAACGATGAAAAATGAAACGGACTTAAGATACTTTGAAAAAGGAAGCGACCATAATGTGAATAAGGACTTAAAGAGTTTGATAAGGGTAAAATAAGTTAAGAGGGTGCATAATAAGTAGCGCAAGAGTGCGAGTCGCCGTAAATTAGAACGGGACCTAACAAAACGAAATTTGTTTATGATTATAGATTTCCGAGCGGAACCTAGAGCATCCTTCACCTCGAGATACCTAGGAAAGTTTACGGATCCAACTCCATTTACTGTTGTGTTGTGAAAGGATTTTTTTATTATCATTGCATAAATACCATGCTTGCCATGATACGTAGTAATTGAATTTTCGCATAATGTAGTGATGTTGTACGATAAGCATATATCATAAAATACTTAATTCCGCGTTAAGCGTGACGTATGATTATAAGACCGATAGTCAGTCAGGATTTTAAGATAAAAACCCGGGAATCATTCCGGCGATATGATAGGATGATTAAAAGTCCATAGTAGTACGTTTTAAAGGACTCAACGTCCACTTATGAAATATTAAACACCTCGAACTTTTATTAAAAATGATTTCTAAAGATTGTATTCCCTCAACTATACTTTATCGTTTGACTAATAAATATTTATTAACTATTCATTAATTATGGAGGAAGTATTCTCCGGGGAATATTTACTTTAAACTCGATTAAATATTAAAGATTATTGTATTACTTAAACATAATTCAATTGAGGAATATTATTTCAATATTCTTTTAAAGTATAACTATTCGAGGTTTAATTATTTAACGATTAATATTTAATTATTAATTATTTATTAAATGATTTATTTATGATTTAAAAATCATAAAACTCGATTTAAAATACTTTCTGATTTTTGGAAAATCATTCGAATAATTTCAGATCGTCGGAGGATATTATCTCAAATTATTTTAAATATTTTGAATATAGTTTTAAAAGAAACTCCCCCTTATTTACTTATCTGTTGACAAGGTCAACTCACATCCTTAGTACTTCCTCCGAAAACTTTCGGATGTACATATATATATATATGAGGTAAAGTTGTGCCTATCAACAAGCAAAATACTTGAGGAACTTCGATATAGTTTGATGATTCCAAGTATATGATAGGATTTTTAAAAGGACAAGGAGGGGTAGAGATCCAGTACTTCGTGGACTGGGGAGATTACCATATTTATTTTCCGTATTAGAAGGTACCATGTGTACTAAAGGACATATGAAGTATGTAAAATATACCCGGGTGGAATGGTGAAGCATATAAAACCCGAATGCGGCTTGGGTGACAACCAGGATGTTAGGAAGTCCTCCCTCTACATGTAGAAAAGGTTACTGTTACCGTTATGCGACTAATCATCGTATCTCGGGGGCTCCAGTGAATGTCCTATTCTTCCAATTGGAATTGTGATGCAATACCGTAACCCAAGCCTAGGTGTTGGGTTTACCATTAAGGTATCTGCATGATAATAAATCCCCTAAAGAATTGTTTTCAAAAGAAGGTGTGTATCACCAATGAAAACTATTTTTGAATAAAACATAAATATCATATATAACATTTGTAATTGAGTTTATCATACAGTCATTTCATACTGTATATTATTATGCTGGGCATTATAGCTCACACTTGTTTTCTTAAATTGACACAACACAACAGTGAACCGAGATTCCTATCATGAAACTCACAGCCAGGAAACGGGTAAGAAATGGCCAGCTGTTCAGTAGGATGTTTAGTGTTGTACCACAGGTAGACCGAATAAGCTGGATTAGTTTTCAGTTGTTTTTAGTTCGGCTTATTTATAAGTATGACTTATGTAAGGTAATAAATAAGAAACGTATATTTGGCCGACGGACTAGCTTTACTTAAAGGTTATCCCATGTAGGACTTAATTACTTTTGGGTTGTAATAATTATCACTTCGTGGTTTGATTTACTCTAGTAATGAATGGTTCGTTTCCAAGACAATAACCTGTAAGTGTGTGTGTGTGATAAGTGTGGGGTCGTAAAGTGTGAGTATTTATATATTGTGATGTGAGGTATGTAGTTTATAGTGATTGAGATGGCGTGGCCTCCGAGATCCCTGACCCCGGATTTTGGGGCGCCACAAATTGTATATGCTTCCAGACAACTGAAATTACATGAACAAAAGTATCCTATATATGATCTTGAATTAGCTGCAATTGTATTTGCACTGAAGCTTTGGAGACATTATCTTTATAGCGAAAAGTGTGGAATTTATATGGATCATAAAAGTCTAAAGTAAATCTTTACAAAAAAGGAACTCAATATGAGACAAAGACGATGGCTAAAATTGATCGAGGATTATGATATTACAATCAGCTATCATCCGGGAAAAGCAAATATCGTTGCAGATGCGCTATGTCAAAAAGAAAGATTGAATATATTAACTGCTTCAGAGGAATTAATCAAAGAGTTTGATAAATTAGAAATTGAAGTTCGCCTTCCAAAAGAATCCACTAAAATGAATTATTTAATGACATTTCAGCCAGAACTGTTGGAAATGATCTAAAGATGTCAAGAAGAAATAATGAGTCAAGAAGATAACAACCTAACAGGAGAAGAAATTACAAGTCAGAAAGATGATAAAGGAATCCTACGATTTTCCTCGAGGATCTGGATACCTAATATACCAGAATTAAAAGAACAAATCCTACGGGACGCTCACAACTCAAGATATTCCATTCATCCAGGAAGCACAAAGATGTATCGAGATTTGAAAGAAAACTTTTAGTGGCCAGAAATTAAGAAAGAAATAGCAGAGTGGGTAAGTAAATGCTATACATGCCAACGAGTCAAAGCAGAACATCAACGACCAAGCGGACTACTACAACCATTAGATATTCCGGAATGGAAATGGGAACATCCAGTGATGGATTTTATGGTAGGACTTCCAAGAACCAGAGCGAATCATGATGCAATTTGGGTTATCGTTGACAGACTAACAAAGTCAGCGCATTTTCTTCCAATCAATGAAATATTTTCACTTGACAAGCTAGTGCACCTATATCTCAAAGAAATTGTGATACGACATGGAGTTCCTGTATCCATTGTATCTGATCGAGATCCAAGTTTTAATTTAAGATTCTCGAGATAATTCCAGGAATGCTTAGGTACTAAACTGAATATGAGCACTGCTTATCATCCGCAAATGGACGGGCAAAGTGAAAGAACGATCCAAACAATTGAAGACATGTTGCGGGTATGTGCAATTGATTTTGAAGGCAGCTGGGACGAGCATTTATCATTGGTGGAATTTTCTTATAATAACAGTTATCATGCAAGTATTGGAATGCCACCTTATGAAGCTTTATACGGAAGGAAGTGCAGATCACCTGTTTATTGGGATAAAGTTGGTGAACGTAAAATTCTAGGTCAAGAATTAATTCAGCAGACCAAGGAAAAAGTAGAGTTTATCCAAAAGCGACTAGAAGCAGCGCAAAATTGACAAAGCAAATATGCAGATCAGATTAGGAAGAATATGGATTACCAAGAAGGGGAACACGTGTTATTAAAAGTATCGCCATGGAAAGGATTGACCAGATTTGGTAACAAGGGTAAATTGAAACCACGAAAGGTTGGTCCATTTGAAATCTTGAAGAAAGTTGGGAAGATTGTGTATGATTTAGCCTTACCACCTCATATGAAGCATATTCATAATGTGTTCCATATGTCAATGCTTAAGAGATATAATCCTGATTCGAGGCATGTAATAGAATATGAGCCGATAGAAATTTAGGCTGATTTGTCTTATGTAGAACAGCAAATAAGAATTCTAGATTGGCAAGAGAGAGTATTGAGGAATAAGTCTGTACCTTTAGTATGAGTTTTTTGGAGAGTCAACCTGGGAACTTGAGAGTGAAATGATAGAAAAATATTCCCAGTTATTTTCTTGGCGAGATTCTGAGGACGGAATCCTATTCAGGGGGAATGATGTAACGACTGAGAAATTACGCTTGTATTATATCATAATAAAGATAAAATTATATGTTTTATTATATCATTAAGTATATTTAGTCATAAAATCCTAGTCGTTATGTGCTATGTGTGTTCTGTGACGTCAGGTAATTTTTCGGGTATTTATCGGGTATTTTATTTCGTGTTAAAAGCTTTTATATCAAAAGTCGTACGACCCTAACTTTGTTCTAATAGATGATAATTCAAATAAATTAATTGGCCTTATTTCGCCTATTATGGCTTGTACCATAGCGTTATTTGAACATCCAGTTATTTTATAAATTTTCTCGTTTCGTGAAAAATGATTTTTCCGGGCCTCTCCGGGCAGGGATGGCAATCGGGTCGGATCGGGTCAGGTATTGCATAATCCATATCCAAACCCAAAAAATTTATCCATACCCGAACCCGACCCAAACCCGAAAAATACCCGAAATGAATACCCGAACCCGATCCATCGGATTTCGGATCGGATTCGGGTATACGCGAAACCCGAATTTTTTTGAATTGGATATTCATACCCGAACCCGAAACCCGAACCCGAAACCGAAATCTGAAAATTTATATAATTATTGATATTGCAAGTGCTTAGGATCTAACACGCGACTTGTAGAGAAAGAGTTTTAATGTGTCATCTTCAACCACTCCACCACATCATTAACTGTGTTATTATGTATGTATAGCTAATATTAAAAAAAAATCAACTCAATTGATGCCTAGTTTTTTAGATTTATTACTAAAAGATATTTTGTTAACCTTATAAACCTTATCACCCGTTTAAATGATCGAATAACTATATTTCATTAAACTTTATAATTAGTTAATTTTTAACATAAATATAAAAAATATATGTTCTAAAAATTATATAATAATATGTATAATGTATATTATAATATATATATTACATAATATTATAATGTGTAATATATAAAATTTTAATATTATAATATATATATAAATATATATATATATATTCGGGTTTTATTCGGATTTCGGGTTCGGATCGGGTTCTGATAGAGTTTCGGATTTCGGATCGGATTTCGGATCGGATTTCGGATCGGTATACCTAATATCCAAATCCAAATCCAAAAATTTTCGGGTTTAAAAATTAAATCCATATCCAAATCCAAATCCAAATCCAAAAAATCGGGTTCATTAATTCCAAAATTTCGGGTTTCGGATCGGGTATCCGTCGGATCCGATTATTTTGCCATCCCTACCTTCGGGTGTTAAAAACCCCACAAAAATCATATTTTTATTTTTATAAAATATGGAACTTTCAAATATTCCATTTCTTTGCAGTTTTGAATTAATCACATTTTTTGAGAATTTTTGGCATATATATTGTATATATTAAGTATTTAATAATTAAAAATTAATATTCAAAAATTATAAAATTAAGGGCCAATTAATTTTATAAGATGTAAAATTAGGGCCTTAATTTTAATTAGGGGTATTTTTTTCATTACTATAAATAGCCTAATTATTATTTATTTAAAAAAATTCTAAAAATTCTGGAAATTCTCTGAAGAACAAGATTGGGTCGGATTTCGGGTCAAGAATCAAACCGTAATTTTGAGCAACTCTGAGCACCAAATCTGTTGATGTGAGTACTCAAATCACTCCTCTTGATCTGTTCTTTCAGTTTCTAGCATCAATTTCATGTTTTGATTCGTTATTTTTTAATTTTAATTCTAGGGTTTATGTTCGAATTAAGGTTTTTTGATTCTTGGGTTATTTGATTGAGTTGATGATTGATATAGCTTTGTCTGAATGTTTACTAGTCGATTTATGCTAGTTAATTTATCAAACGATTCATGTATGAGTGAATTCGATTATTAGGGTTTATGCTAATTTGTTATTTAGACGTTTTTGATTTTGAGTAATCTGAGGTTGATTAGAGGTTGAGGCTTTGATTTTATAGTTTATAAGCTTTGATTTGAGATATAGAGAATGAAGTTTCATGTACAGATGAGTGAAATCGATGTTTGGTCGGCGTTTAATCGATTTTGATCGGATGTTACGATTCTGGGATGATTCTGGTGATTGAATGGTTGATTTAAGTTGATGAACTGATTAGGAATTGATTCCAGCTGAAAAATGAACCAAGCGGTTACGTTTTTTGCCAGAAATTGGCTGGCCGGAAATCTGTTCCGGTCGCCGGATTCTGGGAAAAATCCGGCCATGTTCTTCATGGCCCGAATTTTGACTCGTTTAACCCGTTAGTTTAACCCGGTTTTGATCTGTTTTGTCATAAATTCATTTTTTGACAAATGTCCTGATGCATGGGACTCACCCTTTACTAGGGAATAGAGAGGGGAAACATAGCATGTCACAAGAGCGAGTTTCTGGATCTTTATTTTATTTTTATTTTTATAAATAATAAAAATCAATTTTATTTATTTTATAAATTGATTAATTAATTAATCTAATTAATTTATTTTTTTTATAAATAAATCTAAAATATTTACTAAAAATTGAAATTAATTATTTTTTTTATTCTTTTTATTTTTTTTATTAATTAATAATTATTTAAAATATTTATTTTCATAATTAACCAATTTATTTTCAATGAATCATAATAAATTTATCTTAATTCCAAAAATTATGGAAAAATCATTTTTAATTCTAATTTTTTCTAAATAAATATTTTAAAATATTTTTTATGTTCAATAATTTTGAATAATTAATTATATTCAATAATAAATTAATTTACCCTTATTTATTGTATAATAATTGAACCGTTTATCCAATTTAAACGAAACGAAAGCCCTCTAACTCGGAAAAACGATCTATTTTCATTAAAAATAGTTTCAAACCTTAATTTCTTTTGGAAACGAGTCGGATTTCGATATTTATTACTTATATACCATATTACTTATAGAGACGAGTCCAATAAATTTCGAAAATCAGGGAAAGAGCCAGAAGTTGTTCAATAATGCGAATATTAATTCGATTTCGATTCTAAAAATAGTTTTTAACCGAAAATGACTATGTGAATTATGTGCTATATGAATTATATGGTTAATCGATTCTAACTTGTTAGTAATTGATATAAAAGTCAATCATAAGCGTACGGGGAGACGATAAGGGCTACGTGAAGTCAGTTTGAGACGTGATTGAGATACGTGTCGACTAAATAAGTATCTTTCTTTGATAGAGAAGAAGCCAACAAGGCGGACCAAGCTAGTGTTAGAGAGCGGTGATATAATTGCAGTACATCGCGTACCAGGAAAGTTTTTCCCCTATTCTACGTTCATAATAGTGAATCATCTTCTTCTATTCAGATTTTTGACTCGACAAATACCGATGATTCATGTTCACATACACTGACACACAATTATTGTTCCTTTGTTTATGTTTTATTTCGATTCCTGATTTCTCTTGATACATTTAATACTCTATTCATATTCCAATAGATTATATATATCCTGATATATTTTGATGTTGGGATACATCAAAGCATACCAATTGTTCTGGATGCTTATCTGTGGACTGGATGGTGACGTTAAGGACCAGTTATAAACTAGATCCTATGGACCGGGAATCAACCGGATCCATGTTTTGGGCCGTAGAGTATGGGTACCCAAATGGATCTACATAGAGGTATAAATATGCACTATATCCTGACTGATTAGTAGGATATATGTGCGAACTTATGTCCAGTCTAGTTTATTGATATTCGTCGATAGTGGCCTTCATTATTTCCTTACAGGGTTACATCTTTACATATACAGCCAGATTATCGATTCATTTAGCTTTCTTATAATACTATTTATATAATGCGGACTTGTTGAGCAAATTATGGCTCACCCCTTTTGTTGTTATTCATTTTGTTTATTTTCAGTGAATAAAGATAATGAAACCTATTCGGACTCGTGTGGTAAAGAAGCGTGTCAGGAAGCGGGATCCTCTAATAACAAGAGTGCTAATCCCGATAAAGGAAAAGAGCTTTGAGCTACCTGAGCAGGTGCAGTGTAGATAGTTGTGGTGTGAGTTTAAATAAAATGAATTTAGTTTAAAACTGGTTTAGATATTGGTTTATAATAAAGAGAGTTCTATGAGATTTTATATTTGAGTTTGTAATAAAGATAGTGTGTGGTTCTTGTTTTTATACCTCAACCTTAAAAGATCATGGATAGATGTAAAGGGGTTAGATATATGTTTTCATAATTATTGTACAGGTTTGTATTATATGGGAGATTAGCAAGTAACCCCCAGATCTAGACCTCGGATTTGGAGGGCGTTATAGAGGGGATAGAGGTATCAAGAAAACAAACATTGAAAATCAACTGACAGAATCTAGCATAATATACTATATTCCTATCAGCATTTATTCTGTCACCTATAAAAGATAAGACTACTCTACCATAATCATAATTTGAACCATGAATCAGAGAGTACCCTATATGTTGTGTCATGATGGGCGGAGTATCAAAATTAGAAGATTTGTTGTTGAAGGCTTTTGTGATGCAGTCAAAGAAGAAATTCCATTCCTTCCAGAGCCCATTCCTCTTCAATTAACCAAGGTTCTTCAAATTCTTGCATAGCCTATCTCAGTAAAGAACCTCATCATTTCAGTATCTCCCATGAATCTAGTGTAGAAGGTATGAATATGCAACTGCAATGCATCCCTTACAGTTTGAGGAGTGCAATCCTTGTTTTATTATCAAATTCAAACATAAGGTTTGGAGTCCCAGTAGTTTCTTTCAAATTCATTAAGCTCTTCTTACATTGATGTAATCCAGTCAGCATCTTGAATAGCTTCTTCCACTTTCTTTGGTTCAATATGAGATAGAAAAGAATGATAGAGATATTTATTTTGAGTGGCTTTTCTGGTTCTTAGACCACTATCAGGATTTCCAGTGACTCAGTCAGGTCTGTGTGACTTAGACAATTTTCTTGCAGATGGAAGTTGACTCCTTCAAAAAGAACCTCCCCATTGATCCATGAACTCTCTGTTATTTCTTTGACTTGTACCACTATTATTTCCTGATGCTCCCCCTGAATCAGTATTCCCAGTGCTATCAGTATTTGACTCCTCAGAATTTCAGGAATGAGAGTTTGATGAATTATTTTACTAATGTTCCTTGAGAATCACTTGTAGGAGACTCTGGATTTGAATCATGTTGCTCCCCCTCAACATCTGCTTCAGTATTTGTAGAATTTCCTACTATCATGTGGATCATCAGAGTTTAGAGTGATATCAGGATTTACTATATCAGGACTTGTCAGTATATCAGGATTTAGTGGTTCAGCATATGGTACTTCATTTTCAAATCTCAATTCATCGTGGTCATCAGCATATTCTAGACCTGTAATCTTCTTGTCATCAAAAGGTACATGTATAGATTCCATGACTGTCCTTGTTCTCAGATTGTAAACTCTGGAGGCTTTTGTAGACAGTGGATATCCCACAAAATGCCTTTACCAGCTTTTAGATCAAATTTTGTAAGCTGTTCTGGATGAGTTTTGAGAACAAAACACTTGCAACAAAAAATGTGAAAGTATTTCAAATTTGGCTTCTTTCCCTTCACCATCTCAAATGGTATTTTCCATGCATTTTGATTAAAGTTGCATTTTATGTGAATCATGAAGTTTGCACAGTCTCAGCCCAAAAGTAGGTAGGCTATGACGGCCTCAATCCCAGGGTCAGGAGTTGACGTCACTATCAACAACAAACCACAAATATAATACAACCAAACTCATTATTATTACATAACATGACCCCCTTACCAAGATCATTTCCAGGTTTAAGTATGATTTAGGCTACTTATCTATTACAACATCAAATTTATTTAAATATGTTTGATACAACTATCTTATTACAGCAACTCAACAGACCTACAGCAAGTCTAACAAAACTACCTCATAAGAACTCGATAGAGGAGGAGCTGGAACGCTGCCCTGACTATGATGGAAAGATCTCCTAGGCATCTGCGATATATATATATATATATATATAACATTTTTCAAGGGTGAGCAATCAATTGCTCAGAAGTACCAATATATGAATAACAAGTAAAACATTTTACGATAAATAGTAATAGGAACAGAAATTATAAAATCATTCATGTATAAAACCACGAGAAACATGAAAACTAGATATCCACAAAACTAGCATGCTCTTTAAAACATAACATAAATCACGTGTTGTTTAAACACCAAAGTTTAATTTTAGCATGCTAATTCCATTTTTAAATCATCTGTCGTACTGACAAGAATAACCAAATCATCCGTGTTGCCATGGGAATCCACAAAAACCAAAATCAGACATATATTGGATGTTTATCTAGTGATGGCTGATCAGGCCATCACACAAAATTATCTAGGACAGCTGATTACGCTATCACATAAATTATTTTTTCCGAAACTCAGAGACTAGCTAGGTCTCTGAGAAGTTATGTTGGACTAAGCGGTTCAAATAGGGCGCACAACCAACTAGCCACTTACGACTGTTATCTAATATCTGATCCGTTTTATCCAGTTTTCAGAATCACTAATGCCTATCTCTTTTCAATACCATTTTATCACAGAACGCTTTAAAATATTTCCAATATCACTCACAGTTTAGAGATGGACATTTTCAGAAGTTACTTTTCCCCAAAACATAAATTTAACAAAACATTTCTAAATACAGGGGATACGTAACTTGAAACATTTTATTCCAGTACGAAATTAAAATCAACTAGTTATTCATATATTACTGAACCATAAAAGAAATGGTCAGATGTACTTTCCTTGCTGAGCTTTATCGACTAAATACCAGACTATCCTTAGTCCGACTTTAACACTCGGGTCTTTCGATTGGAACCTTGCTGAGCTTGTCGACTGCACACTAGACTATCTTTAGTCCGACTTCAACACTCGGGTCTTTCGACCAGAACCTATAAAATCGAAAATCCCTAATTTAGACAATCGGATATGCTTGACATATCCTCGCTAACAATTTTACCCATAAGATATTAAATCCCGACTCGTATTTATATGCTATTACAGTATACGGAAAAACTAGGGTCCACATACTTAAAACTCGGTTCGGTATTTGTTTCCAGAAAATACGTATAATCGTCATTTCAGAAAAATAGGGTTGTCAAATATTTTGCAAAATATTTTACCACGACACGCAAGTAGGTTTCGTAAAATATTTATAATTATATAGTTATATATTTGATTGGTGTTTCCGATAATTACAGGATACGTTCTCTTATTTCCGAAATTAATTTCTCAGAAATTGGGCAGCGTTTCCTCTATTTATCGGACAACCAGTCGATATCATATCGACACAACAATCACAATTAATCCAATTCCACCACCTAAATGCTGATATGACTTTTAATATAAATAACTATTTTTCATTTCAAGAAATAATTTTATGAACTAATTATTTTTATTATAATTGTAGGACTCAGAATAAATCATCACCATCCACCGTCAACTAATCGAAATTCATCGTTGACGGCAGAAAAATTCATTGGTGCTAGTCGGGTTTCCAAATGAATTTACCGATAAATAAATTAATTTAATCGTACGCGCATAAATAAATGAATTTACAGAAATTTTAGAAATAAAAAGGACCATCAATTTCTATCAAACACATGCACGCGCATGTACTTCACTAAACAGAACAAGGCAACCGGAAAAACACTACACCAAACCGGAAAAATAAAGGCAACAGTGGCACATGGGCGCACATACACCCAAATACAGGCAACACACACACAACTGAACCACACATACATACACCGAATATGTATATATATGTATGTATTGAAGCTACCAACCGAACGGGGAAACTCACCGAAAAATGAACCGGAAAAGATGAACGCGGAGGGGTAAAGAAATAGAAACAGAGATATGAAAGAGAGAAGAGATTAATCGAGTGGGAGAAAGAGACGCGAGAAAGAGAGAGAGCAGGAGATGAGAGATTAAGAGAGAGATAATTGATTGCAAAGAGATTGAAACAGGCGGTGGTTTTATTGTGTGTGTGTGTGTGTTTTTCTATTTTTTAATTAGCTTAACACGTAGCAGTACCAGTAAGGGGAGCCTGCCATGTTTCAAATGGTTAATATGGAAGCAACACATGTTCTGCTCTGACTGTAAGGCCCGAGTTTTGACCCGCGTTTCGTAATTTAACGATATAATTCACGGGTAAAAACAAATCAAAATAATTCCAAATTACTTTTAAAAAAATTCTAAATATTCAAAAACTAATAAAATATAATTTTCATATTTTTTAAAGCATTTTTGGATTGTGCACATACCCGCATTTTACGATTTAACGAACTAATGTTTCGTTAAATATAATCCGAAAAATTTTTCAAAACAATTTTAAAATTCTCGAAATATTCGTTAATTCCAATATTTATGGAAGTAAATCCTCCATAAAATCACTTTTTAAAAGCAAAATAAAATGATATGACTCAGCAGTTAGTAATACAAATAATTCTCGCACACCACTGAGTCACACACAATTAATATTAAATTCAACACATAGTTGACAGAACCACAACACATTTTATTTAATTAATAATTACACTTTTTATAATACAAAAAAAATAAGCGTCGTTATAACCTTCCCCCTTTAAAAAGATTATGTCCTCAGAATCTCAACTAACCAAACAAGTGAGGATATTTGTCAAGCATATCTGACTCTAATTCCCAAGTAGACTCTTCTAATTGAGGATTTCTCTAAAGCACTCTCACTATAGGAATAGACTCATTCCTAGAAACTCATTTGTTACGGTCTAGGATCTGGATTGACTCATACTCAATGACTTGGTTCGAATCAGGGATATATACTGCTTCAACATAGATACATGGAACACGTTATGAATATGTTGCAGCTGCGGTAGCAGCGCTAATTCATAGGCAATCTTATGTACTTTTCTCAATACCTCAAACGGTCCGATATACCTAGGACTCAGCTTGCCTTTCTGTTCAAACCTAACTAGTCCTTTCCAAGGTGACACTTTTAACAATACCAACGACCCTATTTCTATATCCATATCATTTTGATGTAAGTCCGCATTCTTTCTCTGTCTATCATTAGCTATTTTTAATATTTTCTGAATCAATACCACTGCATCGTTAGTTTGCTGAACTAACTCAGGGCCTAACAATTTCTTTTCTCCACTTCATCCCAATAAAGTGGAGACCTACATTTGCATCCATACAAAGCTTCATAGGGTGGCATTCCGATGCTGGTATAATAAATATTATTATAGGAAAACTCAACTAACGGTAGGTGATCATCCCGGTTTTCTATAAAATCCAAGGCACATACTCTCAAAATATTTGTTATCGTCTGAATTGTTCTCTAACTTTGACCATCTATCTGGGGATGATAGGAGGTAATCTTCAACTTAGTTCCTAAATATTCCTGGAATTTCGTCCAAAACATTGAGTTAAACCTTGGGTCTCGATCTGACACAGTCGAAACAGGAACTCCATGCTTGGTCACAAATTCATCCAAATACATCTTAACTAGCTTATCCAGAAAATATCTTTCATTGATTGGAAAGAAATATGCAGACTTAGTCAACCTATCAATAATTACCCAAATAGAATCATGATTCGATTTAGTCTTGGATAATCCCATTACAAAATCCATCACAATTTCTTCCCATTTCCATTGTGGAATCTCTAGGGGTTGTAACAATCCACTTGGCCTTTGATGTTCTTCCTTTACCATTTGGCAAGTGTGACATTTCTAACCCAATCAACTATCTTCTTTTTCATTCCTGACCACCAAAAGTTCTTCTTCAAATCTTGTTACATCTTGGTGCTTCCAAGGTGAATAGAAAACCTAGAATTATGGGCTTCTCGCAAAATCTCATTGTTCAGCACAATACATTAGGAATCTATATTCTAGAAGAAAACCTAAACATACATTTGCTGTCTTTTTTAGTACAAATTTCTTCTCCAGTCAAACTGTCTACTCCTTGATCCATTACTTCTTCCTGACACTTCTTCATCTTTTCCATTAGCTCTGGACGGAAAGCGATCTAATACAATTTTCTTTATAACCTTCTAGTACTCGAACTTCAATTTCTAACTTTTGCAATTTCTAATCACATTCAATCTTTCCTTTCTACTCAAGGCATCTGCCATTATTGGCTTTTCCTGGGTGGTAATTAATGGAACAATCATAGTCCTTAATCAGTTCCAACCATCTCCTTTGTCTCATATTTAGATCATTCTGTGTGAATATGTACTTTAAACTCTTATGGTCCGTGTAGATCTAGCACTTTTCTCCGTACAAGTAGTGTCTCCACCGCTTCAATACAAACACTATCGCTGCCAATTGCAAATCATGCACTGGATACTTCTGTTCATGAGGTTTTAGCTGTCTGGATGCGTAGGTAATGACTTTATCATGTTGCATCAATACACAACCTAAACCCTTCAAAAAGCATCATTATAGATCACAAGATTTCCTGTTTCATCTTGCAATGCTAATATTAGAGCTATCACCAATCCCTTCTTCAACTCTTGAAAGTTTTCTTCATATTTCTCAGTCCAGATAAACTTCTCATTCTTTCTGGTCAGCTTAGTCAATGGAGTCGCAATCTTGGAAAAGTCTTTTACAAATCTTTGATAATAACCTGCTAATACAAGAAAACTCCTAACTTTCGTCGGGGTCTTTGATTATTCCCACTTGGATACAGCCTCAATATTTATAGGATCCACCTTAATACCATCATTACCCACAACATGACCCAAAAACTGAACTTCATCCAACCAAATTCACACTTTGAAAATTTAGCGTACAACTGCTTCTCTCTCAGCCTTTGTAGGGCAATCTTCAGTTGTTCTGCATGGTCTTCTTTAGTCTCCGAATAAATGAGGATGTCATAAATAAATACAATCACAAACTTATCTAAGTACTCCTTATACACCTTGTTCATTAAATCCATAAAGATGGCTAGTGCATTGGTCAATCCAAATGTCACCACTAGAAACTCGTAATGTCCATATCTGGTTCTGAATGCAGTATTTGGTAGGTCTTCAGGCTTAATCTTTAACTGATGATAGCCCGATCTTAGGTCAATCTTTGAGAAACAACACGCTCCCTTAAGCTGGTCAAACAAGTCATCAATCTTGGGTAGGGAATACTTATTCTTGATGGTTAACTTATTTAATTCCCGATAATTAATACACAATCTCATACTTCCGTCCTTCTTCTTTACAAACAACACTGGTGCACCCCACGGGGATAGACTTGGCCAAATCACTCCCTTATCCAGCAATTCCTGAAGTTGCTTAGCTAATTCCTTCATCTCTACTGGGGTCATACGATACGTAGCCTTTGAACCTGTATCTACTCCGGGAACTAGGTCAATAGAAAACTCGATCTCTGGATCTGGTGGCAATCCTGGCAACTCATCTGGAAAGATGTCCGGAAATTCGCTTACTATTGGAATCTTGTCCAGATTAGATGCCTCTTTCTCAGTGTCTACTAAATGAGCTAAGTAAGCCTCGCATCCTTGTCTTAACTGTTTCTTTGCCTTCAGTATTGAGAGAAATTTATTTTTTTGCTTCTGTCCTTGATAATTTATCCTGATATTATCCCCTATAAACATCATAATCTTCTTCTTCTTACAGTCAATATTTTCCTTATGTTGGGAGAAAAAATCCGTTCCTAAAATTACGTCGAACTCTCCTAGCTCGAAAGGTATTAGGTGCTCCTAAAAAGAATGCCCGAGGATTTCTATCTGACTATTATGACAAAATTGACTCACTGAAACTTTATCCAGATTAGCTACTTTTATGGTCAAGAATTCAGCTAAGTCTTCCAACATTAAATCCATTTTAATCACACAATCCTTAGATATAAAAGACTTAGATGCTCCCGAATCAAACAAAATTTTAACAGGTACGGAGTTGAGAGAAAATGTATGTCACACCCCTAACATTAAACAAAAATCAACAACTTATATATAAATATTACAAGTGAGTGCGATTACATAAATATCCAAGATCGCTTGGTTTAAAGTTTGAACAACCCATCACTAACTACTATTACAATAGTACAATATCATCGTTCCTCACACAATAGCATGGCGATTCTACCCGAGCTCTCACATAGTTCTCAGCAACTCCATTGGTTGACTTACGAGCAGTTTGCTTCATCCTAACCATATTTGCTAGCTGAAATGACATGGGTAAATAGCAAGAAGTGATCCAAATGCTCAGCAAGTCCATAAAGAAACAAGATTACAATATCTCATATCACGATTCAAAGGTAAATAGAAGGCATCAATTATAAAACATTTGAAATCAATTTTCCGCTCAAAAACCATTTTATGATGCTACAGATTACAGCCGGTGATCAGCCGCGAAGTAATCCCGAACCTCGCTGGGTTCTAAATAGTTTGGGTGGGATCCCTAAGAATCTTTTAAGCCTAATATAACAAATGTAGAAAGGACATGTGTCTTAGTCTAGATCCACTAATCTCAAGAAAACATTCTTTTGTAGAATACATCTTTTGCAATCTTTCTCATTTTTAAGATTGATGCCAAGAATTGTAACATCAGGGATATCGCGTGTAATTATTTTTATCAATAAATATTTTTTAAATGATTATTATGTGATTTTTGGTGACTTATCTGATGATTGGTGTGGATATGTGGATGCTTATATGTGATAAAGTATAAGTATGTTAATTTTATTATGACCAGAATAAAATATAGATAATTACGGTATTTTTCTGGTAATTTTTGGAATGTTATATGATTTTATATTGATTTATGAATTTATTAATTATTTTCTGAATAATTACAAAATTATTTTATAAAGCCGGGAATCGTCCGACTGCAACCTTTTTTGCATTTTTACAACCCGAAACTCTTCCGAAAACTCCTTCCTAACCTAATCTGGTAATTTCAGACATTTTCCGTGTTTTGACTTTTTCGATCCGGATTACGGTTTGACCCGTGCGTGACCCGGCATAAGATTTTCGATACGATAATCATTTCGGTGAACTAACAAAACCTGTATTTTCGAAAGACGGGATATTATTACGTTATTTTCATATATAGTGCTTTATAAGAATCCCGGTTTGGATAATTATCCAATACGGGTATCGAATCGGATCGTTTTTGCAGTTACTTAGCGGCTAAGTAACTAATTTAACGATCCAAGATGATCCAAAATGAGCCAATATTCCAAAAATATATATAGCCCTTTTATTATTTCATTTTATTCGTATAATCACAATCAGTCAGTAAAACCCCGTAAAATCCAGAGAAAATGTCGAATTAAAACCGCATTCTTGAAAATCAAACGCACGAACGAAGGCGTTATCGAACTACGATTCGGGCGTGCAATATATCAAAATGAAGCTCTCGAAATCTTCTTTCTGAATCAACCATCTGTTTTTGCCCAGAAATCAAGGTATTTTTATGATTTAATTATTTTAATTCAAATTATTTGATAATTAAAATATGATTTTTTGTTCTTGATGTTGTTTGTATGATTTGATGCCATAATCATGTAGATACTATTTTTCTAATCATTTTGATATATAATATGTCAGATTTTGAGCTTCACATCATGATTTTTGTTCACTGATTGATGCGTTATATGCCTATGTGGTTATGGTTTGATTGTTTTAGTCATAACTTTTAATCAGTAAATCGGATTTGGGTGAAACGAAGGGTAGATAAAAGCTTATGACGTCTATGTGATGATTAGAATAATACGAGTATGAATAATTGATAGATACTTGTGATGCCTAGTAAAGTCAGCAAGGCATAGAAAAGGAAATCAGTGATCCATAAATAGAATCAAAGCGTAGAAAGAGAAGGAAACTGATTCATAAATAGAAGCAAGGCATAGAAAGAGAAGAAAAGTGGTTGATGAATAAAACTGTTAGATGAGTACAAGTAAAGTGGAAATCGTCGGTGATAAGGCAAGTACTTCTGAACTTCTCTTCAAGATATATTGTAAATATTTTCAAACTGTTTTCATAACATGTCGCTATTATTCAAAATAATTCATGTTTTATATTGCAAGTGCTTTAAATTATTTAACCTTGAACCCTGATTCTTCATGATCTTGAGCCATAAGCCTTGTTCTTCACAAACCATTGATTGTTGAATTCCCAAATACGATCCAAACACATACGATACTACTCCACAAATACATATCTACCATATACTGATTCTGATATTGAGTTTCTTAACATACCAACCCTTATTCCTTGTTTAACAAAAGACCAATTCTTCGAACCCTTGAACCCTTGGTCTTCTACTTTCTGATTCTTTTCTTGATTGAAAGCCAATCTTTTTGACTTCCTTGTTATACCTATATGGTATTGTGAATCACCCTATGCTTCAAGATAAATAATGTTTATGATTCAGCTTCTTGAGTACATTGGTTACCGTTTTGAATTATTTTAGAATTGGATGGTTTTATATATATGGACCAGATTCGTGGTCAGACCAGATTCGTGGTCATAGTAGGCCAATGCGTGCCTTGGATCCAGTATATAGAGCAAAGCTGGGACCCTTACTCGAGGTTAGTGCGTGACTGATCAGCAGCCTAACCTTGGTTTTTAAAAATGAAAAGTGAATATCCAATTCTAATCATTGCTTATTCAGAAACTTGATTCTTCTGAATCATTTCAATTGGTGATTGTTTAACCTAAATTGTTGTTATTATTACTTGTTGAGCTAGTAAGCTCACTCTTGTAAAATTTTTATGTTTTCAACAGTTGGAAAGGAAATTGTTGGTAACGAGGATTCCCTGTCCAGTGTGCGAGCTAGGATTTCTGTTTTAAGTGGGATCGAGCTAGCAAGAGCTTTATATTATAGAAGAGTTGTGTAAGATTGTAAGTACAATATCCTTAGCCATTGTAAGTTGAATTAGTTGGGATTTGGTATGATTAATAAAAGTTAGGATTATGGCATGTTTTCATACTTTAACCTGTTGCGATCCGTGGTTGTGTATAGAAGGGTCAATGCATAATATTTTATATACATGTTTAATTATTGTGGTGTGTTGTGTGCCCCAAACTTCTGACCCGGGTTTGGAGGGCGTCACAGGTTGGTATCAGAGCTATAGGTTATAAGTCACTGAAACAAGCCTAGATTGTCGGGAATGGATAGAGGGTTAGAATTAGGATTACGAAATAGAAAGATAGAGCGTCGAGAGGTTGAGCGCGATCAAATAGTAGGTTTTAGTGGGATTCGTGATGAAATTCGACATCCTTATCTAGTGACGCGATTTTCAGATGGTGGCGATGGAAGATTCTTTTATTCACGGATCGTCTGATCATTTGAAGCTTTCATTCGGAAGACTATCATCTGATTCACGCCTTGCTCATCCACCGATATTCACCATGTCACCTCCTGTTGCGACGGTTGCACCTTTTCACATTATTATCTCATCCCCTGATGCGAGGCTACCTATTCGAGAATTTCCCCAATACGCTGATTCTAGTTCTACCGGATAATCAGTTGTGTGCGCATCTTTCTGTCTACTCTACATTCTTTTCTATAACATCCGTTTAAAACCCTTCTTATGAAGTAACAACATCTAAGAGGATGGATTCGAGAGTTACTGAATATGGTGAATATACGAGGTATTAAGAAGAGTAAGAAGAAACCTAGAGAGAAGATTCGTATATGCCGGAAAATAGCCGCTACCAGGTTATAGGGTGCTACTAATGAGTATGCTACCCACGATTATCTTGTGAAGTGAGCTAGATGGATCTTTAAAGAAATTTGAGAGGTTTGGAAATCGAGAGCTTTCTTGAAATTATATGATGATGATATGGTCAAACATGATGCATATAGAAGTAATGTGATATAAATCGACCTTGTGTTATAAAATAAATCTGATGATTACTGGATAGATTTGTTATACTTAGTAACCATAAGAGATGAGGATGGAAATGTTACCAGTATGGGAGACTAGAAGTGAAGTTACGAATAAGATAGTATGCAACGGTAACTGAAGTTTTGTCGACCAATGAAGGTAAAATGGACCCAATGAAGGGTAGAAGATATATGGAAAGGAATGGGCTTTTATCTGATTATTTTTCTAATTGGATTCCTTGTGATAGTTGAGGAGGACGACAACCAACTCATATAGTAACGACGACCATGTGTATGATTTTCAAAATTTTAAACCAGTTTTCCAAAGAGATTTTTTTCACAAATTTTTTTCTAAAATTCCTTGGAACAAAATAAGTTTTAAAATTTTGGTTGTCCAAATACTACTTGAGTTCTTGTTTGATTCAAATTATCCAGACAAATACTTGTTTTAGAAATTAGTATGGTTCGTTTAGAAGGACAAGTGGACCCGCTATTACGGAGAAACTGTTTATCCAATTGCTGAGACGATTAGAGCACGAGGAGTATGTCGATTCACGAGAAACTGAGTATGAGCAAAGAAGATTAAGGAAATCTCTAGACCTTCTAAAGGGAAAACATTATTAGGAAAAGAGGCGACAAGTTGAACGATTAGCAGCATAAGCAAAATTTGAAGTTATGAGTTTAAATCTCGTAAGATTGCAAATAAAGTCGAATTATAAACATGGAAGCATAGCGCGAAAGATACAAGACTCGGTACATGAGAATTTATTTTAATAATCGATTTAAGAAAGCAATTCAGAGAACTTTCTAAAGTTAATATATGACTTGGAATGGGATCTATGGATCGAGTAAGCGTTGAAGCTGTAAACAGATGTAATGTGGATAACGACCAATGATATCATTTTTTCGTATAATTCTTATAAACCTCGAGTAAAGTATAAACTTCTTTTATGATTAGCTTTATAAGGTGATTGTTGAATCCCTTTCAAATCATTCCTTCTTCAAATCATTGTTTCCTAATTGGGACAAGTAGTGTTATGGTGTGACGATTTATCGAAATGACAAAAAGTCTGGTGGGATGCCACCTAATCATGTGATGTGTGCCATATGGTATGAAAGACTGGCCATCTTGAGTACTAATATGGTTGTCTCATTCCTACTCAAATCATTATTCATTCTTTCTTCTTAAATCCTGATTTGTTGATTCATGAATTTCTCCGATTGTTTCCTTGTACTCTTATACCTTACAGAAAGTTTTCAATCAGAATCATATACACAAATTCCTTCTTGTGTATGGTCTACTCTTTGAATGTTTTAAAAAGGAAGCGAAATGACCCCGTGTAGCAGACAGAGTTACATAACAAGTGTGGACAATTGCAAGCCGATGAATGGTGGACATTTACATGCAGAGAAGAATCATTATACAGATAACGGGATAGTTGCGAGATCATCAAATCAAAGGCGGAAAATCTATATACATGATACGTTTCGAGTCTGAGATTTTGGCATGAATTGGAGTAATTATCAAACTGTATGACGTAAATTAACTAGAGAAACACAAAAGTAAAGCTGCATGTATCAGATGAGGCAAATGATCGATGGGACAATGAAGGCGAATGAAGAAATTCTTAACAATAACCAGATAATCAAGTAATACGTTGTGAAAATGAAGCATACCTTAATCATGTGGGAGATATTTATCATGAAGATTCAAGATTGAAGAAATGCTAGATACGGATAAACTTTAAGTGTGTTCATCAAGGGATGGTTGGGCTTTCCCACTCAAGAAAATGAGTTGTGGTAAAATTTACGCTTGTAGCAGGGTCGGCAAAGAAGGTTCAATATGGAAAGACATAAGGGGAGATGAAGGTATGGTGGTTTGACTGCAACAATTTTTAAGATGTGAAGCTTTAAAACCAAATGAACTCATTCGCAAGATTTTAAAAGTGTTGGTTGAGACCAGGTGTTGGTTATCAAAGGTTGAACAAGTTAATTAATAAGGACAAGTGTATACTGCCAGGGTGGACTAATTGTTAAGTAGAGAGCTTGAATTGAAACATGAACTAGAAGAATTTTAGAATAATTTGTAATTGTACTCAGTAGTGATATTCTGTTATAATCAGAGAATATGAGAAAAAGGTATGGTATAATAAGAATTGTTCGCTATAATCTTAAGTTGAATTAGAGACATTGGTTGTACTGATTAATATTACATGAGGTAGTGAAATGGTGAGTTTAGAAAATGAAAGTGGACCGGTATATTTGAGGGTTGATTGTTGGTTGTTTGATTGATTGTTGGTGTCGGCTTGAGTCCGACTGGTAGTCAATAATATAAAGGAGATACTGCCCAAATATTCAGAGATTACCCTGCATTTAAAGATAGAATGTAAACTTTCGTATGTTATTGATATTCCTATGATACTCTAAAAAATTGTGATATGGGTTCTCGAGGGAGGTTGTTACATCCAATCCGAATATATGTAATTGGTTTTTGATTTCATTTAGCTAGTCATCACTTGGTACAATTGATCAATTAAGTAAGTTAATTGGTTCATTTTATCAATTAATGGTCAGTTAGATGGAAATCGATTCCAATTAGATTAAGTCAAATTTTGATGTGACTTTCAAATTTGAAATCAAAATAATGAGGAATTGGGGAGAAGTAAGGACGCTGGCAGAATTCAGAAATTGTTGCAAATGTGTCAGTTTTTGCGGATGTGAATACGCCTGTTGTAATGAACAAGAGAAATAAAAAGTCATTTGTATGGACAAGTGAGGAGCATGTTTTCAGGAGCTAAAGATTTAAGATGAAGCAACGAGAAGAAAGGAAAAAGGGAGGCGGACTAAAGAGGAGATTAATAATCACACCAATATGGATTTTATTAGACAGTCAAGGAGATTTTATCATCTGCAACAAAGTTTTATCAAAGGACATCTTGTTTCTGTTAATCATACAATAATGATTTATCAAGTATTTCTGTTTTGGATAAAGTGTGAGATACAGTTTTAATTCAGTTTCCGATTGATGTTGATACTTAGGTTGTTGTTAAATATCGAAAGTGGTGTTAATGTAGATGATTGATGTTTACTTCAGAATGGAATGTTGTGAGCATCAAAGTTCGTATTAATATCTAATTTGATATGACAACAAAATGAGTATGAATGTCAAGAGTTCGGTTTTGAATAAGCTATGAGAATGAAGAACGGAGATGGGAAAGGAAGTGGAATCAAAAGGATGATAAAGTAACTATATAAGATGGCAGGATATAGGTAAGATATGGGTTTTATAAATGACAGTGAAGATGGCTGGAGTTGAGCAAGGACTATGACTGCACAATTAACTATCACCCAGGAAAAGCAAACATAGTAACAGATGCATTAAGCAGAATGGAAGGACTGACATGTTGACAGTATCAGAAGAATTATACAAGGAATTTCATAAGTGGAATTGGAAGCCAGAGCTTGCAAACCTAAAAATGCAAAGATGTATAGCATGACTTTTTAGCCAAAATTGCTAGAGAAGGTAAAGAAACGTCAAAGGGAAATAATAGATCAATATTTTTTTTCATTAGAGAAAATATATATATATATATATACTCAAAGAGATGATCAAGGTATTCCCATATTTTATTTCAGAATATGGGATTCCACCAATGACAGAATTGAAGAATGGAATTTCACAAGAAACTCATAACCCAAGATATTCAATCCATCCATGGAGTACCAATATGTATAGAAATTTAGAAAAATATTATTGGTGGCCAGATATGAAGAAAGAAATGGTGGGATAGATTATAAATGTTACACGTATCAAGGAGTTAAGGTGAGACATCAAAGACTAGATGGATATATTTTTCCAGGGAACGTCATGGTGATGCCACCTGAGAACCAAAGGTGAGGAAAGCGTTAATTATATTATTATTGATAGGTTATTTAAACATGATCATTCTCATTTAGGAATAAACAGTTTATCCCATAAGTGGGTTAGTTGCTGCTTAAAGAAATGGTGGTACGTCATCATATCCAGAAACTAATTGTAGATAATCAATAATTGTGTGATTTGAAATTTGACAGAAGTATTCAGAATACGATAAATATATCAAACTGGAATGGTATGTACTACTTCTAGATGAATGCATATTAAGTAAAGCGGAACTAAAAAGATAGGAATTTGGTTGAACAACGATAACTTAAGAGATTGAAGCTACTTCGAAGGTATGATACGAGACATAGATGTCAAAGAAGACTCTCCGATAGTATGGCATAAAGAAAGAATAAACGTTATATGTGATTAGACGTCAAGGAACGCATTACAGTCAGTCTCGTATGAGAACTCCTCGGAACCAAAATAAATGATAATATAGGTTAAAAGCATGTCGGTGATGCCTCCAAGTTAGTGTACTTTCTTTAAAATGGTAAGAGATGTTCACTCGATAAACCTCCTCAATTGTGCTTCAAGGAAAATAAAATATGGTGATAAGTCTGTACGTCAGTCGTATTCAGTCGAGATTTTCTCGTTAATTCTTAACTCTGGAGTAATATCGAGAACGTTAGAAATCTAATATGCCATAATTTCAGTATATCATTCGCAGATGGACGAGAAGATTAAAAGAACGATTAAAGTGCCTTGAATGTGATTCGAAGTGATTATGAACTAAGTTAATTGAATAGAGAAACATGAGGGAATGGGGTTCAATAACCAATAGCTATTGCCAACGTTCGTGAGCACGAATTACTAGAATTGCAAAGAAAAGATAATTAGTAAGAATTACGCTGGTCCTTTTGAGACAGTAAAATAGTCAGGATAAGTGCAAGTAATTGGCTTCACCGCCACACGTTTAGCAGATTCATAGGGTATTTATATGTGTATACTCAGGAAGAGTAATTTAGCTCCATTATATATAAAATGGAGACTCGAGTTGAGTTATATGAGCAACAGATAGAATATGATGTCAGCGAGAGGTTGTTAAGTAATGGTTGATGCTGCGAGTAAAAGTTTATGAAAAGTTGTAAGGTTAAGGAATCAACCCGAGAAAATGAGAGTAAGATACTTGAAGGTATCACTATCTGATCCTTAGAGTGATTCTGAGGACATAATCCTTTTAATGGGGGAGGATGTAACATTCGGGATATCGCGTGTAATTATTTTTATCCATAAATAATTTTTAAATGATTATTATACGATTTTTGGTGAATTATCTGATGATTGGTGTGGATATGTGGATGCTTATATGTGATAAAGTATAAGTATGTTAATTTTATTATGACCAGAATAAAATATAGATAATTACGGTCTTTTTCTGGTAATTTTTGGACTGTTATATAATTTTATATTGATTTATGAATTTATTAATTATTTTCTGAATAATTACAAAATTATTTTATAAAGTCGGGAATCGTCCGAATTCAACCGTTTTTATGTTTTTACAACCCAAAACTCTTTCGAAAACTCCTTCCTAACCTAATCTGGTAATTCCGGACATTTTCCGTGTTTTGACTTTTTTGATCCGGATTACGGTTTGACCCGTACGCGGCCCAGTGCAAGATTTTCGATACGATAATCATTTCGGTGAACCAACAAAACCTGTATTTTCGAAAGACGAGATACTATTACTTTATTTTCATATATATAGTGTTTTATAAGAATCCCGGTTTGGATAATTATCCAATACGGGTATCGAATCGGATCATTTTTGCAGTTACTTAGCGGCTAAGTAACTAATTTAACGATCCAAGATGATCAAAAACGACCCAAAACGAGCCAATATTCCAAAAAAATATATAGCCCTTTCATTATTTCATTTTATTCGTATAGTCACAATCAGTTAGTAAAACCCTATAAAATACAGAGAAAATATCGAATTAAAACCGCGTTCTTGAAAATTAAACGCACGAATGAAGGCGTTATCGAACTCCGATTCGGGCGTGCAATATATCAAAACGAAGCTCTCGAAATCTTCTTTCTGAATCAACCATATGTTTTTGCCCAGCAATCAAGGTATTTTTCTGGTTTAATTATTTTAGTTTGAATTATTTGATAAATAAAATATTAATTTTTATTCTTGATGTTGTTTGTATGATTTGATGTCATAATCATGTAGATACTATTTTTCTGATCATTTTGGTATATAATATGTCAGATTTTGAGCTTCGCATCATGTAGAAAAGTGGCTTTGATTCTCGGAAAATGAAATTAGGGTTCTTGTTCAAGAACAGTTTTAATTGAAATTTGGGCGTTTTAATTTTAGGGGTTATTGATTGAAATGGATTATACAGATGAATAGATCGATAAAAAATGAGTTGATTGATATATATGAAAGCAACAGACGATGCCTGGTTGCCCTGGAACATAATTCACCGGAAAACCGCCGCTCGCCGGCGTTGAAAAGTTCGTCGAACTTTTCCCGACGATTGGCAGGGTTTCCGGGAAGTTGGGGGCAAGGAAATTATTCAGGACGCTATTTTCTATCAATCTGCACCTTTCTGGCAATTTCTGGAATTGCGTGTGTTTCTCCGGTGAGCTCGGGGCAGCGTTAATGGCTGTCGCCGCCGCCGGAGCCGGTAGTGGGGAGGAAGACGGTGAAAATCACCGTTTGACCCGTATAGTTTTGAGAATCTTGCAAATCAGTCCCTGATGTTTTAAAAGTTAACAAAAACAGGAATTATGTTTTAAATTATTTTGAAAATAATATTCTTATTATTTTAAAAATCAGAAAATTGTTTATTTAATTATTTAAAATTCAGAAAATTATTTTAATTATTTATTTATTCAAAAATAAATCGAAATTATTTTATTAAATAATTTTAATTAGTTTTTAATTATTTTAATTGATAAATTAATTTAAAATTAATTGATTAAGTAATTTAATTAATTATTAATTAATTTTAATAGATTTAATAATTAGATTTAATTATTTAAAATTGATTTAAAAACTCTGAAAAATAGTTTTGAGCTTTAAAATATTATTTTAAATTATTTTCAAGGCTCGATAATTATTATAAAATTATTTTAAAGTCAGATTCAGGTGTTCAAACCCTATTATTTAATTATAAAATGATTCAGAGTCCAATTTTATTTCCGAAAAATGTTCAAAAATTCATAATAAATACCTGGAAAATCATTTTGACCCTGAATCTTCTTTGAAAAATTATGTGCTACGTGTTCACTGATTGATGCGTTATATGCCTATGTGGTTATGGTTAGACTATTTTAGTCATAACTTTTAATCCGTATATCGAATTTGGATGAAACGAAGGGTAGATAAAGCTTATGACGTCTATGTGACGATTAGAATAATACGAGTATGAATAATTGATAGATACTTGTGATACCTAGCAGAGTCAGCAAGACATAGAAAATGAAATCAGTGATCCATAAATAGAATCAAAACGTAGAAAGAGAAGAAAGTGATTGATAAATAGAAGCAAGACATAGAAAGAGAAGAAAAGTGGTTGATGAATAAAACTGTTAGATGAGTACAAGTAAAGTGGAAATCGTCGGTGATGAGGCAAGTACTTCTGAACTTCTCTTCAAGATATATTATAAATATTTTTAAACTATTTTCATAACATGTCGTTATTATTTAAAATAATTCTTGTTTTATATTGTAAGTGCTTTAAACTATTTAACCTTGAACCCTGATTCTTCTTGATCTTGAGCCATAAGCCTTGTTCTTCACAAACCATTGATTGTTGAATTCCCAGATACGATCCAAACAAATACGATACTACTCCACAAATACATATCTACCACATACTGATTCTGATATTGAGTTTCTTAACATACCAACCCTTATTCCTTTTTTAACAGAAGACCAATTCTTGGAACCCTTGAACCCTTGGTCTTCTACTTTCTGATTCTTTTCTTAATTGAAAGCCAATCTTTTTGACTTCCTTTTTATACCTATATGGTATTGTGAATCACCCTATGCTTCAAGATAAATGTTGTTTATGATTCAGCTTCTTGAGTACATTGGTAACTGTTTTGAATTATTTTAGAATTGGATGGTTTTATAAATGTGGACCAGATTCGTGGTCAGACCAGATTCGTGGTCATAGTAGGCCAATGCGTGCCTTGGATCCAGTATATAGAGCAAAGCTGGGAGCCTTGCTCGAGGTTAGTGCGTGACTGATCAGCAGCCTAACCTTGGTTTTTAAAAATGAAAAGTGAATATCCAATTCTAATCATTGCTCATTCAGAAACTTGATTCTTCTGAATCATTTCAATTGGTGATTGTTTAACCTCAATTGCTGCTATTATTACTTGCTGAGCTAGTAAGCTCACTCTTGTAAAATTTTTATGTTTTCAACAGTTGGAAAGGAAATTATTGATATCGAGGATTCCCTGTCCAATGTGCGAGCTAGGATTTCTGTTTTAAGTTGGATCGAGCTAGCAGGAGCTTTATATTATAGATGAGCTGTGTAAGATTGTAACTACGATATCCTTAGCCATTGTAAGTTGAATTAGTTGGGATTTGGTATGATGTAATAAATTTAAGATTATGGCTTGTTTTTATACTTTAACCTGTTGCGATCCGTGGTTGTGTACAGAAGGGTCAATGCATATAATACTTTATATACAGGTTTAATTATTGTGGTGTGTTGTGAGCCCCAAACTTCTGACCCGGGTTTGGAGGGCGTCACAAGAATCATCTTTTAAAAGCAAGTATCTAGAGAAATCAATTCTCAAGGTATTCTTAGATCATAACATATAGAATGAAATTTATGGGATTTGAATAACAAGGTTTATCTCAAAATGAGCTAGTGTCAAAATAAGGAATTATCGAAGCATACTATTTAACAAGGATTCATGATATCATGGCAATTGATAAATAAACATAGCATGGATAGTTCAAGAATAAGATTGACTATGGTAAGGTAATGATCATAAGTTCCAATGTAAACAAGGGTATTGGAACTAAGTGTAATCAATTCGAAGGAAAATATTGGTATAAGTTAGAGTGAGAGTACTTGCCTTATAGCGCTTCCAGTATTCTCACAAGAACTTACTTCACGTCACCTTACCTAGCTTTTCCTTTTCTACAACTCACGTCCTTTCCTTTTGAATCTATAGTAATAATTGACACTACTTCAGTATCTTTTATAATCATCTCGAAGTTCACCCTGAATGTCTAACACTAGTCTACCCTTTCGATACTTTTATACTTAACCAACATAAATAATCACATAGCACAACTCATATCATATAAAATAATATCACATTGTTTATATATACTAAATTGTTTATATATACTAACATGTATGCGTACAAGTCCCTACACATTCAATGACTCAAGTCATTTACTAACACATTGGCCACGTAGTTTATACATATCAATTATGTGCCTCATTCACGATCAACTAACTATACATTTAACCACCATTCTAATTACTTATACAAGTTCGACTTAGCATTTAAAAAAGTAAACTTCGATTTGAATATCCTCTTAATTCAAATTAAACTATCAAACAAATCAATTTCACAATCATCTTGATCAAACAAGCATGTACAATTATTTAAATCGACTTAAATAATTTTAAAAACCCAAAATTTTATACCGCACACACTTTACTAAAACTTTTTAGTAAATCAAAAATAATCAACTTGACACGAAATATTTCAGGCTTCCTTATGAATATAATCCCAAACCGATATAAAAATTTCATTTCAAAATTAGTTTATTTAGACAAAAATGAACTGATTAGATTATAAACAGAACACAGAAATTTCTGCTCTATGCAAACTTGAGTAAAACATGCATAACGTCTTACTCATTATATCAAATGACATAAAGTTTTTGTGTGCCTAAACTAGATTCCAGGTTGCACATAATCACAGAAGACTTAGAATGCAAACAAGACACATAACAGGACCAAAACAGAGTTAAAAACGGGGCACACAAGAATAAAACTACTCGTGATTACATATACTAATACTGAATGGAATTCTAACTTAATTACAACCATAACTTAAGAAAATCACCTAGTACTTAACACGCACTTACACATATAATATTATCATTTAACTATAGTTTAGTTTAATATTATCATCTACAATTTAATCAATTTTGAATTAAAACTTTAAATTCGAATCAAAATTTACACAAATAAAGCCAAACTTCGACCGCACATAACTCATTCGTTTTAAATCCGATTGACATGATTCAAGAGCCTAGTCCATCTATTTTTTCGCAAGGAATCCAAATATGTAATTATTTTTAAGATCCAAATTTAATTAAGCCCTGAACGAATTGAATAAAAGCAGCAGTTAAAAAAATACATAGAGACACATCCACTTATTACTATCATCATCTAATTGACCAACAAATTATAACATGCAACCATCTATGTCAACATGCATCAATGATGAACCACATGCAATTCAAATTATCAACATGCATCAATAATCAATGGCATACAAACACACACAAGATTAAAACAAGTCTTATAGCATGAAATTAAGCATCAACATCATTTAAACTTATGCCAAAAGATTAGCATAAACACATGCTTACACACCGAATTTCAGGAAGCTCAAAGAATAAAAAACGAAGATAATCCAATTATCTTTCCAGTAAAATAAAAATCAAAGCATTCCGATATATAACGAATAAGATATAATATTTACAAAAATTTGAAAACTACTTACCACTAACATGCATCTCAAGTACACACCAATATTTCAATTAATATCAAAACATCATTTTAAACATTCAAGAACATCCCCTCGGCTCTCATATTGATCATGGCCGAGAGGGGGTTGAAGCTTGGTGATGCCTTCATAGGATTTTCACCATATTTTGACCTCCACATTTCATATGTTATATATCTAACATCTCTTTTTAGGTTCGCCTCACAAAATTTAATTGCTCTCGGATAATCTCAAGAGTGGGTTTCTAAAAAAATAAAAATTAGTTACATGCAAGCTATGGAGGAGTAGAGCTTTGAAAAATATGAAGTTTAATGGTGAGAGATTGAAATTTGGATATGTTTTAGCATTTGCATGCATGAGAGAGAGAAGTTTGGGAGGGGGAGAGAGTTCGAAGAGAGAGAAGAGAGAAAAGAAAGAGAAAGAAAGAGTGATCCAAGAGGAAGAAGAGAGTGAGGAGGAAAGGAAGGAAGAGTTGGTTTATTTATAAGTGAGTGGAGGGGCAAAATGGTCATTTACCAACTAATTCTAGAAACTTGTTTTCTTTTCTCTCTTTTATTCTAAAATCAATAAATTTCTCTTTTGTAAAATATAAAAATTCTTTATAAAATCAGAAAATGTCACAAATCCTATTTTCAAATAATGAGCATGAAATTATCTCTTCTCCCATTTTTTTAAAATAATTTTTAAGCGAACAGTTTAATTTATATATGAATTCTACAAGATCAGCGGTCAATAAGTAAAATAGTGATCTTAAAATTATATTAAAATGCAAGACGACCAAAGTAAAATACTCATATATTTTTGGAAGGTTTATAATATCATTCCAAATATATAAAAATAAGAATCATGATTTTATCATGTACCAATAATTTTATAAAAATATTTAAAGATCATTGAAACTAGAATTTTCACATAATAATTCATTTTTAGTTTTTGAAATAAATTTAGCACGAGCCCTTAAAGAATATCCAAGTTCTGATATTTCTTTTTCAAACTTTTTGCCTTATTAATATTGCAAGAAAGCCTACGAAAGATCATATTTCCAATAGTTCTTTTACGATCTCATTGCTTTGGAGTATATTCCTTTAAAAATAAATATTTTGAATTTCAGCAAATTGGAATATCTCTTGTATTTATATTTAAAATATAAATACATTTTGAAAAACATTTTTGAAAATATTTTGCTAGATATGGATTTTTACTTTTAATTATGTCAATTAAATTCATGTCTATTTGGAGAGGATATACGTGTTTTAAATTTTATGTTAAATTATGCAAATACCAAAATAAATAATTAATCGAAGATGTCCTTTCAAAATGATTAAATAAAAGAGAAATTAATTTAATAACACTTCTTGAGCGAAGAATGTTTTCTAAATTTAAAATTATATGTTTACATGTCATGTACGTGTTTGTTGTGTAAGTGAAATTGTTTGATTCAGATATTTTTAAAGGGATAAAATATAAATCTTTCACTCCATAAAAATTTATAAATACAAAGATATATTTTAACACTCTTAGAAATTAATATTTGATAAAGAAATATTAATATCTCATTTTATCCTCCTCCTCATATTTTTCCAAGTCATTTCTCTCGTATCTCAAATATATTATTTATCGGAGAAAATACTTTTAAATACTTAAAAATATTTCCCACACTCTCAAAATATTTTATATTTAAGTAAATATATTCTAAGTATTTATCTTAGCCCAAACTGAGCCAACAAAGTCTATCTGCTTTCATAAAAGATCGTTCATATTTTATTTGGAACCAAACCCTGACTTAATCGTTTTAAATCCAAATAAAATACTTCCACTTGCTAGAAAATCTTGAAACTTAAGATTTTTCACTTAAATGGTATTTTATATGCATGGTTAAAGTTTTGTAATTTTTGAGAAACTTTGTCCGGGTGTGATTTTTCTAGGTGTTGACCAAGACTTTGACCGAGCGTTTGACCAAGCTACATTTGACTAAAATTGGCCAAAACTTGCAGATCATGATTTTATGATATTTAGGTAATTATCTTATTTTTGGGTGTATTTATTAAAGGATTTTTAAAGTCGTTGTATTTAATGGTGCTAATTACTTAATTACTTAAGTAATTAATGATTAATTGAAAAAGCTAATAACTGTTATTATATAATTAATAGTTTCTGGGATTTTTCTTATTTTTCCTATATGCAAGTTGCAAACAAATACACCTTATCCTCCATGTCATCAAACCAAACCACTCTCTTCATCCACCATTCATTTTAACTCAATCTCAATCACTCCCTTCACCTAACTCCTTCTATAAATAAACACCCACCCCCGCCATTTTTCACACAAGCTAAGAGCTAATTAATTGCTGGGCATTTTCAAAAATTATTCTCTCTACACACTCTCTAATATCCAAACCCAAATACTTCATCTCAAAAACCTTCTCTCTTACAAATATATATCATATATTCAAGGTTTTTGATCTTCAAGCTTAGTTCCACCAACCAAGCTCCATCAACCCAAGAAAAGCTCATCCATACTACTTTCTTGCCTCCCGAAGGGCTGCCCAAGTTCGACCAACAAGCCAAAATCCGGCCGAACCTCCGGCGAATTTTTCCGGTGAACTTTTCTGTTCATCTCTTAAAAGTGGTAAAACCTCTTAGCTTCCATCCGAGTCTTAACCGACCACTCTTAATATTCATATAAGAAGCTTAGTAACACCTTATCTTCATCTCTACAAGCTATTATATAGAATAACGTAAAGAAAAACAAATCCGTACAAGGATTGTTTTCTACAAATTATACACTTCTAAGCACGAAGTGATAATTTCATACAACGCTTGGTTTATATTCCTAACTAGCACCTTTAGTGTTTCGTGGGAATTAAATTACAAAGCTATCATTTTATTCTTTAAACTTAAACGCACTTATTTTGGCCTTATATTGATATATTTGTTATAATTATTTAACAAGACTTAAGCGACTTCCCTTACTAGCACCTTTAGTGGTTCGTGGGAAAAACTTAAGGCTTATATTATATATATCTATATATACATATTTATTATATTTAGTTAAAAGATTTGAGTGAATTTCCTTACCATCACCTCTAGTGTTTCGTGGGAAGATCTTAAAGCTTTTAAGTAAATAAAGTATATATATAATCATATAAGAATTAAGCGACTTCCCTTACTAGCATCTTTAGTATTTCATGGGGAAAACTTAAAGCTTATATTGTATTATATATATATATATACACATATAAACTATACTAATATAACCTCTTCTCTTATATTTTGTGATATATTGTGTTTAAATTACGCAACTTATATTCTCTCGGCCAAATATTTTATAAGTGCAAATAGTTAAAGAATAAGTGTAATGTTCTCGATTTATAAAAGTCTACACACGACTATATTAGAAATTATTTGATCAACGATCCGAAAGCTATTACGCTTGATGACATCACCATCGAAAAGAAGGTTAGTGAATATAACGCATGTAAGTCATATGTCATAGGCCTATTTGTATATTCGAGGATTCAACTCAACTCAAATAAGAATGTAATAAGTAAATAGTGGATGGACCGTCAGAGAGATCTCGCAAAGTAACATATGTCAGAGGATTCAGAAACAAGGTTCATCTACAGACTTGAGGAGTTAATTCACTGGAAGAAGTTCAAGAAATTGATCAAGCCTCAGTGATATAAATCAAGATCGTGGATTTAATCAAGTGACAGAGATCTCGTCAGAGTATCATTAATTACAAATATTTAATCTGAAGAAAATTAGAGTATCAAAGTCAAGACATGAAGAAACGTCACGGAAGTAAGTCACTCATGAACCAGACAGTACATCGAGTGTCAACATTGAAGTGGTGGAATTGATTCATATATTTCAGTGATTTTCAGAAGATTTACAGAAGAATGGATGCTGCTCAAGATTAGTATTAATTCTCTATTAATTAATTAAGTCATATAATTTAATTAAGAAAATAAATTATATCAGCAAAGATTAATTTATTTGATTAATTGAATTAATTGATTAATTAATTCTGAATTAATATTAAGAATTTTCAGAATTTAAATTGGTTTAAAAATCTGTTTAATTCAACAAGACAACTGATTGTATTAGTATGACAATCGGTATGACAATCAATAGTCATACCGAAAGTCATGCTAATTCAAAAGGATTGTCTTACCAGAATTAGTATAGAATTTAAATCTATTTATTTTCAGCCAAAACAATCTGTTTGAACTACTATGACAATCGGTATGACAATTGATTGTCATACCGAAAGTCTTGCTAGTTCATTCTGATTGTCTTGCTAGTTCTAAAAGATAGTCCTACCGAAAGTCTTGCTGAGCCAAAGAGATTGTCATGCCAGTTCAATTCTATTCGGTTGGTTGTTAAAAGAAGCAGAAGCAGCCATTCAACTTAATCATCCAACAAACAGAAGTCAAGAACACAGCAAAAAGAAAAGAAGCAGAATCAATATTTCATTTTCTCTGCTAATTCAAGATCATCCATTTCTAGTTTGTAAAGTTAAATCCAAACTACTAGAAATCTTTATCTTGTTCTTGTGTAACTATCTAGCGGATCAAAATCCCTAGAACTTAATCTCAAATTGCGTTTAGCATTTGAATCTTTTTATTGCAAAAATAGAAAAAGTTCATGTCGAATTTATTCTAGATTTGTGATAATTAATTTGAGATTAATTCCTTGTAATCGATATAGTTGTTGTAACACCTTTCAAGTTTAATAATATTCTTATTTAACTTGAATTTTGTTTCATTTTTTATTCCGCATTTTATTCGATTATTAGGTACTGTTTGTATTCAACCCCCCTTCTACAAACACATTGGGACCTAACAATTGGTATCAGAGCCTTCTGTTTAACGAACAAATCAAGATCCTAGACTTTTGTGATTTTTCAACTCCTTGAAATTTTATTTATTCAAAAATTCATAATGACTTCACAAAAAGTTGGAACCGTTAAAATTCCACTATTTGATAAAGAAAATTACATCATGTGGAAGAAGAAGATGCTATTATTTTTACAAGTTGCAAATCCCAAATATCTGAACTTGTTAAAGAAGGGTCCAAAAACTCCGATGGTTATTGAACCAGAGGTGATAGAAGATGATGTTGTGATTACCAAAGCTAGAACCTATCCAAAAGAGCCTGAAGATTTTACTCTTGCTGAAAAGGAAGAAGCCTCCTTGGATGCCAGCCTTCAATTAATATTAATTGATTCCCTTGATCCCTTGATGAACAGACATGTGATGAACTGTAAAAATTCCAAACACATGTGGGAAACTATTGAGGTGATTAATGAAGGCACAGAGGAAGTTAGGGAGAACAAGTTGGAGATCCTAACCTCTGAGTATGAACATTTTAAATCAAATCCAGGAGAAGGAATTTCTGAAGTGTTTGAGAGGTACAATGCATTGATCAATAACCTGAACATAAATGGAAAATATTATTCAATCAGGGAGGTCAACAAAAAGTTCCTTTTAACACTGCCAACTCATCTTGAACATAGAATCACTGCCATTAGAGAAGCTAGAGATCTGAGTGAGATTTCTTTGGATAGACTCTATGGTGTGTTGAAAACTTATGAGTTGGAGTAGATTCAGCAGAAGGAAGTCTACGGGAAAGATAGAATGGTCAGCACATCTACTGCTCTTGTAGATGAAGGTCAATAACAACAACAATCTCAACAGTCGGAGAGAATGGTACAGTTTTCCAAGGCTGAGGAAAATATGATAGTAGCAGAATATGATCCTCCTACTACAAATCAATCCAGTGATGATTTTTATTCCTTGGAAGAGCTGGAGCAATTGGAAGATGAGTCAATGGCCCAAATTGTCAAGAGATTCTCCAATGTCAGATTCAAGAGAAATCCCAAGTTCAAGTACAAGTCCAACTACAACAGATTCCAGACAGGTGGATCTTCATCCTCTAACACCAGTAGTGGTGGATATAAAACAGGGATGGTTGATCGGAGCACCATTAGATGCTATAACTGCAATGAGTTGGGGCACTTTGCCACAGAATGCAGGAAGCCAAAGCAAGTAAGGAAGAACTCTTATGATTCAAATCAGAAGAGTAACTCTGAAAGGGCTTACCTGGCAAAAGGAAGAAGCTGGGATGATATTGATAGTGAAGATGAAGAAGATGAGAATCTTGCTCTTATGGCTATTGATGGAAAAGCTTCATCGTCAAGAAAAGAGGTAAAATATATTGATGCTGAATTAGTATATCATCTAGGAGGCAACTTAGATAATGCACGTCGTGATAATGAACTATTAAGTTTACAGATCAAAGACCTTGAGAAAGAGGTCAATGAATTAAGACTTGTGCATATTAATCAAGACAAATTAAAAGAACAAGTATCTTTTCTAGAGAATAGAGTTGACTGTTACAGAAAACTCGAAACTATTCTCAAAGATAAGATCACCGGTCTTGAGACTAAGGTTAGAGCCTACTTCAATTCTTGTTCGAAGGCTAAAGAGTTCTACAGTAAGCAAGCTGTTAATCAAACATCTGGAATAGGTCATGATTACAATGTTGCTATTGGAGAATTAGACATAAACTCCCCTCCTCATGTCTGTGCTAAAGGGAGGGAAGTACCACATGTGCTTAAGGGTGTTGATGAACCCCTCTATAAACCATCAATTGCTGAACCATTTGATGCGACCTCTTCTATTATTCAGGAAGAAATACGTGCTGAAGATCATGCTAATGAGAAGGTTGTTTCCAAGTCAAGTGTGTCGAAAGTTCCAGTCAAAGTTGTGAAAGCAACTGAGACTAACTCAGACACACATGAGTTGGATAACAAAAATGCCATGTCTGCCATACATAAATTGCATGCAATTAATCACTCTCATAAAGCATGTGGTGTTTCTAATTGTATGTCTTGTGCTTTTAATATGATGTATGCTTATTTTAATGGTAAGCATGTTTCTAATGATAAGACTACTCCTCGTCAGCATGTGAATAACAAGAAGCATGATAGGTCTAAGACTGCTAGTCCTTCTAAGGCTAGAAAGGAGACATTTGTGTCTAAGCTTAAACAAAAATTTGTTAAGGCTGTTTACAAGGTCAAATGTTCAGTCATTGAGAAAGTTGAGGCAATTAAAATTAAAAATGTTGTTTTGCCTGACAAAGGACAGTTTTACAAGTATGACGGGCCCAACCAAGTTTGGGTTCCGAAGAAGGTCTAATCCATTTGTAGTGCAGGGCATTAAACAGGTGTAACCGGTAGTGTGGATTCTTGACAGTGGATCATCAAGACATATGACCGGAGATAGAGCCCTGCTATCAAATGTGGATTGAGAAAGCTGGCCCCCTGGTTACCTTTGGAGATAACAGCAAAGGTTTATCCGAGGGATATGGTTGTTTGCAAGCTGGTAATGTTATCTTGAACTTGTAAATAGTTTCTATATTTTTGCTATATTTATTTAAGTTTTTATTTGTATTTTCTGTAATTGTAAATATTGTATGATATATGAAATTAAATGCTGATATCTTATTGATAGATATTTGGTATTTAATTCATTGATATTTGTATTGTATTATTTTATTTTTATTTTATTTTATTTTAAATATTATGCAACATAACAATTAGTATCTAAAGTACTTGACAAGTATCGGTCAATGATATGTTGTTAACATTATGTTGCAGATATTTGTAAGCTTTTGATATGAATGAGAATTACTTAAACTTTACCCTAAGTGATCAATGTTTTATCAAAAACTCATTCATATTGAAAAACAAAATCAAACTTCTTTCTACATTAGTGATTTCTTATTTCATGTAAAATCTTTTGAAATCACTATTGTAAATCATTTTCTCTCTATTACCATATGTTCTGTGTTACAGGTTCAGTCTCCAATGACTTTCTTTCATTGACAGTCATGAGGTTGAAAACTCACAACATCTATCCCAGACTGTAAAGACAAACACAAAAACAGAACCAACCAACACTCTCTTACCACTAAATGAAATATGAATGAGCGTGAGGGAGATAGTGCCTTAGTGCACCACATAAGGAAGGTTCTGTAGTCAACCCAGTAGCTCTGTCTCCTAAATAGATGAGTAGTATTTAAACCGAGACAACTGCTAACCCCCATACATCTTCTCAAAAAGATGTAATGGTTGAAAAGGCACAAAAACAGTTACTAGATTCATTCTCTCAACAGGGTGCGTCTATTGAAATTTGCCTGTCGGCCAAGGTATCCTATGTAGTGTCACCACTTCAAACATAAACAATTCTTGATGCACAAGGAGAGGTTACACACACAAAGGATGAGTTGACGGAAACAAGAGTTTCGACCATTTTAAGGTCAGATTCGATTGTTCAAGGTTCGTTAATGGACCAATTGCCTTTACCGGTGTTAGGAGAGCATACTGATCCAAAAGCCATATGTCAGTGGTCAGTGTCTACCTCCCCAGGCTTAAATCCCCTGGATGCATCTGCGGATAGTGGATCTGACATAGGCGCATATCGGCAACTTGTTGACAATGATTCAGATATTACCTGATGGGTCACAAGAAAATGTCTTCACAGACATTAGAAGGGAACTTTGATCTTTATGCTAAATTCGTTGGATCATTGTTTACCTTCCCAGAATTCAAATCTGGAACCCTGAAAGGGAAACTAGCAACTTGTAGATTATGACTCAGATTCATCTGACGAGTTTAACAAGGATGGGGATTTGCGAACTCCCATTGCACCACCTGTGACCTCCTTAAGGATGGCTAAGGTGATTTTCCTTGCAGGTACAGCTGGATTATGGAGCTATGAGAGAAGAGTGATACACTTATGAGAATGAGTGTAAACACAAGTGGAGAGAAGAGTGAAACTCATGTGAGGTATACTAAACATAATCACACACTCACAGTGAGGAAGAAAGAGAAACTACTTGTTATTTCTTTTCCAACCAAGTAAATATGAGAACTCCTTCAGACGACGGCATACATTCCTTCTTTAAGGGGGGAGATAAAAGCTTAAGTAATAGTTTGGAGGATTCCTCAACTAAGGGGGAGAAATAGCAGGGAGGAAGAAAAAGATCCTACATGTACACTACACCACACCATTGTTGTTTGTAACTACGGATCCTATTGTACGGGAGAGGTGGTAAACACAAGGTGATTTTTTAGTAAGGGAATAAGCTGTTTTCAAAAGAGGAGTACCATTGGCTTTTATCTGCGGATCCTATTATACGGGAGAGGTGGTAAATGAAGGTGATCTTCTTTAATCAGTTGATTCTTATAGGGGGAGAAGCAAGAGAGATATGGGCTTCTCAACAGGAAATGTGGTTGTACAAATGAAAATGAAACTACTTGAAGATATGTTCAGTCTAGAGGAACATCTACTTGGAATCTGGAAAATGTTAAATCTAGTCCAGAACTTTTCTACTATTTACTTTGCATTTCTTTTTATATCTTTTTCTTATTTGTTAGTTGAGTTATCCTCTAGGTATTTGTGTGTTATTGTCTAACAAACAAATAGGGGGAGATTGTAAGTCATATGTCATAGGCCTATTTGTATATTCGAGGATTCAACTTAACTCAAATAAGAATGTAATAAGTAAATAGTGGATGGACCGTCAGAGAGATCTCGCAAAGTAACATATGTCAGAGGATTCAGAAACAAGGTTCATCTACAGACTTGAGGAGTTAATTCACTGGAAGAAGTTTAAGAAATTGATCAAGCCTCGGTGATATAAATCAAGATCTTGGATTTAATCAAGTGACAGAGATCTCGTCAGAGTATCATTAATTACAAGGATTTAATCTGAAGAAAATCAGAGTATCAAAGTCAAGACATGAAGAAACGTCACGGAAGTTAGTCACTCATGAACCAGACAGTACATCGAGTGTCAACATTGAAGTGGTGGAATTGATTCATATATTTCAGTGATTTTCAGAAGATTTACAGAAGAATGGATGCTGCTCAAGATTAGTATTAATTCTCTATTAATTAATTAAGTCATATAATTTAATTAAGAAAATAAATTATATCTGCAAAGATTAATTTATTTGATTAATTGAATTAATTGATTAATTAATTCTGAATTAATATTAAGAATTTTTAGAATTTAAATTGGTTTAAAAATCTGTTTAATTCAACAAGACAACTGATTGTATTAGTATGACAATCGGTATGACAATCAATAGTCATACCGAAAGTCATGCTAATTCAAAAGGATTGTCTTGCCAGAATTAGTATAGGATTTAAATCTATTTATTTTCAGCAAAAACAATCTGTTTGAACTACTATGACAATCGGTATGACAATTGATTGTCATACCGAAAGTCTTGCTAGTTCATTCTGATTGTCTTGCTAGTTCTAAAAGATAGTCCTACCGAAAGTCTTGCTGAGCCAAAGAGATTGTCATGCCAGTTCAATTCTATTCGGTTGGTTGTTAAAAGAAGCAGAAGCAGCCATTCTACTTAATCATCCAACAAACAGAAGTCAAGAACACAACAAAAAGAAAAGAAGTAGAAGCAATATTTCATTTTCTCTGCTAATTCAAGATCATCCATTTATAGTTTGTAAAGTTAAATCCAAACCACTAGAAATCTTTATCTTGTTCTTGTGTAACTATCTAGCGGATCAAAATCCCTAGAACTTAATCTCAAATTGCGTTTAGCATTTGAATCTTTTTATTGCAAAAATAGAAAAAGTTCATGTCGAATTTATTCTAGATTTGTGATAATTAATTTGAAATTAATTCCTTGTAATCGATATAGTTGTTGTAACACCTTTCAAGTTTAATAATATTCTTATTTAACTTGAATTTTGTTTCATTTTTTATTCCGCATTTTATTCGATTATACAAACACATTGGGACATAACAACGCAATAGAGGAAGAATAATGAATATAGCTGCTAAGGTAGAAATGGTACTCACAAGTGCACGTGCTGAAAAATAATATAAAAGAGTAAATAATTGCAAGTCAGCACAGGAAATGTGGGATAAATTAGTGGTTACCTATGAAGGAACCACGGATATAAAAGATTCTCGAATGGACACTTTGATCCAAGAATACAAGAACTTTAAACTCCAAGAAGGAGAAAATATCATCAACATGTAAACTAGATTCACTCGCATTGTCTATGAACTATCTCAACTCGGAAAGAGTTATACAAAAAATAAAAAGAACCGAAGAGTTCTTGAATCATTACCTCCAAGTTGGAAGGTTGAAGTAACCACAATCAAAGAGATGCACAATCTCAATGATTACAAAATAGATAATCTATTTGGAAATCTTCGTGCATACGAAGAAGATAATTTACAATAAAAAGTCATTCCAAAAGTGGAAGACAAAAAGAAAAACATGGCTTTAAAATCTATACTAATAGATGAAGAAGAAAACGATGATGAATTAAATGAAGAAATCCAAAAGCTCGATGAAAGCGAAATTGCTTTACTTACGAGACAACTACGTCGTGTGCTTCAAAGCAAAGCTCAAAGATACGGAAAAGGCTTCCTTAAATCAAATAATCAACAAAGAGTTTTTAACTCTAACGGAAGGCCAAATTACTCTCAAAATTACACTCCTAACTATAAGAGTAATTTTCCATCAACGAGCTATAATAAAGTCAAAGGTATGCAAAATACTAATGTCTATAATAATAACACTCCTACTTATACTCCTCCCAAATAAAAAGAACAAAATACGGAGGAAACACAAGAGGTGTGTTACGAAAGTAAACAACCCGATCACTTTAAACGAGAATGTCCTAAACTTATAAAAGGACGTTCTCTCGTGGCCGAGAACGGGTGGGATTTAAGCAAAGATGAAGAAGCTCCAGAAGCAGTGAAGAAATTGTGAATCTATGCTTAATGGATATTGGGGATGTATCTACTTCAAAAGAAATCTCCACTCCAAATCAAGAGGTAACCCTTTCTTTAAACTTTATTCAATTACATGAATCTAATTTAAATCATGTAGATATGAATAATCATGATTTAATTGAACTTGTGGTAAACATTAACAATAAATATAAAGATCTTGACAAAAGACATCATCTATTGTGGTCTGAGAAAATGAAACTTGAGGAAATATATTATAATCAAAGTAAAGAGTTTACTCGGATGATGGACTCAAAAGTCCAATATGAAGATGAAATTTTGTTAGGAATATGTTGTGAACTTGATACAAAACACCTTAGTAGATTTAACTTAGTGAATTTTGTAGCACTCGACGGATGATCAAAACGGATGATCAAATATAGTCTCGACGGATGATTCAATACAGTCCCGACGGATGATAATTTGACATCCATCGAGTGAGTAGCTTATGTAACAATAAGTATTGTAGCACATTTCTGCAAATAACTTTGTGTAGATTTTGTAGGAGCTTATGAGTCATGTTGACTACCAGTAGATATGCATAATAGGTTGATTAATTGTAAATATGAGATGTCTTATAATTCTGTATAAGTGAAATGGATTCAAGTGTCAAATAGCTACCCGATGGATGATCAACAAAGCTACCCGACGGATGATCAACAAAGCTACCCGATGGATAACAAAAAATGTACCCGACGAATGATCAATTCAAATATATGTTACAGGGACAACACAGTCACATGTGTTGGGTGTTTGCAAAAGGAATGTGGTAGCCTGTTTAGCAGTAAATTGAGAACAAAGAAGCATTACCATTTCCATGTAAGTTATGAAGATTTTCGAAGATACTGGAATAGAGTAATGAAGCAGCATAGAGTTAGACTTGATAGGTTTTGTTTTATTATCCTGTCTTATTACCATGTAAACTTGGTGATATATAAACCAAGTGTAGCTGGTACAACAAACTTAACTAAGCAAACACATTTTAGGAGAGAAATAGAAAAAGCTGTATTTGTCAAGAATTTCTCTGTAGTTTGTTTGTTCAACTTGTAAAGCAGCTGTAAGCCAATTTGAGCTTATATATATATCTGGTGGATACATTCAAATCCACCAGAAAGTTTTAAAGACTTGTGTTTTTATTGCTTTGTGTTTGATTTATTTAATCCTTTCATTCTGCACTTTACAAATCAAAACACATATATATTTGTCGACTTAGAACTGTTTTAAAATCTTGAAAAAGTAGCCAGAATTACATTCAACCCCCCTTCTGTAATTCTTGTTATATTATTAGGGAATAACAAATTTTATCTCTAAATAATCAACTCCACTTACTAAAAATTGAGAATAATACTCACAAGAAAAATATTCTCAAACTAGAAATGGAAAATGTGTCATTAATTTTCCAATCTGAAGAAATGGAAAATGAGATATAAATGAAAAATATTTGTAAACTTCATGTTGAGTTGTTGAACTTAAAAATACAAAACGAGTCACTCACTCAAGAAAGTTCAACAACTAAATCTCAAATAAACAATCTTGAAAAAGAGAAAGAGCTACAACAAACGAATGAGCTTAAAGAAAAAATTTAGAATTATAAGCTCAGCGGTTAAAACAAGAAAATTTCAAGATTATATCTCAAGTTAAGGATCAAGAAATCATTCTTAACAACAAGATTGATGCCTTAAACAAAGAAAAAGAAAATCTTGAAATTGTTATTCAAAGATTTACAAAAGGCAATTAGATATTAAATAAAATGGTACATTCGAAAAATTCCTTTAACCATGAAGGTTTAGGATATGATCAGAATGTTCAACCAAAGAAAGTTGTTCAACACTATGAACAAACTAAAAGTAATGCTCCTAAATCACCTACATTTATATGTTCCTTCCGTAATAGACACAGACATACCATTTCATATTGTAAATTTAAAATTGCTGAATTTAAAGAAAAACATATATGGGTTCAAAAAGGATATAAGTCATCCAAAAATGTTGAAAATAATGTATTCCATCCTAAGGTAGCTAATAACAATCTAACGCAACCTAGATCTCAATTCTTTCAATCATCTATTTGGTTTGAAGATAATAAACCAAAATATCATGGCATATTTCCTAGAAATAATATGTATTATCGAAATTATAGAAGCATGATATATCAACATAGAAACTCTAAAAATTATGCTATTACAAGAAGATCAAAATTAAATACCACATATCCACGGGGAACACTTTATAATATTAGGAATGATGCATCTAGAAATCTCTATGTGAATAACAATGCTTATCCAATGCCTAGATTTTTCCATACAAATTCAAATGTTATTTATGATGTACTAACCCCAGGACCCTCAAGAAAAAAGGGTACCTATGCATTTAATTGATCAATTTTATAGATTTGCCTTACTGCTAAGCAAGACTTGTGGTACCTTGATAGTGGATGTTCGAGACATATGACCGGTAATACGTCACTCTTGAACAACATTAAAAAGGTCACTGCTGGAAGTGTCACATTCGGAGATATCAGTAAAGGTCCACAACCTTAACTTTTATTACATCGTAGCAAATCTCAACTAGTTCAACTTACATCTGATAATGATATCATTCTTACAATTTTGCATAACTCATCTACAATATAAAGCTCCTGCTAGCTCGATCCAACTTAACCTGAAATCCTAGCTCGCACACTGGAATGGGAATCCTCGTTACCAACAATTTCCTTTTCAACTATTGAAAACATAAAAAGGTTTGCAAGAGTGAGCTAACTAACTCAGCAAGTCATAATAGCAATAACTGAGGTTAAACAATGACCAATTGAAATAATTCAGAAGAATCAAGTTTCTGGACAAGCAATGATTAGAATTGGATATTCACTTTTATTTTAAAAACCAAGGTTAGGCTCCTGATCAGTCACGCACTAACCCCGAGCAAGGCTCCCAACTTTGCTCTATATACTGGATCCAAGGCACATATTGGCCTATTATGACAACGAATCTGGTCCGACCACGAATCTGGTCCATATTTAAAAATAATCCAATTCCATAATAACAATATGATAAACAATGTAAATCAATAAGCTGAATCATAAACAACATTTATCTCAAAGCATAGGCTGATTCATAATTCCCAAGAAGGTATAACAATGGAATCGTAAAGGTTGCCTTTCAATCAAAGAAAGAATCAGAAAGTAGAAGACCAAGGGTTCAAGGGTTACAAGGATTGGTCTTCTATTATACAAAGCACAAAGGTTCGTATGTTGAACAATTCAATATCAAGAATTAGTATGTGGTATTTATGTATTTGTGGAGTAGTATCGTATAGGTGTGGTTCGTATCTGAGAATTCAATAATCAATGGTTTATGAAGAATCAGGCTTATGGTTCAAGATCAATAAGAATCAAGGTTTAGGGTTAAGTACTTTAAAGTACTTGCAATATAGAATAAGAACTATTTGGAATAATTGCAACATAATGAAGAGAGTTCGAGAATACTTGCAAATATAGTATAAGAAAGTTTAGGGATACTTGCCTTATCACAGATGATTTCCAACCTTACTTGTACTCATCTAACAGTTCTACTCATCAACCACTTTGCTTATGTTTTTTATCCCTTGCTTCTATTCATCGATCACTTACTTTCTTTTTCTACGCTTCAATTCTATTTACTGATCACTGACTTTCTTTCTTATGTCTCTCTTACTATAGTAGGCATCACAAGTATCTATCAATACCCAATCTCATATTATTCTAATTGTCACATAGACGTCATAAATTTTTATCTACCCTTCATTTCACCCAAATCCGGCATACAGATCGAAAGTTATGAATAAAACAGTTAAACAATGCACATATAGTCATATTATGCATCAATTATATCACATATAACACGTAGCATGTAAGATATTCAATTAAAATAATTATTCAAAGAAGATTCGGGGTCAAAATGATTTTCCAGGTATTTAATATGAATTTTTGAACATTTTTCGAAATTTAAAACTTGTCTCCGAATTATTTTATAATTAAATAACAGGGTTCGAACACCGAATCTGACTGTAAAATGATTTGATATTAATTATCGAGCATTGAAAATAATTTAAATAATAATTGAAAGCTCGAAACTATTTTTGGAGAATTTTTAAATCAAAATAAGTAATTAAATCTAATTAAATAATCAATTAATATTTAAATTAATTGACTAATTAAATATTTATTTATTAACAAACATTAATTAATTAATTAATTAAGATTTATCTTTAAACTAAAAATAATTTTCAAAGATTTAATACTGAAATTTTGTAATTTTTAAAATAATTAAAATAATTTATGAAATAAATAATAAACGGAAATATTATTTTTTTTGCTAATTAAATAAATTTATAAAGCTGAAAAAAATACATAATCTAGGGGCATACCCCGCGGATACCAAAGCTAAAGAGAGAGATTAGTATCAACAGACTACAAAACAGGCACAACTGTTTTAAAAAAACTTAATACATAAAAGCTCTAATAAAACTAATACAAAAGGGCAATGAGGGATGGGTCCCTAGCAGCTTGCTTTTTAAAACCGGGACAAGAAAAAAGTTTCTCTCTAAATGTTTGTTTGATCAAGATGGCCAACCTTATGGTAGGTCTTTTCAGGTTCGAGTGTATCCTATTGTTCCTTTCCCTCCAAATAAAATAGATAACAATGGAAATAAATAAGCAACCCAATTGCTGATGCATGTTCGAAACAGTACCAGCCGTGAAAGAGCCATTTTGCTAATCTGCCCGGCACAAAGAAATTGAAACCGGACTATTACGAAAGATCAATGACGCGTAAGGACAAAGAGTGAAGAGATGCTCTGTTGTTTCAGTATTACAACCACAAAGAACACATGTCGTGTCAACATTCATACCAAAAGAATCCATCCTATCCTTGGTAAGCAGTCTTGACTTTAAAGCCAGCAACATGAAGAAAGCACACTTCGGGATTGATAGGGGGTGCCAAATCGCACCAATCCAAGGCGGAGGAGTACCTCTACGGCGAATTGAGTCCCAAATTGTAGAGATACGAACTTGAGTGTAGCCATTCCATAGAACCGAATCTTTCCTTTCTATAGGAATAGAGGAAAGCAAATAATGAAGCGCAATAGCCTGGACATGATTTGACCTTGGAGGAATCCATCTCCCATCAGAAATAAACATTTTTACTCGGGCAAGGGAAGTAGACTCGGAGATGGAAACAATACGGTTTCCTAACCTGGATATAAGAGAAGAATTATTTACCCAAGGGTCATGCCACATTAATAGCTCAGAAGCAGCTCCCACTTTGAAGGTAATAAACCTACCAGCTTCATCTCGAAGCTTCATGATTTGACCAAAGGCCCAGGAGCAACAAGAAGGAGGTTTAGCTGACCAAAAAGCTTTACATTTCAACAAGCAATTATGAATCCAATTTTCCCAAAGGGAGTTACTGTGCGGGTTCGAGATCCTCCAAATCTGGAATAAAATCGAGGCTCTATTGCGTTCATGCAGATCACTAATGCCCAGTCCACCCTCAGCCTTAGGGAGACAACAATCAATCCAGGCCACTTTATGCTGACAATTTTATCATGTTTACCACTCCAAAGAAATTTTGAGAATTTTGCTTAAATGTTGTTGAGAATGCCTCGAGGCAGAAACAAATAAGTGGCCCAAAAACCGTGGATACCTACAAGCACTGATCGAAGAAGTTGGAGCTTTCCTGAGAAACGAAGAAAGCTAGTATGCCAGGAATCTATTCTAGAGTAAAGTCGAAGAATCAGGCCAGCACAATCCTGAGCTCGTAATCTTGAAGTAATAAGAGGGAGGCCTAAGTATTTGATGGGTAGAATACCACGAAGAAACCCAGTAGAAGAGATAGTTTCTTGGATCATATCTTGTGGAATATTATAGAAGAAACATTCACTTTTCTCTGCATTAGGATGCAAGCGCGAGACAACAGAGAACCTAAGGATGGAGGAAGTCAAAATGGAGATGGATGCAGAGTCCCCTTTTCAAAATAAGAACATGTCATCAGCAAAAATCAAATGATTGAGATTTAGCTCCTTCGTACGCCAATGATAAGAGAAAGATGGATTTTGACAATCCACATTCAAGTAGGCAGTTAAAGCTTCCATACCTAACGCGAAAAGATAGGGGGACAGGGGGTCCCCTTGCCTTAGACCTTTTCTACACTTGAAAAAACCCTCCAAAGAACCGTTGATTTTTAAAGAAACCATACAACTCGTAATGCACATTCTGACCCAACCAATAAAGCGAGGTGGAAAGTTCATCCGATGAAGGACCAGAAAGAGAAAATCTCATCTCATGGTGTCAAAGGCCTTATGGATATCTAGCTTCAAGGCACAACGAGGAGCTCCGAGATCACGATGATAATCCCTACATAAAGATTGGGCTAGCATGATGTTATCTTCAATACTACAGTGAGGCACAAAAGCTGATTGGTTGTGAGAGATAATCATCGGGAGGATAGCTTTCAATCTATTAGCCAATAGTTTTGTAATGCATTTGTATAGGGTAGTACAACAAGAAATGGGTCTAAATTGCTCAAGTTTAGAAGCATTTTCTAGTTTAGGAATAAGAGTAATGGCAACAGAACTCACAGTACGGGGAAGCATTAGAGATTCGAAAAATAAAAGGATAGCTTTAGTAACAGCCGGACCAACTACCCCCCATGCTGCAATGTAAAACTCAGGAGTGAAGCCATCAGGCCCTGGGCTTTTATTTTTTGCCATTCCTTTCAGCGTTGCTAGAATATCTTCCTGGAGGAAATCCCGAGTAAAAAAGAGTTGCTGAGAATCAGTCAACCGCAGGAGACTAATGCTGGGGTCAAGAATCTCTGTAGAGGCTGAGTCAGTGCCAATGAGATTAGAAAAATACGAAATAGCAAGACCCGAAATTTCTTCATGGGAAGTAACCAAATCTCCATCATCCTTTTGCAGCATCAAAATTTTATTATTGTTCCAATGACTTCGGTTTTTATCAATTTTAATAACAGAATCCAATATTTACAAATTTATTGAACTTTGGTGGCTGGATTGTAAAAACAGATTTTATAACTAATTCTCAGAATTTGTGGATCAAAACCGGGTCAATCTCGGGTCCAAGATCGACCCGAACGGGTCAACCAAGAACGGGAAGAACCCGGCCACCGGAGAGTTATTCGGAGAGTTAAATCTGGCTAAAATACTGGTGATTCCCGTCTGTTCTCGAGCCCAATCAATTCCCTATTAATCCAGAAACACAACCAAGTCAATCATGCTCGCACGCAGAGAGATCCCCGTTTAACCTTTCCGGCGAAAATGCCATTATCGCCGGCGAAGCTTCGAGCTTTTCCGGCGATATATTTCTGGCATCCAACAGAGAAATCAAACACGTGAATTGGTTCATTTTAAGATGATCTATAAGCTGGTATCAGTCGATTTAACCCATGATCGGTAGAATTAAAAATCCCAAATTTCGATTGAAATTATTCAAGAACATAAACCCTAATTTCAATTTTCCAGAATCAAACATCAATTTCTATATGTTATTGAACTCCAAATCATTCATATAATATACCAAAATGACCAGGAAGAAAAGATCTACATGATTCTAGCATCAAATCATATCAACAACATCAAGAACAAATTTTCATAATTTATCTTTAAATAATTCGAAATAAAATAATAAAATAATAAAAATACCTTGATTTCTACACTAAAATAGTGGATTGATTCAGAAAGAGCTTTTCGAGAGCTTCGATTTGATATATGGCACGCCCGAATCGGAGTTCGATAACGCCTTCATTTGTGCGTTTGATTTTTAAGAACGTAACGAATAATTAGGGTTTTCTCTGTAAATTCCTATTTTTACTGATTGATTATGATTATATGAATAAAATGAAATAATAAAAGGGCTATATATATTTATGGAATATTGATTCGTGTTGGATCGTATTGGATCGATAAATTAGTTACTTAGCCGCCAAGTAACTGCGAAAATGATCCATTTTGATACCCGTATTAGATAATTATCCAAACCGGACTTCTTATAAAACACTTTATACGAAAATAATGTAATATTATCCCGTCTTTCGAGAATACGGGTTTTGTTGATTTATCGAAATGATTATCGTATCGAAAATTGTGCGCTGAGAAGCGTACGGGTCAAACCGTAATCCAGATTGAAAGAGTTAAAATACGGAAAATGTTCAGAATCATCAGATTAGGTTAGGAAGGAGTTTTCTGAAGAGTTTCGGGTTGTAAAAATGTAAAAACGGTTGAAGTTGGACGATTCCCGATTTTATAAAATAGTTTTGTAATTATTCAGAAAATAATTGTTAAATCTATAAATCATTATAAAATCATATAACGATCCAAAAATTACCAGAAAAATATCACAATTCTCTATATTTTATTCTGGACATATTAAAATTAAATTATTCACCTTTTATCACATATATACATCTAAATATTACTACCAATCATTAGATAATTCACATAATAATCACATAATAATCATTTATTGATAAAATAATTACACGCGATATCCCGGATATTACAAAGGTGATGTCGCCTAAGGACATGCCTAAACAGTCTCCTTGGTTGTTTCAAAAATATTAATATATTTGGCTTCAATTATAAAATCATCATGTTCTTGTTGTGAACTATTCCATCTAACATCACTTATATTTTGAAAAAATACAAAACATACATAAACAGTAATCATCCTTGTCTATCCATAAATTAGGTTAAAAAACTAGTATCAGTGTAACCCTTTACAACCAGTTCCCTATCTTCTCCATACATCAAAAAATAAATCTTTAGTCCTTTTTAAGTACTTAAAAATATCCTTGAAAACTATCCAGTGAACCTCACCTGGATTAGAGTGGTATCTGATCGTCATGCTCAAAGCATACGAAACATCAGGATAAATACTTATCATTGTACACATTATAGATCCAATTGCTAATGCATCTGGAACATTCTCAAATGGCCCTTATCATCTATTAATTTAGGGGGCAATTATCTTTTCAGATTATTATCCCATGAGACATTGAAACATATTATTTCTTTGTCTCTTGCATCATAAAATGATGTAATATTTTATTAATGTATGTACTCCGACTAGGTCGACTAATCCCTTCAATCTATCTCTATAGATCTTGATCCCTAATATATAGGTAGCATCGCCTAAGTCTTTCATCGAGAAACTATTTCTCAACCAAGTCTTAACAGCCTGTAGAGAAGGTATGTCATTCCATATCTGTTATATGTCATCTACATATAATACTAGTAACTGTCACATGGCTCTCATTAACCTTCTTGCAAACACATGGTTCATCTTCGTTTTTAATAAAGCCAAACTATTTGACCATTTTATCAAAATGATTATTCATTCTCCTTGAGGCTTACTTCAATCTATAAATAGATAGAAGCAACTTACAAACTATCTTAGCAAACTTTAGATCGGAAAATCCCTTAGGTTTATCATATATATATATACATCCTCTTCAAGGCTTCTATATAAGAAAGCAATTTTGACATCCATTTGCCAAATATCATAGTCAAAGTAAGCAACTATTGCTAACAAAATCCTGATGGACTTGACCATAGCAACTGGTGAAAGTCTCATCATAGTCTATACCATGAATTTGTTTGAAACCTTTTGCCACTAGTATAGGTCTGTACATTACCATCCATGTCAGTTTTCTTCTTGAAAACCCACTTGCACCCTATAGGTTTTACCCCTTCGAGTGGACCAACTAAAGTCAATACTTTATTTTGATACATGGATTCCATCTCGGATTTCATGGCCTTCATCCATCTCTCGGAGTCTGGAAGGTTCATAACATCTTGGTAGGTGAGAGGTTTTATCATTATCCGTAAGCATCACATCACCATTTTGAGTCAAAATAAATCCATAATTTCTCCCAGACTCGTGGTGAATCCTACTAGATCTACGAATAACCTTTGTTTCTTGGACATGATTACTTTCAACATTTTGATGTACATCCTGATCTTATTCCAACTCATGTTCAATATTATCATGTGGTTCTCGATCTTCATCGAGATGTATTATCCTCCCACTGATTTTCTTAGAAAGTAGTTCTCCCTCAAGAAATACAGCGGTCCGAGCAACAAACACTTTGTTCTCGAAAGGATTATAAAAACTATAACCTAGTCTCACTTGGGTATCCTACAAAATAGCATCTATCTAATTTTGGTCCAAGCTTGTCAGAGGCTAAACGTTTTACAAACGCTTCACGTCCCCAAATTTTCATAAATGACATGCAATGACATTTATCACTCTATATCTCATAGGAAGTATTTTGAACCACTTTAGTCGAAACTTGGTGTTAAGTGTATATGTGCTCGTTTCTACATCATAACCCTGGAAATTGAATAGAAGATCCTCTTGACTCATCATCGATCGCACTATATCCAACAAGGTAAAATTTCTCCTCTCAGAGTCTCTATTCCATTGAGGTGTTCCAGAAGGAGTAAGTTATGATACACTATCACACTCCTTTAAGAAACTCTTAAAATTGAGGCTTAAGTATTCTCCTCCGTGATCTGATTGTAGAACTTTTATACTTTCCTCTGTTTGCTTTTCTACTTCAGCCTTATATTCTTTGAACATTTCAAAAGAATCAGATTTGTCCTTCATAAGATATACATTTCCATACCTACTAAGTCAATAGTACATGTTATGAAGTAGTAAAATCCACCCCTTGCCATCATACGCATTCGACCATATACATCATTATGTATAATTCCTAATCGTGTGGTGGCCCTTTCACCTAATCAGGTAAAAGAAGTTTTAGTCATTTTGCAAATGAGACAAAGTTTGCATCTTCCGTATGATTCAAAATCAATCTTAGCCAAGTATTCATCTATATGTAAGTCAGAAATGTGTTTCCCATTAATATGGTTTAACGACAATGCTAGAGGTAATGTTTGATTTGAGTCATCTTAGAACATATAAATTGTTAACTAATTGTGCAAAATTATAAGCCTTATCATTAAAATAGAATAAACAACTATTGTTTATTTAATTAAAATGAAAACCTTTCTTGTCCTGACAAGAAGTTGATTTAATGTATCCGCTAAAGGCAGGCACGTAATAACAATTTATCAAGTTCTCAATCTCGCCTTATGGGAAAAATTAGGTATCGAGTTCCTTCAACTAGAGCAATAACTTTTGTTCCAATTCTAACGTGATACCTCAAGCTTGACCATTGCTAGTCTTCTTCTTTAGATCTTCCAAACAAGCTCGATAATTTAACTTCCAATCATCCAGTTATTTCCACATAAATGACACACCACTATCAGGCTTCAAAAGCCCTTTGGGATTGGACTTTGGTTTGGCACCGAATAAGATCAAATCTTCACCTTGCCTGTCCACTTTCCTTTCCCATTCGCATTGCATGTGAACATCGTCAATATGGATGTAATTCATGCCTTTACCGTGTTATTGTTAGCAGTTCTAAACATGCTTAACAACTCAGTGAGTGTTCTGTCTATCTCATTCGTTTTGGTCTTAACAAACTAAGAATAGAAGTTGTTCAAAGATTGTTTGATCAAATCAAGCTAAGTCTCTAGACTATTATTGAAACCCAAAATATCAAGGTATATATACCTATCATCTTTAGAATATGTGGTCCAACCGGATATCATTCTCCCATTAATGTAAAAGTATGGTGCATATTCTTTGTCAAATCTTTCTAACGAGTCTATCCTTCAAACATCCTTTGAAGGTGTTCAATCATATCATAAGCATCATTATGCTCTTGTTGCTTCTAAATCTCAGCACTCATAATTACAAGCATGAGACATGAAACATCAGTTGCATAATCAATTTGCTTCTGGTAAGCATTCTGTTCAGCACATGTTTTATAACGACTCGTATATTTTGTATTATTTTAATATGCAATTGTTGAATAATTAATTAAATAAAATATGTGTATTAGTTTGATAGCTGGGTGTTGTTATTATTATTTATGTGATTTATTGGTGTACAGGGTTTATTTGTGTAATTAATTATTGAGCTGTATTGATTTGTTTTCACTTTTAAAAGTGGTTTTATTGCAGTTTTATTTCATAAATATTTGGATTATCTCTAAAATTATTTTTATAATTTTATAATTTCAATAACTATTTTTGGGATTTTATAAAATTGAGAAATCAATATTTCACTGATTATTTATCTTTAAATGATTTTCTGATTACATTTATTTGTAAAATCAGTATTTAATTCCAGCATTCTTCAAAAATTATGAAACTCATATTTTATTAAGTTTCTAATATTTCGAAAATTTTAAAATTATTTCTGAATTTTTGGGATTGAATTCACCCGCGAGTTGATTCATTTAATCGTTAATTGCGGGTGTGTAGCGCGTTTCAAAAATGTTTTAAAATTTTGAAAATTTATATTTTATTACTTTCGGGATATTTATAAAATTTTAAAACTATTTTGGTTCTATTTCGATCAAGAATCATTTGTATCACGACGCGTTAGAAGATTAGAATAACTCGTAATCGGGTTGGCAGTCAGGAAAAACAAGACACAGTGTCCTATCAATTGGACACGCGGCTTGTAATTGGCATAACAACCGTGTGACTCATTTGTTTCTTTGGGTAAACGTCAATTCTCTCTATCTCTGCTCCTACTCTCCTCTCTGTTACTCTCTCTCTCACTTCTCTCTCTCTCTCTCCTCTTCGTTTTCTTCTTCATGTTGCTCTATTGCCGCCGTTCTGTTTTTCTGGCTATCTCCGGTGAGCCGCCGTGTTGCTCGTTTCTATGATTGTTCATGTTGGATTATGTATATATATATATGTATATATATATACATGTGTGTGTTGTGTGTGCTGTTTTGTGTGGCTGTGGTATCGCCCCTTTTCATTTTTATTCGAAGGGGATGGTGGCGCATGGTGGTTGTCCGTGTGTGTTGCTATCCCTGTGCCTTGTTCGATTATTCTGATGGAATTTTTATTATTAAATTCTGCAGGAATTTTTATTGATTAAAATTTTGTGAAATAAAAGATTTTTGTTGCGGGAAATTATATTAATCGGTGTAATTTATTCGGAAACCCGTATTATATCGAGCACCAATAAATTATACCGCTGTTGACGATGAACTTCGGTGAGTCAACGGTGGATGGTGATGATTGTTATCTGAGTCCTAAATTGATAAAATAAATAAAATGGTTCATATGATTAGTTTCGTACGTAATTTGTTGTTTAATTGTGAAAATTATATTGTGACGTAAATTGTGATTTGTTGGGATTGACGTCGATTATGTTTCGACGGGTAGGCTTATAAACAGAGTAGTCGCTGTCAAAATTTTTATAAAAATTATTTTAAAATACGAGAAACGTACTTTATAATATAAAACGTTTTACCCTTATTGCGAATATCGATTACGTGTTTATATGTATATACAATATACGAGTCGGGTTATCGGATTTGGTTATTTAGGATTCGAGGATATCAAGCATGTCGGCATAACTAATTATGTTATTCTGTTACTGTACATCCCAGTCGAGTCTCGCAAGGACCAAAGTCGGCATAAAAGCTACCTAGGGTTTCTGTAAAGTGTTGCAAGGCAAGTACCCTGACCATTCTTTTATGGTTCAGTACATATGGATAAATTATTGTTTTATTCTCGTACAGGAACAAAAACATTTTAAGTTACGTATCCCCTGTAGTTATAACTAATTTTTTAAATCTATTTTGGGGAAAAGTCACTTTGAAAGGTACCCATCTCGAAAGAAAATGATTTGTGAACCATTTTTTACGTGTGTTGTTAAATGAATGGTTTTAAAATGAGATAGGTACAAGTGTTTTGAAAACTGGATAAAATGATCAGATATTGGATACATAGGGGCCAAAGTGGCCTATTAAGGTGGCGTAAGAGGCTAAATCGGTTGTGCGCATTACATAACCGATTAGTCCAGCAGGTCAGAGACTTAGCTAGTCTTTAAGTTCTGGAACAGGTGTATATGATGGCAGTTGGAGCCATCTGATGTTGATAGCCTGATCAACTGTCTTCACATATCCATTACGTATCTGATTTGGCTTTGTGATTTCCGTAAGGAAATAAGTGATTTATACAGTTGAATAACAAATGTGAATAGCATGCTAAAATTAGACTCTGGTGTTTACACAACACACAACTACATTTGTTTTATGAAGAGCATGCTAGTTAGTGATATCTAGTTTCTTTTATTGTTGTTTTGATAGAGATTCGTATTAGTCGCTAAACATGCGCTAATAATACACGCAAGTATACGAGTTCACAAGTAGTATAGAATCTTTTCTAGTTCGTTCCCACAGAGACTGGCTTGGTTAACTAATTAATTCACGCACTTAAGGAACAATGTATGGTTATTATTCAATGCTAAGACGATAACAAATTGAGGTTGTTTATAACTAAGAATTAAACTAACAATTATAACTAAGGAAATAAGATTGATTGAATTAATATATATGACAACATGGGATTCTAACTTCATTAAATACTTTATTCAATAGCCTTATTATTCTTAACCTTAGCATGCAATAGTGATGACACTAATCAGATAACACGAAACTGATAAACGCCAACTTTCGTTGCACGAGTAACATACTACCAAACATCCACAAAAGAGATAGAAGTTGAATAGACACCAATTATATTGAGACACTATATGTCTATAGAATTTGACAACATAACGGTTTAAGCACAAGTTATCTATCTTGATTACATAGGGAAAGTAAGATGGTTAAAATTACCTACGAATCATGCATAAAAAATACATGAACCTATGTTAGCATGGCAAGTTCTAAATCCTTAAATTCATTGTCGCTTCATTAAGAATTACCACACTATCTTATAAGTTCGCGACGTTCATAAGACGATTACACACAACCAATACTAGGTTATTATACAATCACCACATACTACGGCATCAAAACAATTTAACTAAAGAAATCTATAAATAAATCCGCTAGAACCCCACGATAACGATTAGCCTATAATCGGACTCATCATCAATGTGGGTTCCGATGAAAGCATGGTATAATAAACGTAGTCTTTATAATGAATAAATAAAACCAAGTACGAAACAAGAGTAAGGTTCACAAATATGAAAACTAGCATCCAAGTACAACTTAGAACAAAGATTCACAAGTAAAAATAAGATCTTCTTCGTCTTCGTTGAATCGTGCTAACACGGTCTTCTTACGGCTCTCCTTGAAATGTCTCTGGCTTGATATGTTATTAAAAATGATTTAGAGTTATTTATATAGCAGCCCTGATCAGCAGAGAAGTCCAAAAATCAACCTTCTATTCAAAACAGGATTCTTGAAACCCGACGTGGCGCGGGCGCGCGCTTGATCAGCGCGGGCGCGCTGGCTCTCTAAAGTTCGGGCGCGGCCTCGCGCTTTATCAGCGCGGGGGCGCTGGGCTTCTGCCAAAACTTGAATTCTTTCTTTTTCTTACAGATTTGAGCCGGTCTTCGCGAGCTTTATTCCTTAGACACCAACCTAACACCATATTAGCATCAAACCAATGCTAATTCACCTGATTCTCAGATTAATGCCTGAAATGCAAAAACACTAGAAAATACATTAAAACACCAATAACTTGAGTACAAATACACCAATCCAAAGCTTTACGGAGCGTAATAAAGTGTCATAAATGCCACTCAACATAACCCCCAAACTTGAATCGATGCTTGTCCTCAAGCATAAACAGACTCAAAGAACAAGAAATAAATATGCCTGAATGCAACTAAATGAATGCAACTATCCCCATAGAATAACTAAACCAATCAACAAGCAACAGCTCGGCAAATGCAGTTATTCGTATAAAGATCAATCAAATCTCATAAATCAACCTACAAACCAGAGATGTACGTGTGTGCAAATGCTTACAGATATACTAACACAACTAGATCAACAATCATAACTCACTACTTATCAAAATAATCGCAAGTTTATAAATAGAATCAAAGCTAGACTCAAAATAACTTATAACACTTCAATTCTTATATCGGAGTTAATCGTGGATTCACGCTTTTATTCACAACAAAATAACACAAGTATGTTTATTTGATCGTGCAATGAGTGAGGTCCATAAAAGCTTATACAATAGTACCCATGTAGCGAGCGTTAGGTTAGCGGATCCCGGACTATAAAAGCCTTAGGTCACTAGGCACAAAGTCCCCTCAGAACTTAATAACTCGAGTACTAAAGAGCCCACTTGTGATCAATTATATATAACACTTATTCTTTTTTTTTCTATTTTATGTTTTCTTTTCTTTTCTTTTTAAATTTCTGAACAAGTGTGTTTCGCTCCATCTCGTTCAACCCTAGACTACTCATATAAATATGAGCCGGCTACTAGCCATTTGACACTTAGCCACACAACTAGCAATGAAATCTAATTTTCTCCAATTTTTAAATATCCATGTCTTTTATTATTAAGAGAATATCCAAAATTCTAAATATAAACAAGCGTTTAAACCTCAATAATCAAACAAACCATGAACATGATATAGCACTCTAGCAACCTATAAGACTTAGTAAAATACAATTGTCTCTAGCATGCAAATTAATTCAATAAGACTTAACATCACTAAATACGATATCACTACACTAGCATCAATATCACCAATTAATCGAAAAAATCATCTAAGAGATCATGTTAAATGCAAATGCATGAAACTAAATGAACAAAATATCATAAAACTACCAAAAATAAAAAAAACTACATGGCAAAATATGCAAACTATATGTACTAAACTATCATGAATATGCAAAATATGTACTAAACTATCATGAATATGCAACTAAATGTGACTCACACAAAACATATTCCTTCAACTACTACCCCCAAACTTAAAATATTCACTATCCTCAGTGAAAGTAATACTAAAGAATTCAGGCATACCTACTACGAATCAGAATCCTCACCATCAACAGGTGGAGTGTTAGGTGTATCAGGAGGCGGATATATGGAGTCCTCACCAAATACTGGCCATTGGATGTCAACACCGGTGGCTCTGAAAGCTGTCCCAAGTGCCTGGGTGAGATCATGTGTAAACCGACTATGAATATCATGCATCACATCCATCCTCCGCGCTAGACGCCTATACTGCGTCGAACTCAAACCAGCTCCCACATCTGCTCCTGCCTCCTGCTGGTGCTGCTGGGAAGAACCAGCCTCCTCTCATAACTTCCTGCTGGTGCTGCTGGGAAGAACCAGCCTCCTCTCATAACTGAGCTCTCCAAGCTGCCTTACTTTCCTGCTGCGTATCACCCGCATACATCTGATCCATGGGTACACCTCCTGGAAGATGAGCAAACGAATAACCAAGCCCCTTAGGATCGGGCTTTCCTCCTCCCCACTCCTGCATGCTCAATAGCGTAGAACTGTAGATAGGAGAACTGGGAAGCTGCAACTGCTCATGTGCGGGCCAATGAACACCAATTGCCACGCACAACTTCGTCACAACGGACGCATATGGAATAACACCTGTAGTACCTCCTCTCAAGAATCTCAAAATCCCCTGATAAATCACCATCCCCAAATCAATGTAATCGCCTTGAAGAATACCCCATAGCAAACGTGCATGCTCCATAGTAATCTCATGCACATACGAAGATGGCATGATGTTAGCACAAATAAACGAGTTCCAAGCCCGTGCAAACCTGTTCATGCACGACGCAGGGAACATGGAGTAATCAGTAGTGCCCCTCTTGAACTTCCAATGAGTCTTTAGCATACACAGAGTCACAACGATCAGATCCAAGTTGAAGTCCTCAGGAGTCTTATCGTTGCAAGTATCCTGACCGGGCTTCCTCGCGGGCTGCTCAATTACCCTCTTAATGGCATCAGCACTATACTCTATAGTCATCCCTCTAACCACCGTGAAGCCATCCTTCTCCGCCTTAGCGTTAGCATAGAATTCCCACGCAACACTAATGGGCACAGCAACGGGAGCCTCACAAAAAGGAACCCAGCCCATCTCAAGAATCATCTCCAACAACTTACCATCCTTTTCTGATGGAAGACAACCTCGCTCCTTAGCAATAGGCTTCGAGAGAAGCCTTGTGTACTCCTTTTCAGCCTCAGGAGTAGAAAACTTGGCCTCACACCGCCCGCAGATGAAGAATCGGTGGTGCTGCTGCTAACTTGCGTTCTTTGCCTCTTGGGTGCCATTGGGATTGAATAAGAGCAAATAAAAGCTAAGTGTTTGAGAGAGATTTGTGTTTGAGAATTTGTGAAGTGGTGGAGAAGTTTGTGCATAAGTGTGTGTATTTATAGGTGGAGAGGTGTTAGGTATGAATACAACACAGAGGGGGGGTGAATGTGTTTTGGTTTAAATGTTTGATTTTCGATCGACTTAGGCTTTAGCAGTTGGTTGTTGTTAATGATTTAGTAGAATGGATGTTAAACATAAATAGCTGAGCAAATATGTAAAACAAAGATCTTCAAAACTCACTTAATTTTATATTAAAAATCAAGCAGTGTTTTGCTACAAAATCTCTAAGTTCTTATTTTAGAACTTAGCTTCTTTCTTGAGAGAGAACACATAACTTTTCTAATCTAATTGTTCTCCTTACCTTAACTAGAGGACCAGTGTTAACTTTATAACTCAGTTAACTGCTGGTTTACATGGTGGATAATAAACATGCTATTATCTTTTCTAAACTGTCACTTGTCATTTCTATTTATAGAAAAGCAAATCTTCCATTTCTGGCTTAGCATATCTTTAGCTTCCCGTGATTACTTTAATCTCCTCTGTCAGTTAATCTTTGTCGTTGATCTTGCACATCTCTCAAGCTGCTTTTTGTAGACTTGTCAATCCAGTTGTGTGAATTGTTTGTTGATTTGCAACCTTGGATATTGAACTGTTCTGCAATTCTGTACTTAGAGAAATTTCTTCACTTCGAGATCTCCAATTAAGTCATAGAGAACTCGACATCTCGATAGGCATGTTGGCTTGTCGATATCTCTGAAACTTCATTGTTGCCTAGACTTATCGACAACTCTGAGTTCTCTAGTGAATTTTGGGTTATCGATAACTCAGAGTTCTCTAATGGACTTTGGCTTATCGATAACTCAGAGTTCTGTAATGAATGTATACTTGTCGATATCTCTGAGTTCTCGACAGACAATTCCTGAGTTCTCTATACCCGGTGGATGTTGTTTATCCGTCGAGTAGTGATGGTTTATCCGTCGAGTAGACATTCCTCATCCGTCGAGTAGACATTGCTCATCCGTCGGGTAGATGTTACTCATCTGTCGGTACTCTCTGGAGTTTAAATGACTTCTCGATAAGTCATTCTGGAGTTCTCGAATGATTTCTCTATAACACTAATTCTGTGACTTGTAGAGATCTTGACTTAGAATGTTTTACACCAAACAGATTTATTCAACTCCAAGCTTCTTCATAATTCTTCTGAGGCATGATCTTCTTGATCTTCTTCCAGATAGAATTCTTAGGCTTGACACTGTTCAGAGAAAAATGCTCCAGTCTGCTCCATTTATATTTTACAGACATTATGTGTTACAAGTATGAATTACAGATTAAGGTTACAATACAACTAATCTTAGGGTTGTCAGTATGACTTAGTCTTGTTATGATACAGGCATGTCTTGCACAACAATCTCCCCCAATTTGTGAGAAGATTGCTTATCACAAATTCATGCATGTTAACAAGACTAACCCCAAGTTAAAGAATGAAAATAAAATGATACAAAAGCTGATACAACACTTGTACATTGGACAGTTTACAATAATTAAGTAAAGACTGAGCTGTCGGATTCTTTCTCAATTATGTTCTTAATTTGCATAAGTATTTCCAATTCTTCTAGGATGGGGGTGTCAGCTAGAGCCTCTATTAGTTTCAGCAAATATGGCTTAGGATATCTAGCTAACATCCATATCCTGTAACTTGACTTTCTCAATTATGTTCTTAATTTGCATAAGTATTTCCAATTCTTCTAGGATGGGGGTGTCAGCTAGAGCCTCTATTAGTTTCAGCAAATATGGCTTATGATATCTAGCTAACATCCATATCCTGTAACTTGACAAAGAGCCAGCTTTTATATTCAGAAATCTTCCATCTTTTGATATTCTGCTCTTGCCTGCTGCCTTCAACTCTTCTGATCTTCTGATATACTCATCAATCTCATTCTCATACTTACTCATCAATCTCATGCTCATACTTACTTATCAATATCAGAGAAGTATGGCTGTGAATGATTTGTGTTTTGAGGAGAGAGTTTGCTGTGAGCTTATAGAAATATTTAGGCTTAGAGGTTTGAGGTTGAGCAGTTTTTGATGAGATTGAGTGTGAAGGTTTAGCAGTTAGTATTTGGATATTTAGGGTTTTGAGAGATTGTGAGGTATCATTCTTTTGTCTTTGCCTCCTTCCATCTCTCCTTTGATTCTCAGATCTACTTTTCTTCTCCTTCTCTTTCTCACTATCACTTTTTCCACCAATTGCCTTGCTAGATTGACTTGAGTTTGAGCCAGAAGGATTTTGACCATCTGTCTTCTGCTCATCATCACCCAAGTCATCTGTGTTGATTTTAGTTTTAGGTAAATTGGCTTCAGAGTTATCAATGTATCTCCTCGGAATCTTGATCATAGCTTCATCTTCACTCGTCTTCAATTTCTTACTTTTTAGCCCAGATTCAAGCACCATTATCAGTCTTCTGTTGGCCATGATACAATTTTTAGGTACTTGGAAATGTTTCAGTTGCTTGGTTGTAGAGTAGATATAGTGCACCCCTTTGCTTGGATGTAGATAAGCTTCTGGGAATGCAGCTTCTTGAGCCTTCTTCAACTCTGCTAGTAGCAGCTTATCACCCTTTTCAGTTCAACAATTGAGAGAGAATCCTTTAGTCTATCTCCAAGCTTTTCAAAGGACCCATCACTGTAGTAGATTCTGACTTCTCTAATGTTAACAACCCAAATTCTGACAATTCTTTCAGCTAGCTATTGGAAGTAGTCTTCATCTGAATCAACAACATTTAGAGGTTTGAAATCATCTTGATTATATCTGTTCCAGATGGCCTTTTCACCAAATCTATGATCATTGAGAAATTCAGCTGTCAGTTGTCTTCTTTGTCTTCTGATTCTTTTCTTGACCTTGGCTTCTTTTGGACCTATTCCAACTGTTTTGAAGTGTGTTTTATGGGGTGGCTTGAATGAACGTATAGTTTTGAGTCTTTTCAGAGAAGTATGACTGTGAGTGATTTGTGTTTTGAGGAGAGAGTTTGCTGTGAGCTTATAGAAATATTTAGGCTTAGAGGTTTGAGGTTGAGCAGTTTTTGATGAGATTGAGTGTGAAGGTTTAGCAGTTGGTATTTGGATATTTAGGGTTTTGAGAGATTGTGAGGTATCATTCTTTTGTCTTTGCCTCCTTCCATCTCTCCTTTGATTCTCAGATCTACTTTTCTTCTCCTTCTCTTTCTCACTATCACTTTTTCCACCAATTGCCTTGCTAGATTGACTTGAGTTTGAGCCAGAAGGATTTTGACCATCTTTCTTCTGCTCATCATCACCCAAGTCATCTGTGTTGATTTTAGTTTTAGGCAAATTGGCTTCAGAGTTATCAATGTATCTCCTCGGAATCTTGATCATAGCTTCATCTTCACTCGTCTTCAATTTCTTACTTTTCAGCCCAGATTCAAGCACCATTATCAGTCTTCTGTTGGCCATGATGCAATTTTTAGGTACTTGGAAATGTTTCAGTTGCTTGGTTGTAGAGTAGATATAGTGCACCCCTTTGCTTGGATGTAGATAAACTTCTGGGAATGCAGCTTCTTGAGCCTTCTTCAACTCTGCTAGTAGCATTTTCTCTTCATTGTTGATTATTCTGACTTTGTTAATCAGAATGTCTATTTCAGATGCTCTTCTAGAAATCAGATAATTGAAGTTGACTTGCATAAATCTGTCTACACCAGAATCATTAAAATTGATCACTATCCTTTTCTCCAAAAACTGGTCCTTGACTGGGATTTGCAGCACCCTGATATAATTGATAGTCTTTTCCAAGGTCTTTCTATAAGTGAAGAAACTGTTGTTGAGAGAGTTCCTTAACCCAGTGAGCAAGTTGTCAAACTCTTGTGTCATTCCTGGACCTTGAGCAGCCATAAGGAGCCTCTCTTGTTCTTGACTTTTGAGTGTTGATTGTGCTAGCCTTGCATCTATCTCCCCCTTAGTCTTGGTGACAGGCATGAGTAGGGGAGTAGGAATCTCAGGTCTTACAGCTTCAGGCAATGCTGGCAGTGGTATGTTGAGTTTTCCCATAATGGCTCCCAAAGCAACTGTATTCTGCATTTGTAAATGCCTATGGGACTCCACTAGGGCCTGAATATCATGTTGTTGACTCTCAACCAGTGCAGTTAGAGCTCTGAATTTTGAAGATAAATTTGAGTTGGAAGCTTGAAGTGAGGAAACTTGATTTTGAAGTTCTTGTATCTGAGGCGTAGAGGTTTTGGCTGAGAAGGACCCAAGGTGTTCATCAACAGTATTTAGGACACCCTCCATGAGAAGAAATGAAGGCTCATACCTAGCAGTATGCATTTAATTTAGCTTGACCCTGGTATCATTTGAATTTGTCATATGAGCTTGAACTTGATCAAACAGGGCCTTGAAAGAGCTCCTCATTTTTGACACTTCCTTCTCTATGGAGGCCAGATCCATCCTTGACATTTGCTCAGTGAAAGACTGGAGTTGATTTTTGATGTATTTTTGAGAAGGCACAATGTCATCCATCTGTTCCTTGATCAACCTCCTGACTTTATCTTCATGACCAGTCAATTTTACTTCAAGGGCCTTTCCGAAGAGATGGAAAGCCTTGAGTTGAGCTTTATGCAAATCCATAATGGCATCATAGACTTCAGGAGGAGTGAGAGTTTTAGCATTGCTGCCCAAGATAGTTATGTATTCTACCCTGAATCTAGCCAAAACTTCATCCATTTCTGCCACATGGTCACCAGACAACCAGGCATCTACATTTCCATCCTCTTCAGCCTCATCTACTATCTTCTCCTTCTGTTGTTCAACCTCTTCATTAAAGCATAGCAGTATAGCTTGATAGTCCTGGTTCCCCATGTCTGAAGTGAGCAGTTGCTGAGAAAGATTGGCCAAGCCTGAGATTTGATCTACCAACATGTCATCAACTGTAGAAGGCTGAGCTTCCATATCATGTAGCCATTGTGCCATGACATGTGGTTGGTTGGGTTGAGATGTGGATGGTTGTTGAGAAATGTTCATGGTACCACCTGTGACTGAAGTCACAGTTTGACTCACAGATAGATCTATGGTTTTGACAGTTTGTTGTTCACCACATGTAGTAGGAACCTCCATTAGAATTGGAGAGGATTTGACTGGGTTACTGTCATGTACACCAGCCTCAAACCTTTGTGCACCTTGTAGAGCACTGTCACAGAAATGTGATGAACTTGCCTCTCCCATAACAGGGTCATTGGCAATTGTACTCCTAGCTGCAACTGTGAAGGCAATTTCAGCTAGGGTTGTGAGGGGAGTTGTTCCTTCTAGAGGAACCTCCAATTAAATTGGAGAGGATTTAGATAGCTCCCCCTCAGGAGTACTACCCTCAAACCTATTCATCTGTAAAGATGATTGTGCACATGAAGGTGCAAAAGTGACAATGGGGTCTTCAGTAAAAACTGATGAAACCCCCATGTTTGTGATGGTGTCATCAAGATCTACCCCAGCCAGTAGTCTCTCACCATCTAGATGTTGATTCTGGGTGGTGAGCACAGTGTCATGAACCATGTCACTTGAGTGTTGGTGCACTTGGGAATCAGATTCAAGTGCTCTATATGATGAAGAAATTTGGGAGATTAAAGAAGTTTGCTCAGTTGTGAGTATTGGCAGCTCCCCCGGAATGGATGAGGGAGCTTTAAGTGATGTGCCCTCACTCTGTGTGCCATCCTTATATCTTCTACCATACACTTTAGGTGCAGGTTATGCTGACTCAGTACAGGATGTATTGGGGTGAATGCTCTTTTCAATAGATACACCCTATTGAGATGATGCATCTAGTAACTGTTTACTCCCTATTTGTTCAACTGTGCCCTGTTGGGAGGACATAGAGGTGTTTTGAGTGGTCAGCTCAGGTAATTTACTCTTCTTTGGTCTCTTGACCAAGGGTGACTCTAGTTCAGTAAGTATTGTTTCACGCTCATTTACATCAGCAAGGGTAGGTTCCTTTCTCTTCTTTTTACTCACTTCAGTCTTTTGAGAGACTAAAGTGGTTGGTTTGCTAACATCTAGTGGTTTAGAAGAAGGGGCCACAGCCTTGGAAGGTCCCTGTTGGTGTGCCTGTGTTTGTGCTTCCACAGGCTCAGGAACCATAGCTGAACTAGCAAATTTAGGAGCCCTCATGTCTGGCATAGGGTAAGGATAAGTCCTGAACCTCTCCAACATAAATGGAGTGATTCTGAGACTTACACTCACCTTATTCTTTGAAGTAAGTGAGCCAAATATATTTTTGGACACTTGTTTGCAATTGCCAATTCTACTACTATCAATACCAGCTAACAAATGTATGTCATTGACTTTATGACCTAAAGTAGACATAATAAACCTTGGCAAAAAGATTTCTTTACCTCTATTCTTCAAAGGCATATTAATCCTGGTAGCCAGCTCCTCCAGAATTAGACCTCCAACATTCAGATGCCTGTTGTGAGCTATTGAGAACACCAGCTTCTGCACCACACTTGAGATGTTGTCAAAGCCAGTTTTTCTGCAAGTGAAAGCCCTCACTACAGAGTCAAACACAAAGGACCATTCCTTCCTAAGGTTTGTTCTGTTTAGGCTTGCCAAGTTGATTGAGCCACTGTAGTTGATGAAGTCCATGAATTCACTCAACTCATCTGCAGTTGGCGTCTGTCCATAATTCTCAGTTAGCAACCCCAGGGTTGTATTCACATCAGCAGCTGAAAACTCAATACCCTGGCCTCCAATTATGCATGTGACCACCATAGAAGTGACATTCTCTAGAACAACTGTCCTAGTTATAGCTGATGTCCAAAATTCATGAAGAACGTCCAAATACAGCACAGGACTTGCAGTTAAAGCACCTGCAATGTAGGATTCAGAAAGAAACTTCACAAACCCCTTAAAACTATCAGGGGCTTGGTTAGCATCAAGAAAAGCAATAAAGTTAGTTCCCTTCTCTGGAATGATAGCTTTAACAATGTTTTGTGCCATTGTAGTATTTAGAAGTAGTGGGTAAGAAAAAGTTTTGAGAAAGGAGCAAAAATGAGAGAGAAATCGCCTTTTGTCTGAAAGCTAGGTCACTTGAGATCTCGAGAAGGTGTAAGTGCAGTATGTGTATCGAGAAGTCTGGGTATCTATAGAAAAAGTAACTTATCGAGAAGTCAAAGATGACTTATTCGAGAACTCTAATAAATACCCAGTTTGTCCGAAAATGGACTAAAATAATTCTAATTTTTTTGAATTGAATCATATTGAAATCAGAATAAATTTTCCAAAAGTATTTGTCTAAAATAATTCATTGAATTAAATTATTTTAGTTCTGAGTTATTGATAAATCTCAAAATATCCTTGTCGAGAACTCTGTGAATTAACATTATTAGAGAACTCTACATGGTCTTATCGATAAGTCATAATAGAGCTTATCGAGAAGTCATTCGAGAAGTCTGTAAATAGACTTATCGAGAACTCACTCTAGAACTCTAAAATGACTTGTCGATAAGTCATTTTGAGTTATCGAGAACTCAGTTCTCTATACTTTTGAGTGCTGTTTTTCTGCCTTGTGTTAATTTTACACATTAAAGATGTAAATTAACAACTAAGCAGTTTACTTAGAATTTGAAATATTCTAAGTTAATTTTTTTTTTGAGTTTTTAAAGAAAAATAAATATACAGAGATTCTGAAATATTTATAATTCATATTTCAGTTAATTTCCAATTAAATCAAACTAGGTTGATTTATTAGAAATTAATCTGCTGCAAAACATTAGTTGAGTTCTTGCCTTAGGATGAAGAATTGAGCATTCTAATTTCACTTACAAGTCTAGTGAAGGTTGCTTCATCCAAAGGTTTAGTAAAAATGTCAGCTAATTGTTTTTCTGTTGGAACAAAAATGAGCTCAATGGTACCATTTGTAGCATGTTCCCTGATAAAATGGTACCTAACATCAATGTGTTTGTTCTAGAATGATTAACTGGATTAGCTACTATAGATATGGCACTAGTATTGTCACACATAATAGGAATTTTGTGTAACACTAGACCATAATCCATTAGCTGATTTCTAATCCAAAGCACTTGAGCACAACAACTTCCAGCAGCTATATATTTAGCCTCAGCTGTGGAAGTTGACACAGATTGTTGTTTCTTACTATACCAGGACACAAGTCTTTGACCAAGAAATTGACAGCTTCCACTAGTACTTTTCCTATCAACCCTGTATCCAGCAAAATCTGCATCTGTGTATCCAACAGCTTCAAAACCAGTTCCCTTAGGATACCATAATCCCAAGTTTGGAGTTCCCTTTAAGTATCTGAAAATCCTTTTTACAGCCATCAAATGTGATTCCTTTGGATTGGCCTGAAATCTGGCACATAGACAAGTAGCAAACATGATGTCTGATCTACTAGCAGTCAGTTAGAGCAATGAACCGATCATTCCTCTGTAGCTTGTAATATCCACACTTTTACCTTTCTTGTCTTCATCCAACTTGGTTGCAGTAGACATTGGTGTAGATGCAGGTGAGCTATCCACCATACCAAATTTCTTCAATAAGTCATTCACATATTTGGTTTGGCTGATGAAAATAACATCACTTCTTTGACTAACTTGAAGGCCAAGTAAGTAACTCAATTCTCCTATCATGCTCATTTCATACTCACTCTGCATTAGCCTGGAGAATCTTTGACAAATCTTTTCATTTGTAGATCCAAAGATGATATCATCCACATAGATTTGAACTAGGATCATATCTTCATCATGCTTCTTGTAGAAGAGAGTCTTATCAATAGTACCTCTGGTAAAACCATGTTTGAGTAGAAATTCTGACAGTGTGTCATACCAGGCTCTAGGTGCATGTTTAGTCCATATAGAACCTTGAGTAATTTATAAACAAAGTTAGGGAATTCTGGATCTTCAAAGCTAGGTGGCTGTTGCACATAAACTTCTTCTTCTAGTTCACCATTAAGAAAAGCACTCTTGACATCCATTTTATACACCTTAAAATTTGAGTGTGCAGCAAATGCCAGAAATATTCTTATTGCTTCCAGTCTTGCAATATGAGCAGAAGTCTCATTATAGTCAATTCCCTCTTCTTGTGAATAGCCTTTAGCAACCAGCCTTGCTTTGTTTCTAGTAATAATTCCATTTTCATCCATTTTGTTCTTGTACACCCACTTAGTTCCAATTATGCTTCTGTTCTTTGGTGTAGGGACTAATTTCCAAACTTTATTTCTCTCAAACTGATCCAGCTCCTCCTGTATGGCACATATCCAGTCAGGATCCAATAGGGCTTCTTCAGTTTTCTTGGGCTCTACTTGAGACAGAAAACATGCATGTAGGCATTTAGTAGCAGTTGCACTTCTAGTTCTCACACCAGCTGAGGGATCACCAATAATAGCTTCTACTGTATGACTCATATCCCACTTTCTAGTGTGTGTCTGTTGACTAGTGCCTTCATCATTTTCTTCAGTATTACCATGACTGTCATTTCCATTCTCTCCTTCTCCCCCTGAGTTTGTGCCATCAAATTCAGGTGTCTGAAGAGAGCTTTCATTTTCATGATTTTGTTCAGAGATCTCTTCATTTGTCACTTGTTGTGTCACAACTTCATTTTCCTCATCAGAATCACTGTCAATGGTTAGATTTCCAAATGCAAGGGCTTCAGCATCATTTAGATCAAGGCATTCTAAGCCTGGACACTTGTCATCATCAAAAGTCACATCTGTGCTTTCCATAATTTTCTTTTGATCAATCACATAAACTTTATAGGCTGTTCTTTCCAATGAATATCCCATAAAAATTGCTTCAAAAACTTTAGAGTCAAATTTTCCCACATATTCAGAGTTGTCTTTTAGAATATAACACTTGCTTCCAAACACATGTAGATGCTTCACTGTAGGCTTCCTGTTAGACATGATTGAGTAGGGTGATTTTCCATGAGCTTTGTTGATGAGATATCTGTTTTGAGTGTAGCATGCGGTATTAACAGCCTCTTCCCAAAAACTAGTTGGCAACTGAGCATCTTGTAGCAAAGTTCTAGCAGCTTCAACCAATGTTCTATTTTTCCTCTCAACTACTCCATTCTGTTGAGGTGTTCTAGCTGCTGAAAATTCTTGAACAATGCCTTTGCTTTTGCAGAATTCACTTAATGTTGAGTTTCTGAATTCTGTTCCATTATCACTTCTCAATCTTTTCACACTAACCTTTCCTTCAGCTTGCTTCTCAATTTTCTTGATGTGCTCAATTATAATGTTTGGAGTTTCATCTTTAGAGTACATGAACTCAACCCAAGTGTATCTTGAAAAATCATCAACCATGACAAGGGCATATTTGTTCCTTGAAATAGGACAAGACATTTACTGGCCCAAACAAGTCCATGTGAATAAGTTGCAAAGGTGCACTTATAGATATCACAGATTTTGACTTGTGACTTGATCTTTTCCTTTTTCCTTTCTGACAAGTTTCACAAACTTCCAGTTGAGCAAATTCCAGATTGGGCATGTCTCTCACGAGTTCCTTCTTGACTAGGCTATTGATTGCTTTGAAATTCAAGTGAGATAGTTTTTTATGCCACAATTTTCTTTGCTCTTCTGATGCCTTGGTGTAGAAACAACACATTCCATTCTTATTTGTTGAGTCTAAGTCTGCAACAAACAAGCTTCCCTTTCTTACTCCTTTAAGAGCAATTTCACCAGTCTTTTTGCTAATAAAAGTACAATCTTCTTTATTGAAAACAACTTGAAAACCTCTGTCTGCAAATTGACTAACACTTAGGAGATTTACTTCTAATCCAGCAACTAGTGCTACATCTTTAATGACAACTATTTCCAGAAATAATCTTGCCATATCCCATTGTGAATCCTTTGCTGTTGTCTCCAAAGGTTACCAAAGGGCCAGCCATCTCCCCAAATTGTGATAGCAGGGCATTATCACCTGTCATATGCCTGGAGCATCCACTATCAATGATCCATATGACCTTCTTTCCTTTGCCCTGCACACAATGAGGATTAAGTGTGTTTAGCTACCCAAACTGTGTTGGGTACTTTCTTCATGTTAACTGATTTTGCAGAAGTAGAATGAGAATTTTGAGATAAAATGGAATTCATAGACTGTTGAGCATTTTCCCTTTCAGATATAGAACCAACTTTTGATTCTATGAGATCAATTCTCAACTTGTGGCAACTCTTCATCACTTTCATGTTGTAGGGAATGCAATCAAACTTGTCACAGAATGAATAGGGATCATTTGCCTTAGCTTCATTGACTTGCAGACTCCTTCAGGTGGATTGCTAACAGTCTTTTTACAAAGATGAGTTAGGTGATTCATTGATCCACAATTCTCACACTTCTTTCTAGGAGCATCTGCTACATAAGCAAAATTATTGCTTTTGTTTATCCCAATCTTTCCATTTCTATTCTTCTTTTTCTTTTTGACCTGTTTAGCTTTAATTTCCTTCACAGGCTCCTTAGTTTTTTGATTGGCTTTTGGTGTTTCAACAGAGATGGAAGACTGAGTTGTCTCATCATTTTTCTTTTGCTTGTCCTCATCAGCTATCTCTTGTTTGATGATCAACTCTTCTTCACTGAAGTTCACCTCACATGCCGTGAACAAAGGTGATTCAACTTTCTTCAAAATAATTGGAACATCTTCAGTTTGAGTTGATTTACCTTTGTCACTGACAGACTTCCTCTTGTTGTTCAAATCTTCATAATCAAGACCAATGGCAATGTTTGCACATGGCTTGTTCTTTTCATGATATTCTCCAATCAACTCAGAAGCATTTTTGAAGGATTTCAGCTTCACTTCATTCTTCTCCAGCCTTTCTCTCAACACTGCTTCAATTTCAATTGCACACTTTAATTTATTCTTTAAGTATGCAATTTCTTGTTTAGCAGCATCAAGCTCAACCAGCAATAATTCAGTCTCTTATTTTTCACTCTCAAGTTTTTCATTGATCTTTTTCAATCTGCTAACTTCCTCATTTGCAGCAACCATGCTTATATGAATGTGGAACATTTCTGTGCTCATCTTTTCAACAGTTTCCTTATATTGACTCACATTTAAATCAATTATGGTGAGAGTTGGTACCTGTGATTTAGATGATGAAGTGTCTCCTTGCTCCAAGGCCATGAATGCATAGTTTCCAACTTCTTCATCTTCATCATTATCTGAATCATCCCAACACTTGCCCTCAGTAATATAAGCTTTCCCTTGTTACTTCTTTAGAAGAGCATCATACTTTGCTTCCAATTCAAGATAGGCCTTGTCTTTCTTTGCTTTCTTAGGTTTCCTATATTCTGTAGCAAAATGGCCCAACTCATCACAGTTAAAGCATCTTATTTTTGATCTATCAACATATCCAGTTTTGTAGCCAGTTTTGCTATCAAGAGCGTACTTCCCTTTTCTTTTCCAGCTGCTGTCTTTGTTGAAGAACTGTCCTTTACTTTTTAAAAATCTTGGTTTCTTTACTCTAATATTAGAGAATTTTCTAGCCAAGTAAGCCATTGATTTTTCTAGCTCATCAAGCTCATCAAGAGTGTAGAACTCATCTTTTTCATCCAATTCCAGTATGACTTGCTCTTCAGTGTCATTGACTCTTTTCTCACTTGTAGGAATGACTGAAGTTGGGGATCTTTGCTCATCATTAAAATTCTGGCCTTCATTTACAATCAGTGCACTTGAGCCATCCATTACATATCCTTGACCAGCCCTTAATGACCTCTTTTGAATCATTTCAAGTTCATAAGTTTCCAGAACCCCATAGAGCACTTCCAGTGTGATTCTACTCAAATCCCTTCCTTCTCAAATTGCAGAGATCTTTTGTTCCAAATGGTCAGGGATAGTGAGCAAGAATTTCAAATTCACTTCTTCAACATCATAAAATTTATCTAGGGAAACTTTCTCTCTTTCAGGTTCAGTATACTCAGAAGGATCCTTGGGAGCATAATGAGTTGGAATAACCATATCTCCATCTGTGGTTTCCTCAACTCTAACTACAGAGTGAAGGGCCCATTCTTGAGGGTACCAATGTAAAGGTGATTGGCCATTCTTATAAACAGCAACATTTTCTTTTTCCATAAAGTGTAATTGGCCTTATCAAAGGGAGGAATCTTGATACTACTGATTTTCCGTGTATTCATTTTTCCAAGATCTAATCTGTTTACTTTCAGATTTTGCTCTGATACCACTTGTTAGGTATGAATACAACACAGGGGGGTGAATGTGTTTTGGCTTAAATGTTTGATTTTCGATCGACTTAGGCTTTAGTAGTTGGTTGTTGTTAATGATTTAGTAGAATGGATGTTAAACATAAATAGCTGAGCAAATATGTAAAACAAAGATCTTCAAAACTCACTTAATTTTATATTAAAAATCAAGCAGTGTTTTGCTACAAAATCTCTAAATTCTTGTTTTAGAACTTAGCTTCTTTCTTGAGAGAGAACACACAACTTTTCTAATCTAATTATTCTCCTTAACTTAACTAGAGGACCATTGTTAACTTTATAACTCAGTTAACTGCTGGTTTACACTGGTGGATAATAAACATGCTATTATCTTTTCTAAACTGTCACTTGTCATTTCTATTTATAGAAAAACAAATCTTCCATTTCTGGCTTAGCATATCTTTAGCTTCCCGTGATTACTTTAATCTCCTCTGTCAGTTAATCTTTGTCGTTGATCTTGCACATCTCTCAAGCTGCTTTTTGTAGACTTGTCAATCCAGCTGTGTGAATTGTTTATTGATTTGCAACCTTGGATATTGAACTGTTCTGCAATTCTGTACTTAGTGAAATTTCTTCACTTCGAGATCTCCAATTAAGTCGTAGAGAACTCGACATCTCGATAGGCATGTTAGCTTGTCGATATCTCTGAAACTTCATTATTGCCTAGACTTATCGACAACTCTGAGTTCTCTAGTGAATTTTGGTTTATCGATAACTCAGAGTTCTCTAATGGACTTTGGCTTATCGATAACTCAGAGTTCTCTAATGAATGTATACTTGTCGATATCTCTGAGTTCTCGACAGGACAATTCCTGAGTTCTCTATACCCGGTGAATGTTGTTTATCCGTCGAGTAGTGATGGTTTATCTGTCGAGTAGACATTCCTCATCCGTCGAGTAGATATTGCTCATCCAGTCGGGTAGATGTTACTCATCCGTCGGTACTCTCTGGAGTTTAATGACTTCTCGATAAGTCATTCTGGAGTTCTCGAATGATTTCTCTATAACACTAATTTTGTGACTTGTAGAGATCTTGACTTAGAATGTTTTACAGCAAACAGATTTATTCAACTCCAAACTTCTTCATAATTCTTCTGAGGCATGATCTTCTTGATCTTCTTCCAGATAGAATTCTTAGGCTTGACACTGTTTAGAGAAAAATGCTCCAGCCTGCTCCATTTATATTTTACAGACATTAAGTGTTACAAGTATGAATTACAGATTAAGGTTACAATACAACTAATCTTAGGGTTGTCAGTATGACTTAGTCTTGTTATGATACAAGCATGTCTTGCACAACAAGAGGTGAGAATTAGATATGGAATAGAAGTGGGAATTGATTATGGGAATCGTGGGAATAATGATTTTGATTGGGAGAGGGAATTATGGGATGTGGAAGAGTAAAATTCGGGTTGGAATAGATTTTGAAGTAAAAGTCCCAATTTTTCTCTTTATTCTGCTATTTATTTTTTTTCGAATCAGGGAACCGGCACGGCCGCGCGCTTGGACAGCGCGGGCGTGCTCACATTCTGGAAAACTGGCGCGGCCGCACGCTAGATTAGCACGGGCAGTGCTTGGTTATTGGAGGCCGCACGCTAGATCAGCGCGGGCGTGCTTGGTTACTGAAGTTGGCCCTGAATTTTTTTATTTTTCTATTTTTTTGTGTTTTTCTCCTTTCTTCTTGCTTCCTGTACCTACTAATGTACAACAAACTTGGGTTACCTCCCAAGAAGCGCTTCTTTTACGTTGCTAGCTCGACGTAGAACCTTGAGCTCAAATGGACAATAGAACGGCAATAACCACCTCACGGTTTACCGTGTCACCATAGTAATGCTTCAACCTCTGACTATTTACCTTGAATGCTTGGCCCGGATCATTCTCAAAAATTTCCACCGCTCCATCTGGGAACACAGTTTTGATTATGAAGGGCCCTGACCACCTTGACTTCAACTTTCCAGGAAAAAGACGGAGACGAGAGTTGAACATACTTGTACCTGGATCGGATCTTGGTTTTAGGGTCGTGATAATATAATAATAATCTTTTAGTTTATGGTTTGTGGTTTGATATGTTTGGTGACGTCAACTCCTGACCCCGGGGTTGAGGCCATCATAGTTGGTATGAGAGCTACAGGTTCAAGTCCCTAATTTAGGTTAGAAATTGAGTCAATAAGGTATAGAAACTGTGTCCTGAGGTGTGAGTCAGCAACTCATTTAGAGGAGAAACCCTAAGAGTCAGTCATGAGTTTTGACGGCGTTACCCTGACATCTATTGATATTTTGATAGAACTGCCTTAACCTTATTGTGTCTTCCCTGTATATTTATATTGTTGATAGTGGCCCATAGTGATCTCCAGTTCTCCACCAGTTTAGAGGAGAACATATCAGATTCAGACAGTTCAGACTCGGAGAGGACCCTAGACGTGGTAGCTGAGGAGACTACTTTACCTCCCCCACCAGTTTCTCAGTTTGTTCCGAGGGATATGCCTGGACCTAGTGCCCATCCCCATTGGGTATGGATATTAGTGTCAGCTGTTAGGGACTTTCCACCGGGTTGCGGACCTAGCTCTTCTTCCTCTAGACCTCCAGTCCCTCCTTCTGCTCCTACAGGTACCTCCTTCCCGATTCTGTATCATGTTCACTGGGCGGTGAACAGATCTTTTATTAGAGAGCAGAGCCCGGAGCTGGCCGCGCATCTTGATCGAGTACCAGTTGGACCATATCAGGGCATCCCCATCCCTCACCCGATATCCAAACTCGAGTGAGGACTTTGACTCAGACTGCTGTTGAGCGAGCTAGGACTATTAACCCTTTTATTAGCTCTGAGTTTAGGGCCATTCAGTACCGGGACTTGGTTAACTGGTTGGTGTTCGATTTAGGCTCGATTGGTGGCAGTGGCAGTAGTTAGAGCAGAGTTACAGCAGTGTTAGATAGAGCTCAGAGTTGGTTCTTCAGAAATTCTGTCATTGTTTACTTTATATATATACATTATGTTATTGTAGTTTATAGTAGTTGGAGGCTGTTACATCATTCAATTTTGTTGTGTACTCGGATGGTTTAGTAGTTGGATAGTAGTTGTATCAGTTGGATTTCTAAATGGTTGTTATATAGTAGTTGCTTTATTATGTTGTTCAGTTTTCATATACTTGTGCGTTATTATTATTGTTGTTACTATTACTGTTGCTTATGTTGCTGGTATTTCTAGAATATAATCATTCACTCAGGATGAATCCAATTAAGTGAGGATGAGGATATTGTCTTAGTGGCAGCACTCTCCTGATATATATGTATAAACTATTTGGAGCAATCCATTTTCTTATAAATGACTGCTATGTTTTAGGAGAATGCCACTTAAGAAAAATTCTCAACCCAACAACGGATCTGTTGGGGATCCCTCCATGAGTGAATTGATAGATTTATTGCGTTAGCAGTCTACCCAGCTAGCCTAACAGCAACAGCAATTCCAGCAGCAGCAATAACAATTTCAGCAACAACAACAACAGCAGCAGCTCATACAACAATAACAGCAGCAGTTGCAGATCCAACAACAGCATCAGTTGAGGGGGATAACCCAAGTTGTTAGTCTTAAGTCTTTTCAGGCTGTGAAACCCCCAGAATTTAAAGGTGAAGTAGATCATGTTGCTGCCAGGATCTGGTTGAAGGAAATGGAGAACGCTTTTGTACTCACAAATGTGAGTGAGGATTTGAAGACAGACTATGCTAGTCATTTTCTGAAAAATGATTCGAATTATTGGTGGGAGTCTACGCGATCATTGGAAGGAAGAAGGTCTTATTCCCTGGACCCGATTCACAGAACTGTTCTTGGAAAAATATTTTTCGGATTGTCTCCAGAGTCAGATGGAGATGGAGTTTTTAGAGCTGAAGCAAGGAGACAGAAGTGTCACGAAGTACGAAGCTAAGTTCACGGAGTTGGCTCGTATAGCACCAGAGTATGTAAGTTCGGAAGCTCAGTGAGCGAAGCGGTTTCAACAATGATTGAAGTCATAGATTAGGAGTGGAGTTGTAGCTCTATAACTCAAGACATATACTTCGGTAATTCAGGCTACCTTAGTAATAGAAAGTGACCAGAGATTAGCTGCTAAGGAAAGAGGTGAGAAGAAAAGAAAGTTTGAAGGTGGGCCTACAAATTCAGAGCAAGAAGGAGTAAGTCAGAAGTTTCCGCGACGGTTTGGAAGGAACAAAGACAGGAAATTTAGGAAGCAGAATTTCTCACAAGCTAGGCCTAGTATTACCTCAATCAATTCTACTCCGATGAAATCCAGCAAGCCGGTGATTGACTGCCAGACATGTGAAAAGAAGCACAGTGGTCAGTGCAGAAAGAACGTTAATTGTTTCAAGTGTGGCCAGAAGGGCCATTATTCCATGGAGTGTAAATATGAGAATCAAGGAGTAACATGTTTTAGTTGCGGCAAAGTGGGGCATATTGCTAGGAATTGTAAGTAAGTTACCCAGGGCATTTTAGGAAGAAGTGCATCTCAAGGACCAGCAACAAGTACCACCAGAGCTAGAACTTTTAAAATGACTAAGAAATCTACGACTCAGGATTCCGATGTAGTTGCAGGTACGCTTTCTCTTAATTCTGTGCCTGTTAATGTTCTATTTGATTCAGGAGCATCTAAATCTTTCATACCATTAAACTATGTGAATAAGATGCAATTAATGTTGGAAGACTTAAATGAACCTTTGACCATAAAAGTGGCCAATCAAGGTAAGGTACCTGTAAGCCAGTTATGTCCTAAGTGCTCAATAGAGATTTCAGGTCATTCTTTTCCCGCCGACCTAATACCTTTTGCGTTACAAGAATTTGATGTTATTCTAGGCATGGATTGGTTGTCTCTGTATAAGGCAAGTATTGACTGCAAGAAAAAGAGAGTTGTTATGTATACAACAGATGATGTAAGGATAAGTTACCAAGGTCAAAAGCAGGATAAGAAGTTTCTCTCAATACTGCAAGCAAAGAAATTGTTAAGGCAAGGATGCGAAACATATTTGGCTCATATGGTGGACACCAAGAAAGAGACACCTACTCTGGATGAGATTCCTATAGTAAGAGAATATCCCGACGTCTTTCTGGAAGAGTTGCCAGGATTACTACATGATCGAGAAATAGAGTTCTCCATTGATTTGATACCAGGAGCAGAACCAGTTTCTAAAGCTCCATATCGAATGGCTCCCGTGGAAATGAAAGAATTGGCCAAGCAACTTCAAGAACTGTTAAATAAAGGGGTTATATGACCAAGTGTTTCTCCGTGAGGTGCTCTAGTGTTATTTGTGAAGAAGAAGGATAGAAATATGAGGTTATGTATGTATTATAGGGAGCTGAACAAGTTGAAGATTAAGAATAAGTGTCCTTTGTCATGTATTGATGATTTATTTGACCAGCTTAAAGGTGCATGTTGTTTTTCAAAGATCGACTTAAGATCTGGCTACCACCAACTGAAGGTCAAGCCTGAAGATATACCTAAAACTGCATTCAGAATGATATATGGCCATTATGAATTTTTAGTGATGTTATTTGGATTAACCAATGCACCAGCGGCTTTTATGGATTTAATGAACCGGATGTATAAGGAGTACTTGGATAAGTTTGTTATTGTATTTATTGATGACATCCTTATTTATTCAAAGACTCAAGAAGATCACGCAACTCATCTAAGTATTGCCCCCAAAGGTTGAGAGAAAGACAACTATATGTAAAGTTTTCCAAGTGTGAGTTTTGGTTGACAGAAGTACAGTTCCATGGACATGTGGTGAGTAAGAAAGGTATTAAGATAGACCTTGTAAATATTGAAGTCGTATCCAAATGGGAGTAACCAAAGACTCTGACAGAAGTGAGAAGTTTTCTGGGATTAGCAGGATATTATCGAAGATTTGTAAAGGATTTATCTAAGATCGCATCTCCATTAACTAAGCTAACCAGGAAGAACGAGAAATTTATTTGGACGGAGAAGTGTGAAAAAAGCTTCCAGGAACTGAAGAAAGGACTAGTGTCAGCTCCAGTACTAGCATTGCCGGATGAGAGGGGAAACTTTGTGATTTATAGTGACGCTTCTTTAAAAGGTTTAGGTTGTGTACTAATGCAACACGACAAGGTCATCGCATATGCCTCCAGAAAATTAAAACCTCACAAACAGAAGTATCTAATCCATGATCTTGAGTTGGCAGCTATAATTTTTTCATTGAAATTGTGGAGACATTATCTATATGAAGAAAAGTGTGATATTTACACAGATCATAAGAGCTTGAAGTATATATTCACTTAGAAGGACTTGCACATGAGACAAAGAAGATGGTTGGAGTTAATCAAGGATTACAACTATTCTATCAACTATCACCCAGGTAAGGCCAGTGTAGTAGTTGATTCTTTGAGCTGAAAAGAGAGACTAAATATGGTTCAGATTGCGGAAGAGTTAGCATGAGACTTGGAAAAGATGAAAATTGAAGTTTGAGTACCAAGAAAAGGTAAGGAGCAACTGTATGAAATTACGTTTCAGCCAGCGTTGATGGATAAAATTAAAAGATGTCAGGAGGGAGTTATGGAGCAAGAATTAGGATAATCTGACAGGAGAAGAACTGTGTACCAAAAAGGATAACCAAGGTATGCTTAGATTCTCTTCTAGAATTTGGATCCCCAATGTGACGGAACTGAAGAACGATGTTTTACAAGAAGCGCATAATTCTCAGTTTTCTATCCACCCTAGGAGCACTAAGATGTATCAAGATTTGAAGAAAAAATTCTGGTGGCCCGGAATGAAGAAAGATATTGCAAAATGGGTTAGCAAATAACACGTGTGCCAGACTAAGAAAGCAGAACATCAAAGGCCAAGTGGATTGTTACAACCCCTAGAGATTCCCCAATGGAAATGGGAAGAGATTGCAATGGATTTCATTGTGGGATTGCCAAAGACAAGAGCCAATCATGATGTTATCTGGGTAATTATCGATAGATTGACAAAGTCAGCACATTTCCTCCCAATCAACAAAAGATATTCTTTAGAAAAGTTAGTTAAGTTGTATTTGGATGAAATAGTAACTAAGCATGGAGTTCATGTGTCCATTGTGTCAGATCGAGACCCAAGATTCAATTTCAGGTTTTGGACCAAGTTTCAAGAATGTCTAGGAGCCAAGCTGAATATGAGTACCGCCTATCATCCTCAGACAGACGGTCAGAGTGAGAGAACTATCCAGACAATAGAAGATATGTTAAGAGTTTGTATTTTGGATTTTAAGAGAAATTGGGATGAACACTTACCTTTAATTGAATTCTCGTACAACAATAGCTATCATGCCGGCATTGGAATGTCGCCTTATGAAGCCCTGTATGGATGCAAGTGTAGATCACCATTGTATTGGGATGAAGTAGGAGAGAAGAAAGTGCTAGGTCCTAAGCTAGTTCAGCAAACCAAAGATGCAGTGGCGTTGATTCGGAAAAGGTTGGAAGCAGCCCAGGATAGACAGAAAAAGAATGTGGATTTGCATCGAAAATATAGGAACTTCGAAGTGAGATCACTGGTATTGTTGAAAGTATCACCCTGGAAAGGATTAGTTTGATTTGGTCAGAAAGGTAAGCTCAACCCAAGGTATATAGGACCATTTGAGGTTTTGAAGAAAATAGGGAAAGTCGCTTACGAGATAGCGTTGTCGCCGCAGTTGCAGCACATTCATAACATGTTCCACGTATCCATATTGAAGCCCTATATTCCTGATTCGAATCAAGTTATAGGGTACGAATCGATCGAGCTTCAGCCAGATTTGTCCTATGTGGAACAACCAATCCAGATTTTAGATCGTAAAGAGTGAGTCCTTAGAAATAAATCGATCCCCATAATGGAAGTACTTTGGAGAAATCCTCGAGTAGAAGAGTCTACTTGGTAGTTAGAGTCAGACGTGTTTGATAAAAATCCTCATTTGTTTAGTTAAGTTAGATTCTGGGGACATAATTTTTTTAACGGGGGAAGGATTTATCGACTCGTATATTTATTTATTTTTTATCGTAGGTAACCCACAGCCGCTACCCTTCGGGTATGCACTAGGTAAATCTTACGGGCTCACGCAATAGCCTGCAAACCACGTGAACCAAGGCATAATCATAAATTCTCCTCCCGTGAAATTCGAACATGTGACCAAATATTTTATATTGTTTTAATATGCCATTGTTGAATAATCTATTAAATAAAATATGTGTATTAGTTTGACAGTTGGGTGTTGTTATTATTATTTATGTGATTTATTGGTGTACAAGGTTAATTTGTGTGATTAATTATTGAGCTGTATTGATTTGTTTTCACTTTTAAAAGTGATTTTATTGCAGCTTTATTTTCATAAATATTTGGATTGTCTCTAAAATTGTTTTTATGATTTTATAGTTTCAATAATTATTTTTGGGATTTTATAAAATTGAGAAATCAATATTTCATTGATTATTTATCTTTAAATGATTTTCTGATTACATTTATTTGTAAAATCAATATTTAATTCCAAAATTCTTCAAAAATTATGAAACTCTTGTTTTAATTAAGTTTCTAATATTTCGAAAATTTTAAAATTATTTCTGAAATTTTTGGGATTGAATTCACCCGCGAGTTGATTCGTTTAATCGTTAATTGTGGGTGTGTAGCGCGTTTCAAAAATATTTTAAAAATTTTAAAAATTTATATTTTATTACTTTCGGGATATTTATAAAATTTTAAAATTATTTTAGTTCTATTTTGATCAAGAATAATTTGTATCACGGCGCGTTAGAAGAGTAGAATAACTCTTAATCGGGCTAGCAGTCAGGAAAAATAATGACACGTATCCTATTAATTGGACACGCGACTTGTAATTGGCATAACAGCCAATTGACTCATTTGTTTCTTTGGGTAAACATAAATTCTCTCGATCTCTCCTCCTACTCTCCTATCTGTTACTCTCTCTCTTACTTCTCTCTCTCCTCTTTGTTTTCTTCTTCTTGTTGCTCGGTTGCCACCGTTCTGTTTTTTCGGCTATCTCCGGTGAGCCTTCGTGTTGCTCCTTTCTGTGATTGTTCATGTTGGCTTATGTATATATATATATATATATCTGTGTGTGTGTGTGTGTTGTGTGTGCTTTTTTGTGTGTCTGTGGTGCCGCCCCTTTCATTTTTGTTCGAAGGGGATGGTGGCGCGTGGTGGTTGACTGCGTGTGTTGCTACCCCGGTCCCTTGTTCGATTATTCTGATGGAATTTTTAATATTAAATTTTACAGGGATTTTTATTGATTAAAATTTCAGTGAAACAAAATATTTTCGTTGCGGGAAATTATATTAATCGGTGTAATTTATTCGGAAACTCGAATTATATCGGGCACCAATAAATTGTACCGCCGTTGATGATGAACTTCGGTGAGTCAACGGTGGGTGGTGATGATTGTTATCTGAGTCCTAAATTTATAAAATAAATAAAATGGTTCGTATGATTAGTTTTGTACATAATTAGTTGTTTAATTGTGAAAATTATATTGTGAAGTAAATTCGTATTTGTTGGGATTGACGTCGATTATGTTTCGACGGGTAGGCTTATAAACAGAGGAGTCGCTGTCAAAATTTTTCTAAAAAATATTTTAAAATAGGAGAACGTACTTTACAATATAAAACGTTTTACCCCTATTGTGAATATCGATTACGTGATTATGTGTATATACATTATACGAGTCGAGTTATCGGATTGGGTTATTTAGGATTCGAGGATATCAAGCATGTCAGCATAACTAATTAGGTTATTCTGTTACTGTAGATCCCAGTCGAGTCTCGCAGGGACCGAAGTCAGCGTAAAAGCTACCTGGGGTTTTTGTAAGCGTTGCATGGCAAGTACCCTGACCATTCTTTTATTGTTCAGTACATATGGATAAATTATTATTTTATTCTCGTACAGGAACAGAAATGTTTTAAAGTACGTATCCCTTGTAGTTATAACTAATTGTTTAAATCTGTTTTGGGGAAAAGTAACTTCAAAAGGTACCTATCTCAAAAGAAAACAATTTGCGAACCAGCTTTTACGTTTGCTGTTAAATGAATGGTTTTAAAATTGAGATAGGTACAAGTGTTTTGAAAACTGGATAAAATGATCATATATTGTAATTATTTGTATCAATATATGATTATTATGTGAATATTATATGAATTTTTGGTGAATTATCTGATGATTAATAATAATATTTGGATGTTGTATATAATAAAATGTGAGTATGTTAATTTTAATATGTCCAGAATAAAATATAGATAATTAAGATTTTTTTGTTAATTTATGGAGTGTTATATGATTTTATAATGAATTATGAATTATTAATTATTTTCTGAATAATTACAAAATTATTTTATAAAGTCGGGAATCGTCCGATTTCAACTATTTTTACGTTTTTACAACCCAAAACTCTTCCAAAAGCTCCTTCCTAACCAAATTTGGTAATTCCGGACATTTTCCGTATTTTGACTTTTTCGATCCGGATTACGGCTTGGCCCGTGCGCGGCCCGGCGCAAGATTTTCGATACGATAATCATTTCGATAAATCAACAAAACCCGTATTCTCAAAAGACGGGATAATATTACATTATTTTCGTATAAAGTGTTTTATAAAAAGCCCAGTTGGGATAATTATCCAAAACTGATATCAAATTGGATCGTTATTGCAGTTACTTAGCAGCTAAGCAACTAATTTAACGATCTAAAACAATCCAGAACAAACCAATATTCCGTAAATATAAATAGCATGTTTCTTATTTCATTTTATTCGTTTATTCATTTACAACCAGTAAAAATATAGTAATTACAGAGAAAAACCCTAAAAACGATACGTTCTTGGAAATCAAACGCACGAACGAAGGTGTTACCGAACTCCGATTTAAGCGTGTAATATATCAAAACGAAGCTCTCGAAAAGTACTTTCTGAATCAATCAACCATTTTAGTGCAGCAATTAAGGTAATTTTCTTATTTATTTATTTGTATTCGAATTATTTGATGATTAAATTATGAAAAATTGTTCTTGATATTTTTGATATGGTTTGATGTCATAATCATGTAGAGAATAATTTTCTGATCATTTTGGTATATTATATGTTTGATTTTGAGCTTCACATCATATAGAAACGGGTGTTTGATTTTCGAAAAATAAAATTAGGGTTCTTGTTCAAGAACAGTTTTAATTGATTTTGGGTATTTTTGATTTAAGGGTTATTGATAGATTCTGATGCTTGGAATACCTTTTGGATGTAATTTGCAATCGAATTGTATAATGATTTGAACCAAACGATTCCTGGAACTATATAGCCGAGTTTTTGGGTTTTGTAAAATTTTCAAATCGATTTTTATGATTATTCTGTGATCGTGGATTGATTTTGATTGCAAGAACAGATTGTATATGACTCCAGCTTTATTTTCATCTATAAATCGTCAATTTTGGTTGCGTTTTGACCAAATTCGTTCTTTCGCCGGAAAGTTTGATGTATCGCCGGACTATGGTCGCGTTTTGGCCGGAATCGATGAGCTCAGGATTGGTAATACTCGCTGTTGCATTTTCTGTGTTGGTGAGGCAATTTAGAACCGAATCGAGGCAAAGACCAGCCAAGATGGTTCAGTTTTGGTTGTTACCGGAGATAGCCGGAAATGGCTTTACGCCGGCCGGTTTTCCGGTTTTTTTTTTCTAGATTTCGGCGGCTGTTCTTCAGCTTTCCGGCGAGTCTGACTGGTCAACCGCTGTTTGATCCTCCTGGTTTCAATGCTGTTTTAGAAAAACTGTTTCTGGAATTCTAATTTTAAAATAAATCAAAAATTCTGTTTTTAATTTCTAAAATTCATTAATTGATATTCTAAAAATTATTTTAATTCTAAAATAAATCCTAATTAATAAATTAATTAATATTAGTTGATAATTAATTATTTAATTAGTTAATTAATTTAAATATTAATTGATTAATTAATTTAATTAGTTATTAATTAATTTTAATTGATTATTTAATTAGATTTAATTATTTATTTTTGATTTAAAAATTCCGGAAAATAGTTTCGAGCTTTAAAAGATTATTTAAAATTATTTTCCAGACTCGATAATTATTATAAAATTATTTTAAGGTCATATTTAGGTATTCAAACCTTATTATTTAATTATTAAATGATTCAAAGACCGTTTTAATTCCGAAAAATGTTCAAAAATTCATAATAAATCAACCGTTCGTCCGTTTAATACGAAACGAACGCCTCTAGACTTAGAAAATTATTTTGCTTTTATTAAAAATATTTTCGAGACCTAAATTCCTTTGTATCTAAAGGGCGTTTATTTTATGGATTATTCCGAGTCAAATTGATCGATAAAATATTCTTTTCGACCCAATTTCAATTCTAAACATATCGAGACCTATCTTTTGACGATGCAACTTATGCACTACATGAATTACGTGATTATGTGTTATGTGGATAATATGATTACATGCCCTATGTGTACGTATTATGTGAATAATGAGTCAGCGTAGTCTTTTAAACGTTATCTGAATGAAATGTGATTCTTATATATTATTATCGGGCGGGGAGACGATAGGGATAAGTGTATAGACTAATCAATTATATATTGTCAGTTCATTGAATAGTATTATTTGTGATAGATACACATAGTGCAAGACGTTCAAAGCCAGATAGAGATTGTAGAAGTAAAGCCTCATTGCGTGTAGTACTGAAACGATTGGATTCAGAATAAAGATAAACCTAAGAGGGTAAATGATAAGAAAGGTCAAGTAGCCCGTCAAGGGTAATACAAATGCGACATGACTGAGTGATATGACAGCTAGTGAAAGATCAGAGGATTATCAATTGAGGCAAGTATTCCTAACCTTTCTCCTTAAATACTGCAAATATTTATTCACTCCTATTCTAAGTTCAAAATAGTTAACTGTTTTATATTTCACTGCAATTACTCTTATTATGCCAGTTCTTTTTATTATTGTTCCTATAATTCGATTGCTCTCTTGAGCAAATACCCATTCGTTCGGGTTATTTGCAAACCCTGATTTAGAATGTTTTGAAATCAAAATGATTTGATATCAAAATACTCTACGAGCTGGATGATTATTATGAGGACCAGTGATGAGCTGGATCCTATGGGCCGGAGATGGACCGGACCCTTAGGCCATAGTTTCCTGGGTACCCCATATGTTGGTTGGGTCTATGCAGTTAGGTATAGATCCGCAATATCTCCTGACTGATCAAGCAGGTTATAGTGCATATGTTGGTTTCTAGTGTCCAGTCTAATTTATTGTTGATCTCCATTAACAGCATTCCTTCCCGAATAATTCATAATTACAAATCAAACAAATAGTTGATTCAAAAATATGAAACATTGAAACGATCACAGTTCTTTTATAGAAAAAGGTGATTTATTATTAAAGGCCAATGAGGGCCAATGTTTTGTTCGCTCAACTATTTAAATATGTAAAGACGTTTTTAAAATCATTCAACAATCGTTTCCAGGAGTTTTCTGATCTGATACCAGGAAACCATTTATGATACTTGCTGGGCATTTTTTGCTCACTCTTGCTTTGTGAACTCTTATTTCTTTCAGTATCAAATGAGGACAAAAGTGAATAGCTTTTAATAGACAGCAAAAGTGGTGAGATTCCAGCCGAAGAAATTTGGAGGTGTCAGAGTGATCAATACAAGGAAAGTAGTAATAAGGTAATGGAATTGTATTTAAACAATGTAAATTTTAGATGGTTAGATTCTCGTTTCACACTATAACCTGTAAGTGATCCTGAATAATGAGGGGTTATCTGTATATTGATTTTAATATACAGGTTTTTATTATTTAAAGTTGTGTAGTGACACCCAATCCTGACCCCGGATTTGTGGGCGTCATAGTTGGTATCAGAGCTACAAGTTATTGGTCACTGAAAGAAGAATAGGTGAGTGTAAGATATGAGTGATAGGTCATATGAGATAGGGAAGATCCTAGGAATACTCATTTTAAGTTCGAATTGAGTGCGAATGAGGACTAGCAGGTCCGATACAGAATCGGTAAGCCAATATTATTGAGGGAGGTGTACGGCGAATATCGTAACGCTATAGGTATATTGAATTCTCCGATCCTACAATAATGAGGAATCGATAGATTGACGAAGACTGGATATGTTACCCTATGTTTCATACAGTTTTGGAGAAGATGCGATTGAGTCTTGTGAGAACTTCGCGTAAGAGAGGCTAGGTAATTTTTGGGTACGATTTAACTTAGAATTAGGTAGTAGGACGAGCTTCACGCTAGAGGCAACATGTAACACCCTCCAAATCCGGGTATAGATTTGGGGCATTATTAATAACAATTATAAACTAAACCTGCACAAGCGGAATATAAATATAATAATTACCCCGAACTACTGCTACTCAGGATCTTTTAAGGTTAAGAGTTGAAAACAAGAACAACACACTAACTTTATTACAAACCCAAATAAAAACAATCTGTCTCAAGAACTCTCTTTGATACAAAACTTTATTATATCTACATTCTCACCACATAACTTTTATTTAAAACACACGAAACTTTTATTCAACCCAACATCACTACTTATCCTGTTACACCTGATCTGGTAACTCAAAGCTCTCTTCGGGAATAGGAAGGAACACTCTTGGTATAAGAGGGTCCCGCTGCTTGACTCGCTTCTTGACTACGCGGGTCCTGATGGGTTTCATTCTCTACCTTAACTGTAAAACAATAGGAATAACAATAAAAAGGGATGAGCCAAAATTGCTCAACAAGCCTGCAACAATATATATATATAGTATAAAGAGAGAAGAATAAGTGAACCAATAAGCTGCTGGTTTGAACAGCCATCTGTATCTATATAGGATAATAATTTACCAACACTGGCGAGTGCCAAATGAACAAGACTGAAAACAAGAACCAACATATGCACTATAACCTGCTGATCAGTCAGGATACAGTGCGGATCTATACCCAACTACATAGACCCAACCAATATAAGGAGTACTCAGGCAACTATGGCCTATTAATTAAAGGTCTGGGTAAAACCCAGCCCATATAGTAACCATCCAGTCCAAAGGGTAGCATCCGGAACAATAAGAATGCTTTTGATGTATCCCAATACCAGGATATATCAAAGTATATGTAACAAGGGTAAAAGTATAGGAATACGAATAAAGGATTCAATAAATTGGGAGAAATCAAGAATCGAAATGAAATAGAAACAAGATTCAATAATTGTGTAATAGTGTATATGAATAAGAATTATCAAAGATAACTAATATGGGAAAATGAGGTATAATTCAATATTCTGAATTTAGAATAGGGGAAAACTTGCCTTGTGCGTACTTAACCTGGTTCAACTCACCGCCTTCTGTCCCTAGACTGATCGGCCTTGCTGACACTAAACTAATCATAGAAAGATAGTCGTTTAGATAAATTACTATATACGTGTATCTCAAATTGATATTACACAACCTATCTATCTACCCATGCAGTTTCTATCTGACTCGCGTATATACACATATAATTATATAGCACGTATGGTTCACATAACCACGTAAAGCACATAACACATAAAGCACGTAATTGATTTTTGGACTTATAAATATTTTTGGAATCGATACTAGACTCATATATATATTAACTATCCCTATCTGATTTTATTGCAATTTTTCGGGATTTATTTGACTCGAATATACCCCTAATAGGCCTATAAACGATTAACTAACACAAGAACACTCTCTTCAGGAAGATATTATAACTTACAATTATTTTTATTGGATTCGTTTAATTTTTCTGAGTCTAGGGGTCTTCGTTTCGCTCAAATCGGACTAATGGTTTAATTATTATGAATTAAACAAGATTTAATTAATTAATAATTAATTATAAATAATTAATTATAATTAAATAATCCTTAATTATATTTTTAAATAATTAATTAATAATTATTGTATTTTAAAATAATTAATCCCTAATTATTAGGATTAATTACTATTTATTACAATTATTTACAAATTATTATTACTTATTTGATTAGATCGATTATTTATAAATAAACAATCGATACAACTAACCGATACGCTATTTATCGAATAAATACTAATTACTCGAATTATAATCTAACTTCAACGATTAACTACTCGTATAAATACGAGCTATTCGCGATCCTCGCATAATTATCGAATCGCTATTATTATTACTATACCTATACGATTAATTAATCAATTAATTAACTGTATTTAATTATTCGATACGAATAATTATTACGATATTCTTCAAATAAATTATCGCTCGAATAAAAATTCTAATTATCGAATCAGTACTCGTATAAATACGAGTTACTCGTAATATTAACTAATTATCAGATTATTAATCATATTATTTAATCCTTATTTATTAATTAATTACCTAATTATTAATTAATTAGATAACTAATAAATAATTAGATAAATAATTAAATTCGAATTTATAAATTAATTAAATAATTTGAAAATTAATTATAATATTTTTCAAAATTTAAAACTGATTTTTATTTACTTTTTAGAATTACTAAAACTAATTTCTGATTTTAGAAAAATAAAATAAATATTAAAATACCAGAAACATAAAAACAGGAACAGGGTTTGGGTTTTTAGGATCAAACCCCGGGTCGAAACCGGGTTGGAAACCGGGTCGAACCCGGGTTATCGGGTCACGAAGAACGCCCAAAATCCGGCAATTACTCCGACGACGGCGGGGATTTTTCCGGCGAATCAACCACGACAAAACTCAGTTTTTCAGGCATGATTCTTCTGGGGTTTCAATCCACAACGCCCCCAGAACCTTCCTCCTCCTTCCCTCGTCAAGAACACGGCTGTCCCGTCGCTTAAACCACCAACCACAGCGGCGGCGTCGCCGCTTTCCGGCGAGGCTAAATCCTAAACGAAACTCGATGAAACCGGTGCGGTTCGATCAGAAATCTAATGATCTATTCAACCCAACCAACAAAATCAACAAACAACAACTAGAAATCAAAACCCGAATTTGAGAAATAATCCGAAAAAATGAAATTAAAATCAAGAAATAAAATACTAAAAATAATGGCATAATCAGAAACTACGATTCCTGGGCTTCAATTTGACTACTTACATGAGCGATTTGGATGCCGGAATCACCTTCAAATCTTCCATTGAATTTCTGCCCTGTTCACCAACAACCCTAGTTCTTGATTTTTCTGAATTTTCTGATTTTTTTATTATAATTAACTATTTAATTAACAGTAAATCAGCTATTTATATTTATGAAAATAATACCCCTAAATAAAATTAAGGGGCTAATTACACTCCTAATAAAAATATTTGGCCCCAATTTTTATAATTTTTGGGTATTAATAATGAATTTTTAAATATCCAATAAATACAAAATTAATGTTAAAAATTCCCAAAAATTTTGAATATTTCAAAAATGCAAAGAAAAATGATATATGATAATTTCATGATCATATAAAAATAAAAATGTGATTTTTTTGGGGTTTTTGGTACCGAAAGGGGTCCGGAAAAGTCGTTTTTCGCGAAAAAGGTAAATTTGTAAATCGTCTAGGGATTCAGAATAGCGATATGGTATAGGGCATTTTTGGCAAAATAGGGTCAATGATTTTGTTTGAATTACGGGCTTTTAAAACATGGTTTTGAGCTGTACTAGTTTTAATATAAGATATATAACTTACGATAAAACACTCAATAAATATCCAAAACTCGTTTGGATCAAAACAGACAACACGTAACACATAGCAGTTAGGGTTTAATGACTCAACACAGCTAATCACATAATACACATAATTTATCTTTATTATAATATAATACAAGCGTAATTTCTCGGTCGTTACATTCTCCCCCCCTTAACAGGATTCTGTCCTCAGAATCATACTATGAAAATAACTGAGGATACTTTTCTAACATATCACTCTCGAGCTCCCAGGTTGATTCTTCAACCACTGGGTTTCTCCACAAAACTATCACTAATGACACAGACTTATTTCTTAATACCCTCTCTTGTCTATCTAGAATTCTTATCGGCTGTTCTACATAAGACAAATCTGCCTGAAATTCTATTAGCTCATATTCTATTACATGCCTTGTATCAGGGTTGTACTTCTTTAGCATAGATACATGAAATACGTTGTGAATATGTTGCATATGGGGTGGTAAAGCTAACTCGTAAGCAACCTTCCCAACTTTCTTCAAAATTTCAAATGGTCGGACGTAGCGAGGTTTCAATTTGCCTTTGTTGCCAAACCTGGTTAATCCCTTCCATGGTGATACTTTTAGCAGTACATGCTCTCCTTCCTGGTAGTCCATATCTTTTCTGGATTGATCGGCATATTTACGCTGTCGATTCTGCGCTGCTTCAAGTCGCTTGCGGATAAGTTCTACTTTTTCCTTGGTTTGTTGAATCAGTTCTGGACCTAGAATCTTGCATTCTCCAACCTCATCCCAACATGTAGGTGATCTACACTTTCTCCCATATAAAGCTTCATAAGGTGGCATTCTGATACTCGCTTGATAGCTGTTATTGTAAGAAAATTCCACTAGCGGTAAGTGCTCGTCCCAATTGCCTTCAAAGTCTATTGCGCATACACGTAGCATATCTTCGATTGTTTAAATTATCCTTTTGCTTTGCCCGTCCATTTGTGGATGATAAGCCGTACTCATGTTCAACTTCGTTCCTAGACATTCTTGGAATTGTCTCCAAAATCTTGAATTAAAACGGGGATCTCTATCCGATACAATCGATATGGGTACTCCATGACATATTACGATTTCCTTGAGATATAAGTGCACTAACTTGTCCATTGAAAATCTTTCATTGATCGGAAGAAAATGTGCTGATTTCATCAATCGATCAATGATAACCCAAATTGCATCATGATTTGCTTTCGTCCTTGGAAGTCCCACTACAAAATCCATAGCTAAGTGCTCCCATTTCCATTCGGGAATATCTAGTGGTTGTAGTAGTCCGCTCGGGCGTTGATGTTCAGCTTTCACTCTTTGGCACGTATAACACTTGCTGACCCATTCCGCTATCTCTTTCTTCATATTTGGCCACCAAAAGTTTTTCTTCAGGTCTCTGTACATCTTTGTGCTTCCGGGATGAATTGAATATTTTGAACTATGAGCATCTTGTAAAATGTTCGCTTTTAGTTCTGGTACGTTAGGTATCCAGATTCTCGAAGCAACACGAAAAATTCCTTTAGCGTCATTCTGACTGGTAATCTCTTCTCCTGTCAAATTGTCGATATCCTTGTTCATTACTTCTATTTGACACTTTCTTATTTTCTCCAATAGTTCTGGCTGAAAATTCATAGCGTAAATCATTTCGGTAGAACTATCTGGTACACGAACTTCAATCTCCAATTTATCGAATTCCTTGATTAAGTCCTCTGAAGACGTTAACAGGTTCAATCGTTCCTTTCGACTTAACGCATCTGCTACTACATTGGCCTTGCCTGGATGATAATTGATTGAAATGTCGTAATCCTTGATTAACTCTAGCCAACATCGCTGTCGCATATTAAGCTTCTTTTGGGTGAAAATATACTTCAAACTTCTATGGTCCGTATAAATCTCATATTTTTTGCCATATAGATAGTGTCTCCAAAGCTTCAGTGCGAACACAATAGCTGCTAGTTCAAGATCGTGCGTCGGATATATTTGTTCATGCGGCTTTAGCTGTCTGGAAGCATATGCGATCACGTTTCCATATTGCCATGTTGCATCAAAGCACATCCGAGTCCTCGATACGAAGCATCGATGTATATGACAAAGTCTCCTTGATCATGAGGTAAAACAAGCATAGGTGCGGTTACGAGTCGATTCTTCAATTCTTGGAAACCGGCTTAACATTTCTCGTTTCATTCGAACTTTTCATTCTTTCGCGTCAACTTCGTTAATGGTGTGGCTATCTTTGCAAAATCTTTAATGAATCTTCTGTAATAACCAGCTAACCCCAAGAAACTTCTGACTTCAGTTGGCGTCTTTGGTCTTTCCCAATTTAAAATAGCTTCAATCTTTACGGGATCCACTTGAATTCCTTCAATACTAATGATGTGTCCTAGAAACTATACTTCTTTTAGCCAAAATTCACATTTTGAAGATTTCGCATAAAGCTGCTCCTTTCGTAACGTCTCCAATGTCGTTCTTAAGTGTGCTGCATGTTCTTCTTCCGTCTTCGAATAAATCAAGATGTCATCAATAAATACAATGATAAACTTATCCAAGTACTTCTTGAATACTCGATTCATCAAATCCATAAACACTGCAGGTGCATTTGTTAGTTCAAAAGCCATTACGAGAAATTCATAATGTCCGTACCTCTATCATTGGAATATCTTCTGCCTTGATCTTTAACTGATGATAACCTGATCGTAAGTCGATTTTTGAAAACCATGCTGCTCCATTCAGTTGATCAAATAAGTCATCGATGGGAGGTAAAGGATATTTATTCTTGATAGTTAACTTGTTCAGCTCACGATAATCAATACACAGTCGCATGCTACTGTCCTTCTTTTTCACGAACAATACTGGTGCACCCCATGGGGATACACTTGGCCTTATAATTCCTTTGTCGAGAAGTTCTTGTAACTGCTTTGCTAATTCCTTCATTTCAACAGGTGCCATTCGATATGAAGCTTTCGAAATTGGTTCAGTCCCTGGCGCCAAATCAATAGTGAACTCAATTTCTCGATCCGGTGAAAGTCCTGGAAGTTCATCTGGAAAGACATCGGGAAACTCACAAACTACAGGAATATCTTCAATCTTCGGACTTTCTTTGTTGGTATCCAATACGTAGGCTAAATAAGCTTGACATCCTTGGTGTAACAATCGTCTCATCTGCATCAATGTTAAGAATTTCTGCTTTTGCTTTTCACATTTAAATGTTACCGTTTTATTTTCTTCAGTTTGCAATTTCACTTTTTTATTTGTGCAATCAATCTGAGCATTATTACTAGCTAGCCAATCCATTCCTAAAATAACATCAAACTCTCCTAACCTGAAAGGTATCAAATTAACTGAGAAATGACATCTCCCTATCTCAATATCATAACTTGGGCATACTTGATCTACCATAACCTGATCATCATTTGCTAGTTTTATGACTAACACTTCATCTAACCACTGAGTCTCACAATCCATCTTATAGATAAAATCTTCAGAAATAAAAGATCTAGTAGCTCCTGAATCAATCAATACTAGAGCATTTATGGAATTCACAGGGAGCGTACCTGCAACCACATTCGGACTTTGTACTGCTTCCTTCATTGACATGTTGAAAGTCCTTGCCCTGGGCTGATTTTGTGGTGGTAGTGGAGGTGGAGGTAATGCTAAACCCCTTTGAATACTAGCGGCCATTGCAACTCCTCTGCAGTCTTTGGCAATATATCATTTTCTTCCATACTGGAAACAAGTGACCTCTGCTCTTCCCATCGGACATTCTCCAGAGTAGTGTCCCCTTTGCTTGTACTTGAAACACGTGACATTTGGCTTGTTGCAAATCCCTGTATGCTTTTTACCACATATTCTGCAATCAGGTATAGGCGGTCGGATAAGTCTTTGCTGAGTTGGGGCAGAAAGTCGATTACCCATCCTCTTGTTGTTTTGTTCTGGTCTCCTGGCATTTACTTTTCCCCGGGCTTGAAATCCCGGCCTTTTGTTGAAACGGTTCTGGAAATTTCCTGGTCCATTCTCTTTTTGAGCTGTTTCACTCTCCCCTTCAATGATCATGGCCTTCTGAACAATAGCCGTATAAGTCGTCAGCTCAAATACAGCTACTCTGCTACGAATCCATGGCTTCAGTCCCTGCTGGAATCTCTTGGCCCGCTTTTCATCCGTATCCACTTGCTCAGGAACAAATCTGGCCAATTCAGTGAACTTGGTCTCATAATCCGCGACCGATAAGTTGTCTTGTTTCAGCTCCAGGAACTTGATCTCCATCTGATTCTTCATAAAGCGAGGAAAATATTTCTCTAGGAAAAGATCAGTGAATCTATCCCAGGTCACCACACCTTCTCCTTCCAAAGCTTTCTTCAATTTCCACCAGTAATTGGCTTCACCTTTCAGAAAGTAGCTAGCGAACTCCGTTTTCTGTTCTTCCTCAACTTTCACCAACGTAAAAGCCTTTTCTATCTCCTTCAGCCAAACTCTTACCTTTGTAGGATCCGTGGAACCGGCAAATTCCGGAGGCTTTACCGATTGGAATTGCTTGAAAGTGACTGTAGGTGCTTCTGGTGGTACTTGATATCCTGGATGAGCGGCTTGCTGTAGCATTTGTTGTTGAAACTGTTGTTGTTACTGCTGCATCTGTTGTTGCATCATCACCATCTGTTGTTGCATGAGATGAAACATCTGATCCATCTGGTTATTATCGTTTTGGCCCTCGGTATTTCCGTTGGACGGGTCAGGTCGTGCTTTTCTTTTAGGTGCCATTTTTATGATAATAAACAATGGGTTCTCTTAATAACAATATACTAAACAGGTATTATGGAATAAAAACAGTCTTTATAATATTAAAACAACGTTAAAACAGTTGATATTGGGAAAGAAAACAATTTATTAAATATCTAAATAAATAAAACAGTGCGATGTGTAAATAAATCTTTTTTTTAAAATAATTTTAAAAATTTTGAAAACATAAAGGGTAAAATATGATTGTAGATAAAACAACATCTTTAATATATGTAATGGTAAAACAATGAAATAAATGTAAATGCTTAAATGACTGGGAAATAAAGAAAACGTGAAAAGGTTCATCTCATATATATATATATATAGGTAGGACACCAGATGCAGGTGTCAATGCTTGATACAAAAGTCTGCGATATGTCAGTCATACTACTACTGCTATCAGTCAAAACTAGTAGCTACACTCATACAAACTAGTCATACAATACTATGTTGCCTCTATCTATAAAAATATACAAGATACAACACTCCTCCATCTGCTAGTATCAGAATCCTGGTGGCACATTGTAATATCCGGAAAATTATGTGAATATTATATGTTAAATAAATAAATATTGTGTGTTTTATAAATTTAAAGTAATTGTTGCTATGATATGAGATGTTATAACTGTTATGTATGTTTCTGTATGGGCCAGAAAATTTTTCGGTTGATTAAAATATGCTTAAACTGCAATTATATGAATCTATCTGCAATCGGGACGCGTAATTATCAGCATCTTCATTAGGATACCTGTTTTATTTGATTTTATACGTGTGATTGTATTTTACGTGTTTTCGGGATTTTCTGGTAATTTTTGGACCAGTGTATGATTTTATAATGCATTATGGATTTATTAATTATTTTCCCAGTAATTACAAAATAAACTATGTGTATGGGTTCTGTCAGTTGGATATTACTTTTGTTAATATCTTTATTAATTAGATGAGATTATTGGTGTTCGAGTATCATTGGTGTAATTAGTTGTGTTATTTTGTTTTATAATTAAAAGTGATTTTGTCAAAAAATTACTTTCATAAATATTTGATTATCTCTAAAATTATTTTTAATACTTCATAATTTTATTTATTATTTTTAAAAATTTATAAAATTTAGAAATCAATATTTCAGTGAGTATTTAATTTTAAATGATTTTATGATTTCATTTATTTGTAAAATCCGTATTTAATTCCAAAATTCTTCAAAAATTATGAAACTAATATTTATTTATGTTTGGAATATTCCGAGAGTTTTAAAATTATTTTTGGAATTTTCGGAGTTAGTTTTACCCGCGCATCGATTCGTATAATTGATAAAAGTGGTTATAAATTGCGTTTCAGAAATTGTTTTAAATTTCGAAATTTATGTTTCGATAAATTTCGGGATATTTGTAACCTTATAAAGCAATTTTTGTAAATTCCTGAAGTTATTTTACGTGCACCTCGATCCGTTAAATTCGAATTTCTAAACAAATCAAGTCTCAGAATTTTCGTAATTTCCAATAGTACGTACTTGACTAATAGAAAATTGTACTACTTGTACTAGCAGGTGTACTATGTAATTTAGTGGGATGAGGAATAAAAAAAAATATATACATTTATTAAACCCCCATTTCGGTTCTTTGCTTCGGGTTTCTTCTGCGTTCGCCGAACTCCGCCCCTATTCCGGTAAAGTGCCGCCGGAAAGATCTTCTTGGTGGTTTCTGTTGTATGTACATATTATTATGTGTGTATATGCGCCTGGATTGGTTGATGTTGGGGTCCTTGTTGTTGTCTCTGTCATTTCTTTCCAGCCGCCGCCGGCCTCTTTTCCGGCTGGGTGGTCTGGGCGATGCTGTGTCTGCGCGTGTGTGTGTATCAATTGAATGGCTGTGGTGTTAGATGGTGTTGTATTCGATTGTTCTTCCAGTTTGCTATTGTTTGCTTCTTCTTTCCGGCCTATCCTGTTTTGGTTCTGTGATTGTGACCTGCAACTCTGTTGTTGTGCAAATTTCCGGCCACCGCGCGTATGTGCGAGTGGTGGTAGGGAGTTGCTGTAATATTGCTTGGTTTTGCTGTATTTTTCCAGCCGTAGCCGCGCGTGAGCCGCGTGTTGTGGTTTCAGAATTTTCTGATTTCAGTGAAATTAGTGATGAAATTAATTGTTATGTTGGTACTGTTAAATTAATTATTTATCGGAGAAGTTCGTATGGAAACCCGAATTTATCGGGTACCGACGAATTTTTCCGCCGTCGGCGATGAGCCTCGGCGAGCCGACGGTGGACGGTGATGACGATGTTCTGAGTCCTAAATTCTATAAATAAATATAAAATATGAATAAAAATATAAAATATAATTAATTATATTTAATTTGTGTTGGAGAATATGTGAATTGGATTGTAGTTGGTTTGGACTTGATTGTGATTGATTCGACGTCGGGATGTTCGACGGGCAGGCCGATAAACAAAGGAGACGCTGCCCGATTTTCGGGAAATTAATTCCGAAAATACGGGAACGTAACCTATAATTATCGGAGACGTCGAACGAGGATATGTAATTTTACAAAACCTAATTACGTGTTGTTGGGACAAGATATTTTATAAACAAACCGTTCATCCGAACGCGTACAGACTCAGAAAAATATTGCGCTTTCAATAAAAATACTTTTGAGACCTAATTTCTTTTGTATTGCAATGTCATTTGATTTATGCATCAGTTTGAGTCGATATTTGATCGGTAAATGCTAATATTGAACTGATTTTCATTCTGAACGCACTGAGACGTACCTCTTAATGATCTGACTTATGTGTTACATGAAAAATATGTGAGTACGTGTTATATGAATACCATGATTACGTGTTACGTGATATATATGCTATTTGTTTACAGTTTTAAAATGCCATGTTAATTATAAACGGTCGGGTAGATGTCAAGACGTATAGTTACGTCGATTGAGTTTAGTTCTGTCACTTAAGATAGTCTTTTTGTTTATAGAATCGAGTAGCAAGGAGCGCAGTCAATTGTTAGACGGAGATAGTAGCCAGCAGTTAGAAACAGAGTTAAAGTAAGAGGTTATTGAGCATACCAGGCAAGTACATTAACCTCACTTATCCTTCAAGTGACGTTTATTTTGAATTATATTATGCAAGTACCTTTATTTTCATTTATCATTCAATTGATATTGACTCCGAACTTTATTCCTTCGATTCCCATACTATTCTCAGTTTAGAATAGTTAAACGTTTTAAGTATTTCGCTATAAATCACTCTATACAGTGGAACATTGAATTGAGATTAGCAAATAACTAATTGTTCTAGTTATTTCGCCATCAGTTGTTTAGACAACTCCGAACCATGTGACATGGGGAGTTGAATAGATAAGGATGTCATTGATTCGACTCCTTTAATCAAAAATTGTTTCGTGAATTGATTCTTGCTTAGCATAAGGGGCCGAGGCACCGGTCCAGCGTGAGTTATTATACGAAAGTGTAATATCTTGCTAGGCGAATATATGCCTTCTTCATGGATATCCAATAGGTACGGTATGGCTGCGGGATATCGATACCTATATTTACGGTATGGCTGTGGGATACCGGTGTTGTTTCATGACTGATCATCAGGAACAGCATAGTGCATAATTATGTTTTATTAAACTGTCGCTTAAACTTTAAAGTTTATATCAGCTTCTGATTTTACTCAGATATTGTTATTGTTGTTCATTTACAAACTTGATACTGCTTGCTGAGCATTTCTTTCGCTCATACTTGTTTATTATTCTAATATTTCAGCTAAGCCAGAGCAGGCCTGAGTCCCAAGTTTGACCAGAAGTCGAGTGCTTGTAAATAGTGGTGTGTATTCCAGGTAGACTGTTTTGGGACGCTTGGATAGTCTAGAGGTTTGTAATAAAATTTGAATAATCTGTAAAACTAATTAGACTTATGGTTTGTAATAACACTTGATTTGTAGTAATGCCTGTTCCATACTATAACCTGTGATCGATCCAGTGCAGGTAAAGGGGTCGTATTTATTATATTATTCCGCTGTGATTATTTTATTATAATTTAGTGGCAAGTGACCCCCAAATCTAGACCCCGGGTTTGGAGGGCGTCACAGGTTGGTATCAGAGCTACAGGTTATGGTCACTGAAACAGGCGTAGGATTGTCATAGACGAGTCATAGGAAGATCACATAAGATAGGCGCGTGTAGTTTAGCTTTTATAGGATTAAATTTAGGATATTGGGCTGGGTTATAGTTAAGTTGTTTAGGTTTTCTGTTTTGTGTTTAGCCTCAGGCCTTGTGTCATTGCCCTGTTATTTTGTTAGTTTAGTTGAGATTTTAAGTAAGGATTTATAAGGTTTGGATAATTCGGAGTAAATTTTCTTTATGTTATTATTCTCGAGATAATAAGCAGGATTATGTGATAATCATGTCGCTTGTGTTAATATGGTAGCAAGTTTATGATATTTTGAGAAGAGATAGTGTTTGCGAACTTTAATATGCTAAGAATTGCTACATATTTGACACAATGCTTGACATATTATTATATATGTTGCTTGTTCTCTTACCAGAATAATGGCTCCAAAGAGAAGGAATAATTCAGGAGAGGGTAGTACCGAAAGCCGTACAGATCCAGCGATTATCCAGATGCTGGGACTGATGCAGCAGCAGATGTTACATCTTACACAGCAGCAACAACAGCAACAACAGCAGCGAGCAGCACCATCTGTAGTGACTTTTAAGCAGTTTCAAGCAGTGAAGCCACCTGAGTTCAAGGGAAGTGTTGATCCTGTGGAAGCCAATGCATGGCTCAAGGAAATGGAAAAGGCTTTTGAATTGGTCGGAGCAGGGACTGAGCAAAAGACCAAGTTTGCAAGTTACTTTCTGAAGGGTGAGGCGAACTATTGGTGGGAATCCGTGCGAGCATTGGAAGGAGGTGAGTTTATACCTTGGGAGAGATTCACAGAGTTGTTCCTGGAGAAATATTTCCCGAGGTATATGAAGAATCAAATGGAGATTAAGTTCTTGAATCTGACCCAGGGTGATCTTACCGTGGCTGAGTACGAGGCTAAGTTTACTGAGTTAGCAAGGTTCGTGCCAGACCAGGTTGATACAGATGAAAAGAAAGCAAGAAGATTCGAACAGGGATTGAAGTTTTGGATTCAGAACAGAGTGGCCATGTTTGAGTTGACTTCATATGTGGCAGTGGTTCAGAAGGCAATGGTGATTGAGAGTAGGAGTGATATGTCACAGAAAGGAAAGGATGGGAAGAAAAGGAAAATAGAAACCTCAGAGGGAGGTCAGCAGTCAAGTAATTTTCAGGGCCGTTTCAACAAAAGGCCAGGATTTCAGGGTAATAGGAATGTGGGATTCAAGAGACCACAATCAGGAAATGGAGGACCAGTCAACCGTTTTCAGAATTCAAATCAGCAGAGGTCCAATCGTCCACCCATACTAGATTGCAAGTTTTGTGGCAGGAAACATTCTGGGATTTGTAAAGCTAATTCTGTGTGCTACAAGTGTAATATGAAGGGACATCATGCCTATGAGTGCCGCAATCAGATGCAAGAAGTTACGTGTTTCCGATGTGGGAAGACAGGACATTATGCCAACAACTGCAAAGAGCAAGTACAAAGTGTAAATGTTCCAAGGATTGCAGGACCATCATCTCAAGGTGTGCCAAGGATTGAAGGACCACCAACAAAGGACCAGTCAAAGGCTAGGACATTCAATATGACTATGAAGGATGCTGTTCAGAGTTCAGACGTGGTGGCAGGTACGCTTCCAGTCAACTCCATAGATGCTAAAGTTTTATTTGATTCTGGAGCTACAAGATCATTTATTTCTCAAAGTTTTGTCGATAAACTGCATTGTGAAGTTAAGTTGTTAGAACAAGCATTAATGATAGAGTTAGCTAATAAGGATCAAGTTTCCGTCGACCGAGTGTGCCCGAAGTGCGATATTAAGATAGGAGGACATCATTTCTATGCCGACTTAATACCTTTTAAGTTGGGAGAATTTGATGTTATTTTAGGAATGGATTGGTTGTCAGAAAATAACGCCCAGATTGATTGTAAGAATAGGAAAGTGAGACTTCAGACTTTGGATAGTAAGAAGAAGATAATATTTCGAGGAAATAGGCAAGAGAAGAAGCTCTTAGCGATCGCTCAAGTGAAAAAGTTATTGCGTCAGAATTGTGAAGCATATTTGGCCCATGTGATAGACACCAGTAAAGAAGTTCCAGCACTAGAAGCGATTCCAGTTGTCAATGAATTTTCAGATGTTTTCCCAGATGATCTACCAGGATTACCTCCCGACAGAGAAATTGAGTTTGCAATTGATCTAGCACCCGGAACAGAACCAGTTTCTAAAGCCCCGTACCGGATGGCACCAGTGGAAATGAAAGAATTGGCATCTCAGCTGCAAGATCTTTTGGAGAAAGGAGTTATAAGACCCAGTGTATCCCCATGGGGCGCACCAGTACTGTTTGTCAAAAAGAAGGATGGGAGTATGCGACTGTGTATCGACTATCGAGAACTAAATAAGCTAACCATTAAGAACAAGTATCCGTTACCAAGGATCGATGATTTGTTTGACCAATTGAGAGACGCTGTATGGTTTTCTAAGATTGATTTAAGATCCGGATATCATCAACTAAAGATCAAGCCTGAAGACATTCCGAAGACCGCATTTAGAACCAGATATGGGCATTATGAGTTTCTAGTGATGGCATTTGGATTAACCAACGCACCAGCAGCTTTCATGGATTTAATGAATCGAGTATTTAAGAAGTATTTGGATAAATTCGTGATCGTGTTCATAGATGACATCTTGATCTATTCAAAAACAGAAGAGGAGCATGTAGAACATTTGAGGATAGTTCTGGAGATACTGCGACAGGAGAAGTTATACGCAAAGTTTTCCAAGTGTGAATTTTGGTTAAAAGAAGTACGATTTCTTGGGCACGTGATTAGCAATAAAGGAGTGGAAGTGGATCCAGCAAAGATTGAAGCCATAATCAACTGGGAGAGGCCAAAAACACCAACGGAAGTAAGAAGTTTCATGGGATTGGCAAGTTACTACAGAAGATTTGTGTAAGATTTTGCAAAAATAGCTACGCCATTGACAAAGCTCACCAGGAAGAATCAAGAATTTGAATGGGATGAGAAATGCGAAGAAAGTTTCCAGGAATTAAAGAATAGATTAGTATCTTCTCCAGTACTAGTCTTGCCAGATGAACAAGGAAATTTTGTGATCTACAGTGACGCATCGTACAAAGGATTAGGATGTGTTCTGATGCAGCATGACAAGGTGATAGCTTACGCTTCAAGACAGTTGAAACCACACGAAGAGAAGTATCCAACGCATGATCTGGAATTGGCAGCTATAGTATTTGCATTGAAGATTTGGAGGCATTATCTTTATGGGGAAAAGTGCGAGATCTACACGGACCACAAGAGTTTGAAATATATCTTTACCCAGAAGGAATTGAACATGAGGCAGAGGAGATGGCTAGAACTAATCAAGGATTACGACTGTACTATTAACTATCATCCAGGCAAAGCAAATGTGGTGGCCGACGCGCTGAGCAGAAAAGAAAGATTGAACATGATAACTTCATCCGAGGAATTAATCAGGGAATTTGAGAAGCTGGAAATAGAGGTTAGTATTCCAAGTATGTCTACAGAGGTGTTGTGTGTAATGTCTTTTCAACCAGAATTATTAGAGAAGATAAGAAGATGTCAAGAAGAAGTAATGAGCCATGAATGAGACAGTTTGACAGGAGAAGAAATAGGAAGTCAAAAGGATGATAAAGGGATATTAAGATTTTCTTCCAGAATATGGATACCCAATATAGCCGAGCTGAAAGATGAAATTCTTCGAGACGCTCACAACTCTAGATATTCAATTCATCCTGGGAGTACGAAGATGTACAGAGACTTAAGAGAAAACTTTTGGTGGCCAAGCATGAAGAAGGAAATTGCAGAATGGGTAAGTAAGTGTTACACTTGCCAGCGAGTTAAAGCAGAACATCAAAGACCCAGTGGATTGATACAACCATTGGACATTCCAGAATGGAAATGGGAGCATATAGCGATGGATTTCGTAGTTGGATTACCGAGGACCAGGGCGAATCATGATGCTATTTGGGTTATTATCGACAGATTGACGAAGTCAGCGCATTTTCTTCCTATCAACGAAAGATTCTCAATGGATAAATTGGTACGGTTATATCTTAAAGAAATTGTGACAAGACACGGAGTTCCAGTATCCATAGTTTCAGACAGAGATCCTCGATTTAACTCAAGATTTTGGAGAAGTTTTCAAGATTGTCTCGGAACGAAGCTGAACATGAGTACCGCGTATCATCCGCAGACAGACGGTCAAAGTGAAAGAACGATTCAGACTATTGAAGATATGCTAAGGGTATGTGCACTAGATTTTGAAGGTAGTTGGGACGAGCATTTACCATTAGTTGAATTCTCCTACAACAACAGCTATCATGCCAGTATTGGAATGCCGCCTTACGAAGCTTTGTACGGTAGAAGATGCAGATCTCCAATATGTTGGGAAGAAGTTGGTGAAAGAAAGATTTTGGGTCCAGAATTGATCCAACAGACGAAGGAGAAAATAGAACTCATTCGGAAAAGATTAACAGCAGCTCAAGATCGTCAACGCAAATATGCTGATCCTACCAGAAAAGATATGGAATTTGAAGTTGGAGAGGCAGTGTTATTAAAAGTTTCTCCTTGGAAAGGTTTATCAAGATTTGGAAAGAAAGGAAAGCTGAGTCCGCGTTATGTTGGCCCTTTTGAGATTTTGAAGCGTGTAGGAAAGGTTGCTTACGAATTAGCGTTACCACCTCACATGCAGCATATTCACAACGTGTTCCACGTGTCAATGTTGAAGCGTTATTTGTCTGATTCGAATCATGTGATTGAATACGAGCCTATCGAGATCCAGCCAGATTTGTCTTTTATAGAGCAACCAGTGCAAATTTTAGATAAGAAAGAAAGAGTACTTAGGAATAAGTCTGTATCTTTAGTGCGAGTCTTGTGGAGAAATCCCAAGGTTGAAGAGTCGACTTGGGAATTGGAAAGTGAAATGCGATCCAAGTATCCTCATTTGTTTTCCTAGGCTGATTCTGAGGACAGAATCATGTTAAGGGGGGAAGGATGTAATATCCGGAAAATTATGTGAATATTATATGTTAAATAAATAAATATTGTGTGTTTTATAAATTTAAAGTAATTGTTGCTATGATATGAGATGTTATAACTGTTATGTATGTTTCTGTATGGGCCAGAAAATTTTTCGGTTGATTAAAATATGCTTAAACTGCAATTATATGAATCTATCTGCAATCGGGACGCGTAATTATCAGCATCTTCATTAGGATACCTGTTTTATTTGATTTTATACGTGTGATTGTATTTTACGTGTTTTCGGGATTTTCTGGTAATTTTTGGACCGGTGTATGATTTTATAATGCATTATGGATTTATTAATTATTTTCCCAGTAATTACAAAATAAACTATGTGTATGGGTTCTGTCAGTTGGATATTACTTTTGTTAATATCTTTATTAATTAGATGAGATTATTGGTGTTCGAGTATCATTGGTGTAATTAGTTGTGTTATTTTGTTTTATAATTAAAAGTGATTTTGTCAAAAAATTACTTTCATAAATATTTGATTATCTCTAAAATTATTTTTAATACTTCATAATTTTATTTATTATTTTTAAAAATTTATAAAATTTAGAAATCAATATTTCAGTGAGTATTTAATTTTAAATGATTTTATGATTTCATTTATTTGTAAAATCCGTATTTAATTCCAAAATTCTTCAAAAATTATGAAACTAATATTTATTTATGTTTGGAATATTCCGAGAGTTTTAAAATTATTTTTGGAATTTTCGGAGTTAGTTTTACCCGCGCATCGATTCGTATAATTGATAAAAGTGGTTATAAATTGCGTTTCAGAAATTGTTTTAAATTTCGAAATTTATGTTTCGATAAATTTCGGGATATTTGTAACCTTATAAAGCAATTTTTGTAAATTCCTGAAGTTATTTTACGTGCACCTCGATCCGTTAAATTCGAATTTCTAAACAAATCAAGTCTCAGAATTTTCGTAATTTCCAATAGTACGTACTTGACTAATAGAAAATTGTACTACTTGTACTAGCAGGTGTACTATGTAATTTAGTGGGATGAGGAATAAAAACAAATATATACATTTATTAAACCCCCATTTCGGTTCTTTGCTTCGGGTTTCTTCTGCGTTCGCCGAACTCCGCCCCTATTCCGGTAAAGTGCCGCCGGAAAGATCTTCTTGGTGGTTTCTGTTGTATGTACATATTATTATGTGTGTATATGCGCCTGGATTGGTTGATGTTGGGGTCCTTGTTGTTGTCTCTGTCATTTCTTTCCAGCCGCCGCCGGCCTCTTTTCCGGCTGGGTGGTCTGGGCGATGCTGTGTCTGCGCGTGTGTGTGTATCAATTGAATGGCTGTGGTGTTAGATGGTGTTGTATTCGATTGTTCTTCCAGTTTGCTATTGTTTGCTTCTTCTTTCCGGCCTATCCTGTTTTGGTTCTGTGATTGTGACCTGCAACTCTGTTGTTGTGCAAATTTCCGGCCACCGCGCGTATGTGCGAGTGGTGGTAGGGAGTTGCTGTAATATTGCTTGGTTTTGCTGTATTTTTCCAGCCGTAGCCGCGCGTGAGCCGCGTGTTGTGGTTTCAGAATTTTCTGATTTCAGTGAAATTAGTGATGAAATTAATTGTTATGTTGGTACTGTTAAATTAATTATTTATCGGAGAAGTTCGTATGGAAACCCGAATTTATCGGGTACCGACGAATTTTTCAGCCGTCGGCGATGAGCCTCGGCGAGCCGACGGTGGACGGTGATGACGATGTTCTGAGTCCTAAATTCTATAAATAAATATAAAATATGAATAAAAATATAAAATATAATTAATTATATTTAATTTGTGTTGGAGAATATGTGAATTGGATTGTAGTTGGTTTGGACTTGATTGTGATTGATTCGACGTCGGGATGTTCGACGGGCAGGCCGATAAACAAAGGAGACGCTGCCCGATTTTCGGGAAATTAATTCCGAAAATACGGGAACGTAACCTATAATTATCGGAGACGTCGAACGAGGATATGTAATTTTACAAAACCTAATTACGTGTTGTTGGGACAAGATATTTTATAAATAAACCGTTCATCCGAACGCGTACAGACTCAGAAAAATATTGCGCTTTCAATAAAAATACTTTTGAGACCTAATTTCTTTTGTATTGCAATGTCATTTGATTTATGCATCAGTTTGAGTCGATATTTGATCGGTAAATGCTAATATTGAACTGATTTTCATTCTGAACGCACTGAGACGTACCTCTTAATGATCTGACTTATGTGTTACATGAAAAATATGTGAGTACGTGTTATATGAATACCATGATTACGTGTTACGTGATATATATGCTATTTGTTTACAGTTTTAAAATGCCATGTTAATTATAAACGGTCGGGTAGATGTCAAGACGTATAGTTACGTCGATTGAGTTTAGTTCTGTCACTTAAGATAGTCTTTTTGTTTATAGAATCGAGTAGCAAGGAGCGCAGTCAATTGTTAGACGGAGATAGTAGCCAGCAGTTAGAAACAGAGTTAAAGTAAGAGGTTATTGAGCATACCAGGCAAGTACATTAACCTCACTTATCCTTCAAGTGACGTTTATTTTGAATTATATTATGCAAGTACCTTTATTTTCATTTATCATTCAATTGATATTGACTCCGAACTTTATTCCTTCGATTCCCATACTATTCTCAGTTTAGAATAGTTAAACGTTTTAAGTATTTCGCTATAAATCACTCTATACAGTGGAACATTGAATTGAGATTAGCAAATAACTAATTGTTCTAGTTATTTCGCCATCAGTTGTTTAGACAACTCCGAACCATGTGACATGGGGAGTTGAATAGATAAGGATGTCATTGATTCGACTCCTTTAATCAAAAATTGTTTCGTGAATTGATTCTTGCTTAGCATAAGGGGCCGAGGCACCGGTCCAGCGTGAGTTATTATACGAAAGTGTAATATCTTGCTAGGCGAATATATGCCTTCTTCATGGATATCCAATAGGTACGGTATGGCTGCGGGATATCGATACCTATATTTACGGTATGGCTGTGGGATACCGGTGTTGTTTCATGACTGATCATCAGGAACAGCATAGTGCATAATTATGTTTTATTAAACTGTCGCTTAAACTTTAAAGTTTATATCAGCTTCTGATTTTACTCAGATATTGTTATTGTTGTTCATTTACAAACTTGATACTGCTTGCTGAGCATTTCTTTCGCTCATACTTGTTTATTATTCTAATATTTCAGCTAAGCCAGAGCAGGCCTGAGTCCCAAGTTTGACCAGAAGTCGAGTGCTTGTAAATAGTGGTGTGTATTCCAGGTAGACTGTTTTGGGACGCTTGGATAGTCTAGAGGTTTGTAATAAAATTTGAATAATCTGTAAAACTAATTAGACTTATGGTTTGTAATAACACTTGATTTGTAGTAATGCCTGTTCCATACTATAACCTGTGATCGATCCAGTGCAGGTAAAGGGGTCGTATTTATTATATTATTCCGCTGTGATTATTTTATTATAATTTAGTGGCAAGTGACCCCCAAATCTAGACCCCGGGTTTGGAGGGCGTCACACACATAGCTCAGCTCCTCCTGCAAAGCCTCTAACACTGCCTCTGTAAGTCCCATCGCCCTGCGATATGCTACCTCTGTACTAATATCCTGCTGCCTCAGATCAGTAAGCTGCTGAGAACTAACTCTGTGAATCTGGTGTAGCCTCTCTCTCAATATGTAGTCTGGTCGTAGTGCTCGGACTGGACCGTCCTCCTGGGTCTCAAACAATCCAAGGATCTCCCTATACTGGTTCTGCCATCGAACCCTCTCCTCTCTCTCTACCTGAAAATGCTGATATGTAACTGTATGATGCTCACGAAGATCCGTGCGAGAACCTCGAGAAGGTAATGGCTCATCTACTACTACCTCATCCATGAACTCCGGTTGTGGAAACTGATATACCCCGGGAACAGGGGCATATATAGCTAGCGGGGCAGGAAATAAGACAGGCTGCTCCATAGGTGCATATACTGGTGGCTCTGCCTCAAGCTCCATGAGTGGAATCTCTGGAATCTCGACTGGTGGCATAGGAATCTGGGGCTCTAGATCCTCCCATTGCGGAAGATCAATCATGTCAGGAATATCGAACATCGGGAACTCTAGTGGTGGAAAATATGGTATCTCTGGCTCAAAATATGGAAAATAATCATCAAAATGTAGTACCTCTGGTGGAGGAGGTATCTCCGGTGCTGGTCCATGTGGCAATGATGGAGGTGGTGGCAATGGAGGAAAAATCTGCTCTGACACTGGAGCCACTACTGGTGCAACCACTGGATCTGTCTCGGTCCGCTCCGTAGACGATGATAAAGAAGCCATCTAATATACATAACAATAATAACACAAAAACAATCAAATCACAATCCTAAAACTCATAACTTCTAATCACATAAACAGACAATCCTAACACTCTTACTTCTATCCTATATGATCTCCCTATCTTATCTTAATCCTAATGTTCTTATTTTCAAGGGTCAAAACCTAAGCTCTGATGCCAACTGTAACACCCTCCAAATTCGGGGTATAGATTTGGGGCATTATTAATAACAACTACAAACTAAACCTGCACAAGCGGAATATAAATATGATAATTACCCCAAACTACTGCTACTCAAGATCTTTTAAGGTTAAGAGTTGAAAATAAGAACAACACACTAACTTTATTACAAACCCAAATAAAACCAATATGTCTCAAGAACTCTCTTTGTTATAAAACTTTATTCTATCTACATTCTCACCACACAACTTTTATTCAAACCACACAAACCTTTTATTCAACCTAACATTACTACTTATCCTCTTACACCTGATCTGGTAACTCAAAGCTCTCTTCGGGAATAGGAAGGAACACTCTTGGTATAAGAGGGACCCGCTGCTTGACTCGTTCTTGACTACGCGGGTCTTGATGGGTTTCATTCCCTACCTTAACTGTAAAACAATAGGAATAACAACAAAAAGGGATGAGCCAAAATTGCTCAACAAGCCTGCAACAATATATATATAGTATAAAGAGAGAAGAATAAGTGAACCAATAAGCTGCTGGTTTGAACAACCATCTGTATCTGTGTAGGATAATAATTTGCCAACACTGGCGAGTGCCAAATGAACAAGACTAGAAACAAGAACCAACATATGCACTATAACCTGCTGATCAGTCAGGATACAGTGGGGATCTATACCCAACTGCATAGACCCAACCAACATAAGGAGTACTCAGGCAACTATGGCCTATTAATTAAAGGTCTGGGTAAAACCCAGCCCATATAGTAACCATCCAGTCCAAAGCGTAGCATCCGGAACAATCAGAATGCTTTTGATGTATCCCAATACCAGGATATATCAAAGTATATGTAACAAGGGTAAAAGTATAGGAATACGAATAAAGGATTCAATAAATTGGGAGAAATCAAGAATTGAAATGAAATAGAAACAAGATTCAGTAATTGTGTAACAGTGTATAAGAACAAGAATTATCAAAGATAACTGATATGGGAAAATGAGGTATAATTCACTATTCTGAATTTAAAATATGGGAAAACTTGCCTTGCGCGTACTTAACCTGGTTCAACTCACCGCCTTCTGTCCCTAGCCTGATCGGCCTTGATGACACTGAACCAATCATAGAAAGATAGTCATTTAGATAACTTACTATATACGTGTATCTCAAATTGATACTACGCAACCCTATCAATCTTCCCATGCGTTTCTATCTTACTCGCGTATATACACATATAATTATATAGCACGTATGGTTCACATAATCACGTAAAGAACATAACACATAAAGCACATAATTAATTTTTGGACTTATAAATATTTTTGGAATCGATACTAGACTCATATCTATATTAACTAGCCCTATCTGATTTTATTGCAATTTTTTGGGATTTATTTTACTCGATTATACCCCTAATAGGCCTATAAACGATTAATTAACACAAGACCACTCTCTTCGGGAAGAAATTATAACTTACAATTATTTTATTGGATTTGTTTCATTTTTCTGAGTCTAGGGGTCTTCGTTTCGCTCAAATCGGAATAACGGTTTAATTATTATGAATTAAACAAGATTTAATTAATTAATAATTAATTATAAATAATTAATTATAATTAAATAATCCTTAATTATATTTTTAAATAATTAATTAATAATTATTGTATTTTAATATAATTAATCCCTAATTATTAGGTTTAATTACTATTTATTACAATTATTTACAAATTATTATTACTTATTTGATTAGATCGATTATTTATAAATAAATAATCGATACAACTAACTAATATGTTATTTATCGAATAAATACTAATTACTCGAATTATAATCTAACTCAACGATTAACTACTCGTATAAATACGAGCTATTCGCGATCCTCGCATAATTATCGAATCGCTATTATTATTACTATACCTATACGATTAATTAATCAATTAATTAAATGTATTTAATTATTCGATACGAATAATTATTAAGATATTATTCGAATAAATTATCGCTCGAATAATAATTCTAATTTTCGAATAACTACTCGTATAAATACGAGTTACTCATAATATTAACTAATTATCGGATTATTAATCTTATTATTTAATTCTTATTTATTAATTAATTACCTAATTATTAATTAATTACCTAATTATTAATTAATTTGATAACTAATAAATAATTAAATAATTAATTAAATAATTAATTTCGAATTTACAAATTACTAAAATAATTTAGAAATTAATTATAATATTTTTCAAAATTTAAAACTGATTTTTATTTTCTTTTTAGAATTACTAAAACTAATTTCTGATTTTAGAAAAATAAAATAAATATTAAAATACCAGAAACATAAAAACAGGAACATGGTTAGGGTTTTTAGGATTAAACCCCGGATCGAAACCGGGTTGGAAACCCGGTCGAACTCGGGTTATCGGGTCACGAAGAACGCCCAGAATCCGGCAATTACTCCAACAACGGTGGGGATTTTTCCGGTGAATCAACCACGACAAAACTCAGTTTTTCAGGCATGATTCTTCTGGGGTTTCAATCCACAATGCCCCCAGAACCTTCCTTCTCCTTCCCTCGTCAAAAACACGGCCGTCCCGTCGCCTGAACCACCAACCACAGCAGCGGCGGCGCCGCTTTCCGGCGAGGCTAAATTCTAAACGAAACTCGATGAAACCGGTGCGGTTCGATCAGAAATCTAATGATCTATTCAACCCAACCAACAAAATCAACAAACAACAACTAGAAATCAAAACCCGAATTTGAGAAATAATCCGAAAAAAATGAAATTAAAATCAAGAAATCAAATACTAAAAATAATGGCATAATCAGAAACTACGATTCCTGGGCTTCAATTTGACTACTTACATGAGCGATTTGGATGCCAGAATCACCTTCAAATCTTCGATTGAATTTCTGCCCTGTTCTTCAACAACAACCCTAGTTCTTGATTTTTCTGAATTTTCTGATTTTTTTTATTATAATTAACTAATTAATTAACAGTAAATCAGCTATTTATATTTATGAAAATAATACCCCTAAATAAAATTAAGGGGCTAATTACACTCCTAATAAAAATATTTGGCCCCAATTTTTATAATTTTTGGGTATTAATAATGAATTTTTAAATATCCAATAAATACAAAATTAATGTCAAAAATTCCCAAAAATTGTGAATATTACAAAAAATGCAAAGAAAAATGATATATGATAATTTCATGATCATATAAAAATAAAAATGTGATTTTTGTGGGGTTTTTGGTACCCGAAGGGGTCCGAAAAAGTCGTTTTTCGCGAAAAAGGTAAATTTGTAAAACGTTTAGGGGTTCAGAATAGCGATATGGTATAGGGCATTTTGGTAAAATAGGGCCAATGATTTTGTTTGAATTACGGGCTTTTAAAACATGGTTTTGAGTTGTACGGCTTTTAATATAAGATATATAACTTACGATAAAACACTCAATAAATATCCAAAACTCGTTTGGATCAAAACAGACAACACGTAACACATAGCAATTACGGTTTAATGACTCAACACAGTTAATCACATAATAATACATATAATTTATCTTTATTATAATATAATACAAGCATAATTTCTCGGTCGTTACACCACAAGTTGATGGAAGCTGATGAAGAACCAACGTTACACGTTTCGAAGACGCCACTGCTACGAGAAGATTCCTATCACTTATCGGGAGTTGTGCAAGGAATGATATCTACCTTACTAGGTATAGGTAATACTAGCAAGAAGATACGAACCTATCTATAGACCGAACATCGAGTCGCATGCGTGGTTGCAAGCATAACGTTAAGGACGACGACAAGAATGTCAAAAATAGTACTAGATGTCAGCATTATGGTAGGATTGCGAATAAAATGGTATATAACGGTAAATGAAGTTTCGTCGACTAATAAGTGTGAACAGAATCCAAGTAAAAGTAGATGATGTACCAAAATGGAGAGACCCTTATATGGGCATTCCTTCAGTTAGATATTTCATTAACGGATTAAAAGAATAACAACTTATATGGTAATGACGACCAAATATTGATTTTCAAAATTTTAAAATGAGATTTCGGAGAAGATTTTCTTAATCAACTTTCAGAAGATTTTTGTATGAAATGAGTTCTACAATTTGGTTGTCAAATTACTATTTATGTTCCTGTTATTATAAACAGAAAATGACCTAAAAAGAAGAATGGATATAGACTCAGTGTTGTTAGTTCGAGGGACTAAGTAGACTCCCCCCCAGCAGGGAGAAAGTTTAAAGTTTTCGTGAAAGACGAGAGTAATCTTTGTTTAAATAATATCAATAATTGAATTAACATGTTAAAACATTATTCGTGAAATTATTAAAACTTAACGAAAATTGTAATTCGAACGGACCGAGGATGATTGAAGGAAATGGAAGACTCTTCCAGAAGATTGGTGAAAAATAATAATCCTGATCGTCGAAGTTGAAGCAATGCGTGATCAATGGTTATTTTATGCAGCATAAATAGAAATCCGAAGCAGTAGTTATAAATTTCGCAAGGACGCAATTATGATCAAATCATTGAAGTATTTAATGTGGAGGCTTTTCCAGACGACATTTCAAAAGTTATAATGTGACCTAAATTGTGAATCTCTCATTCGATTGGTTCTGAAGGTAAAATTAGGTGAAGCGTGGAAGGTGATCAACATCAAAATTCCTCTTCTTAACACGATAGCATATGTTCTTCTTGATTCTTGGATACGTATAAGTTTCTTCTGTGGATAAATCATATGAGGTGAAGATGAAAAAAATTTGTTGTATTCCTTCTAAATTGTTTCTCTCCTCAAATCACTGATTTCTGATTGAGACAAACAGTGTTATGGTATGACGCTTTGTCGAAATGATGAAGAGTCGGGTGGGACGCCACCTAATCATGTGCTGTATGCCATATAGTATGAAAGACTGGCCATCTTGAGTACGAATGATTGTCTCATTCACATCTAAATCTTCACTCATTCTTCTCCCTTCAATTTTATGAATTACAAATTCTCCAAATCGTTTGTGGCATTGTTATTCCTTATTCAGTTTTCAATCAAAATCATATTCACAAACTCTCTTTTTCCGTAAAGTCTGTTCTTTAACGATTTCAAAAGAAATGAAATAGTGTGGCACGTGGAATCATACAACAAACATAGATATGACTGCAAACCGATAAATGGTGGACATCTGTGGGTAAGGAAGAAGAAATTCATCAATAACATGGACGTGGTGAAGACATCAAGTTAGACCGTTGTTCATGTTATGAGGATCTCATCAGTACGATAGATTGCGGTAACATGACGCACATTAAATCAGAGGATTTCAACGTGAAATGAATGGTTAGCGAACCGTAACGAATAAATTAGTCATAAACTAAGGAAGTAAGGCTGTATGGAAGCGAACAAATGTCGGGACAACAATCAGAGATCAAGGGAATTCTGAACAATGACTCAGACAGGCAATCAATACGTGAAACATCCCTTCGTCGCGGAAAGATATTTATCATGAAGATTCAAGATCGAAGAAATCTTAATTGCAAACAAATTCTGAACGTGTTTTTCCAGAAATTGTGAAGTTCTCTACCTTGAGTAAATAAGTTATGGTGAATTTAATACCCATAAGCGGGTCAGAGACGAAGGTTCGATAAGGGAACATAAGTGGAGATGAATAAATGGTGACTCGACTGTGAAACCTTTTAAGAAATAATGATTTGACAATTGAGATTCCACCAGACTGTGGCAATAATAATGAAAACCATGCGTAGTTATTAAAAGATAAATGGATTAGTTAATAAAATTAAGTGCGTATTGTCAACAATAGATGATTGGTGTGACCAATGAAAGGTTGCGGTATAATTTTTAGAAGTAACTATACACAATTAGTAACAACAATAAATAAGTTAAAATACTCGCGAAATGAAATATTGAGACACGAGATAAATTTTAAAGCTTACTGATAAAATTTTGTAACATTCTGAAAGAACTGGGAAGGAAGTGGTTATGTTAATCCTTGTTGATTTAAGACCTTAAGTCTCATTTCAAAAGATATATGTTATGCCAATTAATCATACCTATACTAATCAGAATGATATAATTCGAACTAGGGTGGATGGATGAATTTGGTTGATGGAAGTGGATGGATGTGATTGTAGATGATTTGGTAGATTGATGGTGTCGGCTTGAGTCCGACTGGTAGTCGATGGTATAGGAGAGGTGCTGCCCAAATTTTCAGAAATTACTCTACATATAAGGATAAAGAAGTATATTCTCACTTCCAGTTGTATTCCAAATGGTTGTGATTTCGGTTCTTGAGAAAGAATGTTATGATCGAACTGACTTTATGTAATTGGTCTTTGATTCTAGTTAGCTAGTCTTTACTCGGTTTAAGTGATCAGTTAAAAGAGTTAATTGATCAACTTTACCAACTAATGGTTAGCTAAATGGAGATAGCTTCCAATTAGATTGAGTCAAGCTCTAACATGATTTCAGATCCAAAATTAAAGCGGTTAGCAAGTTGAAGGAAGTGATGGCATTAGCAGGAATGGGAAGTTTAGTAGAATTGGTGTGATGTTACCACAGACATGTGAGAGACTTTATCTAGATGAATACGCTCTTTTTGATATAAGAGGAACATAAAGTAATTGGTACATGCTAGTAAGAAGAAAATTTTCAAGAACTGAAGGTTCAAGATAAAGCAAAAAGATTCTATCATCTGTAATAGCATTCCAGGAAGGACTTGAAAGTATACCGATATCGAATGGCGATTGAATACAAGTTTTCGAAAGCTCGCAAATCCAAGTATACGAGGTAAGACGAAGACTAACGAAGTACACATGTGAACTTGGGAAGAAGAAAGGTTGATCAATTAGAAAAAGCCAAATATGCGATCAATGATGATTTAAGTGAGGCTAAGAAAGTAATTATCGATGAATTTGGTAATTCTGTCATTAAGAACTTAAATATTATAAATAGAAGCCTTTATTAACTTCAGAACTGGTTTATCTAATAATGCACATATTAATATTATCAAGAAAGAGACATTCCTTATGTTAGAAGAGTTAATGATTAATGAGAATGAAGAACTAAATAAGAAAAGAAGTGGAATAAAACGGATGATAAAGAAATGTTATAAAGTAATCCAAGATATATTGTAACACCCCCAAATCCGGGGTCGGGGATCCGGGTTATCACGAGTTCCATTTCCCTTAATAACACCCAATCTTAATAATTACTCAACTGCTCTGTACTGTGACCCCACAATAAACACACACACCACACGTTATAGTCTCAGGGATGAACATCCAAAAATAACCACAAGTCATTTTATTCCACAATTATCTGCCCATACACCTTAAAAGGTTTTCTGAATAAATTTACATTTCTTTGCCATTATTACAATTCATAAATATACATAAATCTGGTACATCAAAAGTTGAAAGCCTAGCCTATTGGTAGTTCCTACCTCAGCTACGGCGGCATCAATGCTTCTAGAAAACTGCGGAACGTCTCCTAATCGCTTGCGAATCAGGAGCTTGGTCCTGTTCATCTTTTCTATCTGTTGTTGTGTGATGAAAGAAGAAGGCAAGGGTGAGCAGCAAGCCCACCAAAATAATATGTATAATGATTAACAATATGAGCCTTCTCATAGTACTCATGAAAGTCTTGGTCAAAAGAAATGAACCAAGTTTGATATCTTAATGGGATGAAGTCGTAAAATATTCAGTATATATACATATATACTTTTCAAAATATTGGAAGTCCTCTTCCATGCATAATACACACAGAGTTCCAGTGTATAACTGTATAAAAAATATCGTTGCAAGGTGATCTCATATATCTAACCTTGTCTCAACGTTTTTCTGAAAATCTTTGTCATTCATAAGACAATTATTAACTAGATATAAGTTTAAAAGATGAAGTTACCAAATACTTCACTACACTTATATCATTTATAAAGCTACTTGAACTACCATTGTTCAAAGTATAATGAGCTTTCAACAGTTCTTCACATAGATGAGACTACAAGACAAGATTTGAATAGATTAAATCTTTAAAATATTATTAAAGGAAATGAAGTTATGATATACTTCATTAAGTTCTGATATATATATATATATATATATCCACATATACATCTTCCTTTATACATTTCCTGAAAACCTCTGTCATGTGAAGTATGAACAGAGTTTGAAACATCCAATGAATTTTGGAAAGGAAAGAATTTTGGCATAAACCTGATATCTTACTGATCAGGCAAGGATACCAATAAGTAACCTTTTCTACTAGTAGATGGACGAATTCCCCACTGGTCATCACCCTGGCCCCAATAGGACCTTATGCTGGACTGCCACTCAGCCACTTATGCATTTGATGGACTCCCACTGAGCCACTTACACTATCATGGACGCCCACTGAGCCTATGTTGCTTATGCCGACTCAATAGATGGACTTACTTCCCGAACGTTGGGTAAGTAATCAATTCATTTACCAAAACTGCAACCTTGTTGCGAATATAAAATACACCATAGAGCCGAATCCCCTAGATTTTTGAGCGAGTATTCAAGTCCCCTTAAAATGGAAGATCTTGAATTTGAAAACAAGTTTTGGGATCCGCTCTACCCTTTTTAAATTCATTTTGATGACTCGAAAACATTTTTAAGAATGTTTGGAGTAATACTGATTTATTAAAATAAATCAGTCCCGATATGAAAGAAATATCTGAATATTATTATTTAAATAATATTCCCATAAAGAATAATTGAGGTAGAAGTTGGAAAACTTATACTTGAACTGAATAGCAAATAATCAAAGATATACTTATACGAAAGTAATATCTTTATTTGAATAATCAAAAATAAGTTTGATTATCGAACCTTATTCTTTTATAAACTAAAGAATATTATTCAGTAATAAGTGGAGTCATAATACCTCGAATGAATATTATAAATAATATTCATTAAATAAAAATAAAGGTGTCATAAGTCCTCGAATGAATATTCAAAGTAATATTCATTAAATAGAATTAACAGAGTTATAAGTCCTCGAATGAATATTCAAAGTAATATTCATTAAATTAAGGAGTCATACACCCTCAAATGAATATCCAATTAATAATCATTAATAATATAAACTGAGTCATAAGCCCTCGAATGAATATTCAAATAATATTCAATAATAAAATAAAGTTAAAGTTATCGAATAAACCTTATTCGATTACTATATAACCATATATATATAAGAATATATACATTATCCTCGGGAACATCGACTTCCGGTTTAGAAATATGTTTTCACCTTTGGGTCCCTATACTAAGGGTATATGCAAATTACCGCTATCCTCTAGCATAGGTATTATCAACTGAATCAACAGATATATATGGAAAGAATATGAAACAGGCATGCATAAATATATACCATAGCAGCATGCTTCAATATATTGCAATATTTGCTAATTAACCAACATGCATCTATCGCAAGATAATGCATATACATATATACATCACAACAACAGTTATAACGGGTAGAAAATTTGCCTGAGCGACTGGGGGTTACGAATGGCTCGGGACGAGTCTGGTAACCTATAAGCAACAAGTAAGTTGGAATTAAACCAAAGTCACTTGTAAATCTATACTCTAGCCAACTCAGACTCTAACGCTCCTTTTGCGCTTACTGATTCTCTTAAGTCTCTCGAGTACCCTCGGCTCCACTATTTTTAATAATTTAACCTTTATGAGTTTTAAGGCGATTCCTTCGCGAGTGTCTTACCAACTGCCTAACACTCTTACCATAATTGTTTCATACATTAATTAATCCTTTTTGGTCTTTAACCTATGTTTCAAAGTAAGGCGAGGGGAAAAGTTTCGTTCGCGAAACGCCGTTACTTGAAACGGTCGTTTCTCCTAAACCGTGCATCGGAATCGAACGAACTATATATCAAAACGAAGCTCGTAACACGAGCTATCTAGACATGGCAATGGTCATAATCTAGCAGGGGGTTCTCGGGTCCTAAGGTTATGCACAAAAACAGTCTAAAGAAAATCGGACGTTACGACGGCTATGTTTACGCGATTTCCCAATTTAAAACCATTCAAAACCAACCCAATTCAACCTCAAATCCAACATACAACCCACCTCCATCCTTATCACATCATAACAACCCCAACCAATTCAATTTTAACATTCATACTTATGCCTAAGCTTAACTTTAACCATACTTAAGTTCTTTTAATCAAAACAACAACACTTACCATTCCATTTCAATACCATTTCAATCCCAAACTCTAAATCACCAACATCAAGCTACAATATCACCCTACTAATCAAAATCATCTTATAATACATAGGAATCTAGGGTTTGGAGATGATATACCTTCCTTGAAGTGGTGGGAGTAGCTAGGAAGCCTTAAGAAGCTTTGAGAAGTCTTAGGAATGCTTGGATCTTCAAGGAAAACAAGAAAAATTTCAAGTTAAGAACTTGAAAACACTATTCATTGTCTTTTTCTTTGATTAAATGAAGAAGATTGAGAAGGAATTGATGGCTTAAACTCATGATATAGCCCTAACTAAGCATGAAGATGATTAGGGAATTAACTCACCAATTTAGGAAGCTTGGATCTTTGATTTTGAATTTTCTTGCCTTTTGCAATAGTAAAAAGCCGAGAGCTCTCAAGAACAATGCCTTGGTTTCTTTTTAATTTTGATGAAGAATGAATTTGCTTGGCTTGGTTGATTTGTTTTTGTGTTTGATTTAGTCAATTACCTATTTGCCCTTGATTTTGTGTGGTTAAAAAGCCACCACATCTCCTTCCTTCCCATGTCATGCCTATGTCATGTTGTGATGTCATCCTTCCCTCTTTGTCCTCCTCTCATTGGTTGGGTGACATCACTCACTCTAATCCCTTTGATTAACTTCCTAATTGTTTGCCTAATGACCGCTGATCTGTTATACGGTTCGCTTAACTTTCGTTCTCGTTTATCGTTTGAAGGATCATACCCGGGATCTTATTACTTAGGTTCCCTTAACCTTTCTCAATACATTATATTCCTTTTTATGATCCTCTATTATAATCCTTTAATTTAAATCCTTTTTATCCTGTTACCTTATACTCAATTCTCTCCGTATCTAGTGGATTTCCGGGAAAAACCAAAGTGTTCGGAATTGGATTCTGACGATCTTTAGATACACTCATATACCGTATAGAGTACTAATAAAATCTTAGAATATCCATATCAGAACCCCTATATAGTGTGGCATGAAAAGTTTTCTCATTCAGCAAAAACACTATTCATAAGGGTTTCAAAATTTCAAAAAAAATTGGGGTTATTACAGTCTCCCCTCCTTAAAAGGATTCCGTCCCGGAATCAGATAGAAAATGAATAGGGATACTCTCTTAGCATTGCACTTTCTAACTCTCGAGTAAATTTTCCCACATTGTGGTCCTACCACCAAACTCCGCCTAGTTTGATAACCCTTCTCCTAAGTACTTGCTCCTTTTCACTCTATAACCCTTCCTGGTTGCTCCATATAGGTTACGTCTGGTTGCATGTCTATGCGCTCATATGCCCCTATTTATCTGGCATCCGAATTACACTTCCTTAACATTGATACGTGAAACACGTTATGACTTGCTACATGTTCTGGGGTAAGGCTAGCTCATACGCTAACTTCCCAATACTTCTTAATATATCCAAGGGTCCGACAAATTGTGGACTTAGCTTTCCTTTCTTTCCGATTCTCATCAATCCTTTCCAAGGGTTTCCAAGGGGATACCTTTAACAACACTAGGTCCCCTACTTCCTATTCTTTGTCCTTTCGTGTCAAATCAACATACTTCTTATGTCCATCTTGGGTTACTACCAGTCGTCCACTGATTAGATCTATTATATCCCTGGCCCTTTGGACTATTGCGGGTCCGAGCATCTTGCGCTCTACAACTTCATCCTAACATAAGGGAAATCGACATTGTCTTCCCTCAAGGATCTCATAAGGCGATATCTCAATACTGACATATGATCTATTGTCGTAAGAAAACTCAATCCGTGTTAGGTGATCATTCCAAATTCTTTCAAGTCTATTGCACAGTCTCTCATTATAGCTTTTAGCATTAGAACTTTTGCTTCTCAATACCCATTCTTTTCCAGTTCGTAATCGCTACTACCTTCCGTTCCTAATATTATACGGGTTATACTTTTGCTCGCTAGCGTTCTATAACCTTTTAATAACCACGTCAACCTTAGTATCATGAATGTGTTTCCATTCCGCATACTACCACCACTTTATTACTCCTTTTTCAGTTGTTTCTATTTTCCAAAATTTGATCAATCAAATTGAAGTAAAGGAATTTGTTGAGAGATCACTATGATCATGAACACTTGTTATACCGCATAGTTAGTACAGAAGGTGGCCAGCCTTTAGTACTTGACAAGCAATTAAACAATAGCTGGTATCATACTCGGCTTCTATCACACAGATAGATAGTCATTCGGTAATACCTCCCCTTCTAGAAGGGTTGTTCTTCCTAGCTTATATGAAATGAAAAGGAGAGAAAAGAACGAACTGAAGAGAATTGTATATTCGTAAAAATTTTATTACCATAAAATATCTGGCTTGGAATCTACCTCTGAACTATAGAGGTTTGTCATAGGAGAACAAAGCATATAAGTATTTATATCAACATCAAGTATTATAGCATCGTATTTCACATGCCTAAATATTTTTGCTATTCCGTCCATCATTCTATGGACCCATGCTCTTCCTCGAGCTTATACACAATCACCTTTGAAACTCCCTCGACATTGAAAATCGAATCTGGGATCTCATTCTAGACATCATCGTTACTAGAATTCTATGCTTGCACCGTAACCTTCCTCGTATAATAATACGACTCTCTATTGATAAGAAAGAATAAATATTCAATAGGTAGATACTCTACTTAATTAGTCTATCAATGATAACTTATACACTACCACTTATACACTACCACGACCCGTTTAGTGGTACTCAATCTCAACATCCATTCCAATACAACTCTCACGGTTGTAATCAGCTCATTACTCGCAGAATCATTGCTGCCTTACTATGGTCCACCACTGACCTACCGTCATCATTCACTTTCCATGAAATCTTAATATCTAACCATACGGAGTCCATATATGTCGTATCTAATTCTCCTAAGGAGTTAACATAACCACCAATCACAATTCATGAAGAACACTCCAAACTCTGACGTACTTTCATGACATGAAGTAGATAAAATTGCAGAAGAGTTTCAATCAAAGTAACGATAGCAGGTTAATACCATTCTTAATCATATGCCTTCGATAGAAGACTTAACTCAAAGGTTCGTTTAGTCCTTTTGAAACATGGTCCAGGCTCATTCTCAAGATAGTACCTTCTAAGATAGATAGCCCGCTAATGGCGATTACACGAATTAAACCTTTACCCAACTACTATTACGGTGGAGTATTGCACAGTCATCAGAAGGAATGTCAATCTTCCGAACCGTAATTCAACCTTCCTGGCTTCAACCCTCATCACTGTATTCCTTTGGCACACGCGCCTATAATTATCCTCTTACCTTTAAAGTGTCGGCCACCTCTTTGGCCTTTCCTGATAGTAAAATTTCCTTACAGTCAATGTCATTTTAACCACCTCCAAATAAATTTTCTACCTTATTTCAATCACAGCTTATGTGAAAATGCTTTTCTTTAATATCTGATAAGTAAATAAAATAAAAAAAAATCACCATTTTTCCATAAGTTATTGCCTCAATCTTTAGAGGTTAATCACTGTCACGACTGACTCTCAATCATACTTAGAACATCTTTTGTCTTAGGTCCTAATTGCCCTGAACAATTTCGACCTTTACTGGTTCGATTCATACTTTCTCGTGGTTTAACACGTGCCTCACTTGGCAACATTATAATTATGTCATATTTCCTTTATCAACATTTCTATTCTTGAGAATTTTGAATATTACCTTTCTCCTTGTAAAACCTCTAAGGTTATCCTTCAATCGTTCCTCCTGTATTCCCTAGATACAGGGCATATCACAATACCATTTACTAATACTAGAACCATTGTTTATATTCTTCTGAAAAATTTCTCCACTGATTCTTAAAGGTTGTTATTACCTTAATCCTTTCCAAATCATACTGTCAAAACTCATACTGTCCCTATTAAGGGTGACATGCCAACCTTTATACATTCCCCTAGGATTCATTTTAAGTTACCGATGTTCTATCTTTAATTCCACCTTTAAAAGGCACCTGCATCCTTCCATGGATAAATCAAGTCATATATCCCTGATAAGGGTGTCTTATTCAATCATTCCCACCTCGATAGTACATGTCTAATTTCATAATGACATCTGTATTCAAAATGGGGTCAATCAATATGGCCTCCAAAAGATAACAACGGTTATCCGCTTGTCTTGCCTAATTTGGTAACGATAACAAGGATGTTCTGGAAGATATTGGTCGTGTTCAACGTGAACTTCTTCTTAATAATTCCTTATTTACTTTTGTTGTTTATCTCAACAGTCACCTCAATGTTGGGATATCTTTCATACCTGGCGTCTCCCTTTCTGGGTATCAAGCCACCGGTCTTACACTTCACATTCTTGAAGGTCACTTCCTTCATCCAATTTTCCTAATTTCTTACTTCCTTGTCTCCTCAGTCTATCCGCGTCTCATTATTTATCCTTCAAACTATTTCAAGGTTTCCTCAAATCCTCCCAACTTACAGGGGGTAAACTATATGTATCTCTTATGCCTTCAACCATCAACTTCAACTCATGGTGAATCACCCTCATACCAATGATTACATACTTTCCTATTTCTATTGCTACGAGTCTTTAGGGTTTCCTCATACCCGACTCCCTTATCATACCTCAAACTCTATTGCCTTTATATCCCTTTCCACTTCAGTTCCTTTTTATTTCCCTTTCTCTTATCATTATTTCATGAACCAACACAACATAAGCATTAATTTCAAACATCTCGTCATTCTGGATTCGTGTCCTTAGAACGAATCTTGACAACTTTTACAACTTAGATTCATAATTCATCATACTCGTCTGCCTTTGTTCTGGCTCTAAAGCTTTTACTTTATCTCTATAACCTTGGGAAGTACTTTCCTAATAACAATTGACTGAACTTAAATCAGTTTATTATAATCTCTTGCTCCGTGCCTTCCTCGGTCTTTCACCAGCGGGTGGTCTCTCTCTTAGGAGGGTAAGTGATAAAAACAGTCTTTTGTGATTCGTCAATCATTTAGAATCTCAAATGATTCCTATATTTCCTTTAGCCAGGCTCTTGCCTCGACTGGGTCAGCTTGTTCCTTGGAACTCTGAGAGCTTAGCGACTTAGAGGTCCTGAAAGAATTTCACACCACATTGTTTCCTCAAGGTGGTGGTTAGGGAATAAAATATAAGTTCTGCTTAGACAGGTTCATGAATTTCCGTATAGGAGTACCGTCTCGGGTCTCCTTATCTCGCTCGACTTCTGCTGTCTTAGTCTAAATATTTCTTCCTACTCCCCATAATTGGGGTCATCTTTTAATTTAAAATCTTCATTTTCCACTTTATTATATTCCGGATTCTTTATATCTTAATTGCGACCTCCCTGATTATCACATTCAAGGTTTGCCCCTAATCTTATTCCTTGTGGGGGCATATTACTTGGAAAATTTTGAGAATCTCCGGATATTTGTCTTACTTACTTTGCTTAAGTCTTCCCCTCGTTTAGTCCTTGCACGATTGCAAATTATGAATTCTCAAGTTCGATAAACTTCATGACACTCTCTTAAGTGTTAATAGAGCAATTAACAATGTGATTTTATCACAAACAAACTGATCTGAACTGAAATTAACGAATATATACATAACCATTTGTTCGAGGGTACAACAACTGAACATATTAAAGAGGATTACATCATATGAACTTATCGCTCCTATCCCAAAAGTACTACCATAGATAGTCATCTTGTCATTAAAACTAATCATTCATAACTTAGGCTAATCCTCCAAAAGCGGTGCTACATGAAACCCTTGTTTGATTGCTCTGGCTCTGCACACTACCATGGATTAAGAGATGCGAGCACGCACAACATCCCTAACCTGCTCCATCACAGAGGTGATGAGGTCTAAGATAGTCGCAAGTAGAGCTGGATCAACCTGACCCTCAAGATGGCCTCTAGCTGTAACACGGGTGGTAGCCTCAATCCTTTCCATGCTATACGCTAATCCTGCCGGAAGTATCCCACCCTCAATCCTTGGTGCAGTAAGTCGATCCAACAGTTCACTCCTAACATTCCGGGCCTCTGACAGGCCACCCAAAGTCATATGATAATCAGCGATAAGAGAAGCCTGAGTGGTAGCATCTAGCAGTCCATGGGGTGCAGGTGGTGCAGACCCAGGAGATCCAAATGGATAACCAAGCACAGTATCAGGTGACAATGGTGCAGGGGATAAAGGTGGCATTTCCTCAGTATGTGCTGGGCTCTGTACAGGGGAGGGAACAGGAATTGGTGGAACCTTATGGATGTCTACAGGAGCCTCTGGAAGAGGGTCTGATACTGGTATAATTGGGGTCGTGGAAGGCCCCACTCCTTCTGCCCTCATTAACCTTTGTGCCCTTGGTAACTCTTCATCCTCTAGTGCCACCCACGTGGCCATTCTTGCTCTGGTAGTCGCCCTGACTACGGTCATCTGTTCCTCAGCGGTCCTCTCTTCATTCTCATCAGGATCCTCCCTGAGATCCTCCTCAGCCACAATCCTTTCCGGAATAACATCCTCAACCGCAACATTCTCTATCTGAACCTCATCCGGTCCCTCATTAGGGTACTCCATCGGATTCACAATTTGATCTCCAACTTGTAATAAAACATCCTCATGCTGATGCTCCTGAACCTCAAGGTTCGGTGCCCCGCTGCCCTATACGAGAACAAACTATGTTACTATCACGATACTTATAAGGGTTCCCGTAAGGGTTTTAACTGTCAGTGCTATGTTAGGTAGCCCGACTATGAACTTGGCAAGAGTTCTTATTATCTTAGTGAACTTATTATCTTAAAGTCACATCATCTCTGAGGTTTATAACGCTTCGCTCTGATACCATTTCTGTAACACCCCCAAATCCGGGGTCGGGGATCCGGGTTGTCACGAGTTCCATTTCCCTTAATAACACCCAATCTTAATAATTACTCAACTGCTCTATACTGTGACCCCACAATAAACACACACACCACACGTTATAGTCTCAGGGATGAACATCCAAAAATAACCACAAGTCATTTTATTCCACAATTATCTGCCCATACACCTTAAAAGGTTTTCTGAATAAATTTACATTTCTTTGCCATTATTATAATTCATAAATATACATAAATCTGGTACATCAAAAGTTGAAAGCCTAGCCTATTGGTAGTTCCTACCTCAGCTACGGCGGCATCAATGCTTCTAGAAAACTGCGGAACGTCTCCTAATCGCTTGTGAATCGGGAGCTTGGTCCTGTTCATCTTTTCTATCTGTTGTTGTGTGATGAAAGAAGAAGGCAAGGGTGAGCAGCAAGCCCACCAAAATAATATGTATAATGATTAACAATATGAGCCTTCTCATAGTACTCATGAAAGTCTTGGTCAAAAGAAATGAACCAAGTTTGATATCTTAATGCGATGAAGTCGCAAAATATTCAGTATATATACATATATACTTTTCAAAATATTGGAAGTCCTCTTCCATGCATAATACACACAGAGTTCCAGTGTATAACTGTATAAAAAATATCGTTGCAAGGTGATCTCATATATCTAACCTTGTCTCAACATTTTTCTGAAAATCTTTGTCATTCATAAGACAATTATTAACTAGATATAAGTTTAAAAGATGAAGTTACCAAATACTTCACTACACTTATATCATTTATAAAGCTACTTGAACTACCATTGTTCAAAGTATAATGAGCTTTCAACAGTTCATCACATAGATGAGACTACAAGATAAGATTTGAGTAGATTAAATTTTTAAAATATTATTAAAGGAAATGAAGTTATGATATACTTCATTAAGTTCTGATATATATATATATATATATATATATCCACATATACATCTTCCTTTATACATTTCCTGAAAACCTCTGTCATGTGAAGTATGAACAGAGTTTGAAACATCCAATGAATTTTGGAAAGGAAAGAATTTTGGCATAAACCTGATATCTTGCTGATCAGGCAAGGATACCAATAAGTAACCTTTTCTACTAGTAGATGGACGAATTCCCCACTGGTCATCACCCTGGCCCCAATAGGACCTTATGCTGGACTTCCACTCAGCCACTTATGCATTTGATGGACTCCCACTGAGCCACTTACACTATCATGGACGCCCACTGAGCCCATGTTGCTTATGCCGACTCAATAGATGGACTTACTTCCCGAACGTTGGGTAAGTAATCAATTCATTTACCAAAACTGCAACCTTGTTGCGAATATAAAATACACCATAGAGCCGAATCCCCTAGATTTTTGAGCGAGTATTCAAGTCCCCTTAAAATGGAAGATCTTGAATTTGAAAACAAGTTTCGGGATCCGCTCTACCCTTTTTAAATTCATTTTGATGACTCAAAAACATTTTTAAGAATGTTTGGAGTAATACTGATTTATTAAAATAAATCAGTCCCGATATGAAAGAAATATCTGAATATTATTATTTAAATAATATTCCCATAAAGAATAATTGAGGTAGAAGTTGGAAAACTTATACTTGAACTGAATAGCAAATAATCAAAGATATACTTATACGAAAGTAATATCTTTATTTGAATAATCAAAAATAAGTTTGATTATCGAACCTTATTCTTTTATAAACTAAAGAATATTATTCAGTAATAAGTGGAGTCATAATACCTCGAATGAATATTATAAATAATATTCATTAAATAAAAATAAAGGAGTCATAAGTCCTCGAATGAATATTCAAAGTAATATTCATTAAATAGAATTAACAGAGTCATAAGTCCTCGAATGAATATTCAAAGTAATATTCATTAAATAAAGGAGTCATACACCCTCAAATGAATATCCAATTAATAATCATTAATAATATAAACTGAGTCATAAGCCCTCGAATGAATATTCAAATAATATTCAATAATAAAATAAAGTTAAAGTTATCGAATAAACCTTATTCGATTACTATATAACCATATATATAAGAATATATACATTATCCTCGGGAACATCGACTCCCGGTTTAGAAATATGTTTTCACCTTTGGGTCCCTATACTAAGGGTATATGCAAATTACCGCTATCCTCTAGCATAGGTATTATCAACTGAATCAACAGATATATATGGAAAGAATACGAAACAGGCATGCATAAATATATACCATAGCAGCATGCTTCAATATATTGCAACATTTGCTAATTAACCAACATGCATCTATCGCAAGATAATGCATATACATATATACATCACAACAACAGTTATAACGGGTAGAAAACTTGCCTGAGCGACTGGGGGTTACGAATGGCTCGGGACGAGTCTGGTAACCTATAAGCAACAATTAAGTTGGAATTAAACCAAAGTCACTTGTAAATCTATACTCTAGCCAACTCAGACTCTAACGCTCATTTTGCACTTACTGATTCTCTTAAGTCACTCGAGTACCCTCGGCTCCACCATTTTTAATAATTTAACCTTTACGAGTTTTAAGGCGATTCCTTCACGAGTGTCTTACCAACTGCCTAACACTCTTACCATAATTGTTTTATACATTAATTAACCCTTTTTGGTCTTTAACCTATGTTTCAAAGTAAGGCGAGGGGAAAAGTTTCGTTCACGAAACGCCGTTACTTGAAACAGTCGTTTCTCCTAAACCGTGCATCGGAATCGAACGAACTACATATCAAAACGAAGCTCGTAACACGAGCTATCTAGACATGGCAATCGTCATAATCTAGCAGGGGGTTCTCGGGTCCTAAGGTTATGCACAAAAACAGTCTAAAGAAAATCGGACGTTACGACGGCTATGTTTACGCGATTTCCCAATTTAAAACCATTCAAAACCAACCCAATTCAACCTCAAATCCAACATACAACCCACCTCCATCCTTATCACATCATAACAACCCCAACCAATTCAATTTTAACATTCATACTTATGCCTAAGCTTAACTTTAACCATACTTAAGTTCTTTTAATCAAAACAACAACATTTACCATTCCATTTCAATACCATTTCAATCCCAAACTCTAAATCACCAACATCAAGCTACAATATCACCCTACTAATCAAAATCATCTTATAATACATAGGAATCTAGGGTTTGGAGATGATATACCTTCCTTGAAGTGGTGGGAGTAGCTAGGAAGCTTTGAGAAGTCTTAGGAATGCTTGGATCTTCAAGGAAAACAAGAAAAATTTCAAGTTAAGAACTTGAAAACACTATTCATTGTCTTCTTCTTTGATTAAATGAAGAAGATTGAGAAGGAATTGATGGCTTAAACTCATGATATAGCCCTAACTAAGCATGAAGATGATTAGGGAATTAACTCACCAATTTAGGAAGCTTGGATCTTTGATTTTGAATTTTCTTGCCTTTTGCAATAGTAAAAAGCCGAGAGCTCTCAAGAACAATGCCTTGGTTTCTTTTTGATTTTGATGAAGAATGAATTTGCTTGGCTTGGTTGATTTTTTTTTGTGTTTGATTTAGTCAATTACCTATTTGCCCTTGATTTTATGTGGTTAAAAAGCCACCACATCTCCTTCCTTCCCATGTCATGCCTATGTCATGTTGTGATGTCATCCTTCCCTCTTTGTCCTCCTCTCATTGGTTGGGTGACATCACTCACTCTAATCCCTTTGATTAACTTCCTAATTGTTTGCCTAATGACCGCTGATCTGTTATACGGTTCGCTTAACTTTCGTTCTCGTTTATCGTTTGAAGGATCATACCCGGGATCTTATTACTTAGGTTCCCTTAACCTTTTTCAATACATTATATTCCTTTTTATGATCCTCTATTATAATCCTTTAATTTAAATCCTTTTTATCCTGTTACCTTATACTCAATTCTCTCCGTATCTAGTGGATTTCCGGGAAAAACCAAAGTGTTCGGAATTGGATTCTGACGATCTTTACATACACTCATATACCGTATAGAGTACTATTAAAATCTCAGAATATCCGTATCAGAACCCCTACATAGTGTGGCATGAAAAGTTTTCTCATTCAGCAAAAACACTATTCATAAGGGTTTCAAAATTTCAAAAAAAATTGGGGTTATTACATATATGCAAGTTGTGAACATCATATATGCCAGAACTGATAGGGGAATGAAGTAAAACACCGCCAATTGAAGACAAGAATTTCATTCAAAGAATGTGCGTAAGCAGGGAAGATTAAACAACAGTATTCATGGCAAACTATTAGAGAAGGACGTTACAATGAATCTCTTATCAGAATTCTATAGAATTAAAGCAAAGCCGATGGTTCTAACGAATGATTTACCAAGGTTACCTCGATAAATGAGGTAAGAATTTCTCATCAGTTACTATACGGGGTCGAGCTGGTGTCAAAAGGCCATGTGTCATACAACCCAGTAGGAATGAGATACTGGAAAAAGGAAAACTTCAGAAATATGGAACGAAAGAATAATGAAATAAAGAGTACTTTGTGCTATACAAAGGTGATCATGGAGAAAAGAGAATGGAGGTATGAAGTCATGCATCGGTTATCAGACATAGTATATAAGGAGTGATTGGATAGTGTAATTGTATTTATTAATAACATCCTCGCCCATTCAAGAACTAAGGAAGACCAAGTTGAACACCTGAAGATATGTGAAGGGTGAAAGATTTGCAACTGCGTTCGAAGCTTTAAAGGTATGAACTCTGGTTATAATTAATTATGAGCTACGAAAGTATGGTTAATTACCAACCAAGCAAGATCCATTCAGAGACAGATGTGTTAAGTAGAAAAAGAAAGAGTCAATATCACGAAGATTGCTGAGGAGTGGATAAAGGAATTGGAAAAGTTAGAAATTGAGAATAGGTTTTGATCCGACTTCTGGATTATACTGATACTTACTTTGTTGTTAGAAATCAAAGGTTGTATTAATATAGATGATTGATGTTGACTTCAGTATGGAATGTTGTGAGCATCAAAGTTCATATTGATATCTAATTTGATATGACAACAAAATGAGTATTAGTACCAAGAATTCGGTTTCGAATAAAGTTGTGATTCATCCTATTCCAAACTAATATTTCCTTTCCAATAGTAAAGGATTCTTGCTCAATAAATATACTTGATAGTGATTAAAAAGAAATTGAAAATACTACAAAGTGGTGAATTAAATATAATTGTCGAGATCTTCCTTTAATTTTAGTTTAAATAGATTTAGAACATTTCGAAGCATCAGGCGCCATGGATTCAGTATATTGGGCGCAAATGGATTGAAAATACAAGAGACCGGCTAAAGATTTTTGAATACGATTGAAAACAATTATAGGCTAAACTAACCAAACAGAAAGAGACGCGAGAAGTAGAGTAGAACAGTCAGAGAAAAATGGAAAGTGCATAAACACAAATTATTAAAAAGAGAAGCAGATTAGCATTAATTAAGTTGGTCCATCGAGACAATGAGATAGATAGAACGATTATGAATGGGTTGACCCGGTTGTTACAGGCATAACGAGTTTATAAGATGCTCAAGTGTATATGGCTAAGAAAGGTAATTTAGCTCCCTACGTATAAAATGAAGGTCGATTCGGGTTACGTGAGTAACTGACAGATTTAATGTCAGTGAGAGACCGTTGAGTTGTAATTAAAGTGATGAGACCCGAGGAATTCTAGAAAAGGTACTTGGAGAATATCATAGTCAACGTTAGAAAGTCAATACGCCTTGGTCCCAGTGCATCATTTACAAATGAAGAAGAAGATTACAGGAACGGTTAAAAAACCTCCAATACGATGGGAACCGATTATAAATTAGGTTATTTGGATGAAGAAACATATGAGGACGAGGTTCAACACCGAGTAACAGTTGGAAACGCACATAAGCACGATTTACTAGAATTGGAAATAAAAAGAGAATTAAGATGTGTTATGCTAGTCCCTCCTAGATTGTAAAATAGGCAGGATAAATAGAAATGAGTTGGCTTCATCGTTACCCGTTTAGCGAATTCATAGAGCATTTATTTGTATATATCCAGGAAGAATAAGTTAGCTCCATTATATATGGAAGATGGAGATTTGAATTGAGATATACAAGCAACAAATAGAATATGTTGTTAGCGAGAGGCTATTAAGGAAAGATTGATATTATGCGTTAAAGTTATGAAAAATTATAAGGTTGAAAGATTCACCTGAGAGAATGAAAGTGATAAACTTAAAAAGTATCAGTATTATTCCTTACCATGATTCTGGGGACAGAATCCTTTTAAGGGGGGAAGGATGTAACATCCGGGAAATATCGTATAATTATTTGTATCAATATATGATTATTATGTGAATATTATATGAATTTTTGGTGAATTATCTGATGATTGATAATAATATTTGGATGTTGTATATAATAAAATGTGAGTATGTTAATTTTAATATGTCCAGAATAAAATATAGATAATTAAGGTATTTTTCTGGTAATTTATGGAGTGTTATATGATTTTATAATGAATTATGAATTATTAATTATTTTCTGAATAATTACAAAATTATTTTATAAAGCCTGGAATCGTCCGACTTCAACTATTTTTACGTTTTTACAACCCAAAACTCTTCCAAAAGCTCCTTCCTAACCTAATCTGGTAATTCCAGACATTTTCCGTGTTTTGACTTTTTCGATCCGGATTACGGCTTCGCCCGTGCGCGGCCCGACGCAAGATTTTCGATACGATTATCATTTCGATAAATCAACAAAACCCGTATTCTCAAAAGACGGGATAATGTTACATTATTTTCGTATAAAGTGTTTTATAAAAAGCCCGGATGGGATAATTATCCAAAACTGATATCAAATCGGATCATTATTGCAGTTACTTAGCGGCTAAGCAACTAATTTAACGATCCAAAACGATCCAGAATGAACCAATATTCCGTAAATATAAATAGCATATTTCTTATTTCTTTTTATTCGTTTATTCATTTACAACCAGTAAAAATATAGTATTTACAGAGAAAAACCCTAAAAACGATACGTTCTTGGAAATCAAATGCACGAACGAAGGTGTTACCAAACTCTGATTTAAGCGTGTAATATATCAAAACGAAGCTCTCGAAAAGTACTTTCTGAATCAATCAACCATTTTAGTGCAGCAATTAAGGTAATTTTCTTATTTATTTATTTATATTCGAATTATTTGATGATTAAATTATGAAAAATTGTTCTTGATGTTTTTGATATGGTTTGATGTCATAATCATGTAGAGAATAATTTTCTGATCATTTTGGTATATCATATGTTTGATTTTGAGCTTCACATCATATAGAAACGGGTGTTTGATTTTCGAAAAATAAAATTAGGGTTCTTGTTCAAGAACAGTTTTAATTGATTTTGGGTATTTTTAATTTAAGGGTTATTGATAGATTCTGATACTTGGAATACCTTTTGGATGTAATTTGCAATAGAATTGTATAATGATTTGAACCAAACGATTCCTGGAACTATATAGCCGAGTTTTTGGGTTTTGTAAAATTTTTAAATCGATTTTTATGATTATTCTGTGATCGGGGATTGATTTTGATTGCAAGAACAGATTGTATATGACTCCAGCTTTATTTTCATCTATAAATCGTCAATTTTGGTTGTGTTTTGACCAAATTCGTTCTTTCGCCGGAAAGTTTGAAGTATCGCCGGACTATGGCCGCGTTTTGGCCGGAATCGACGAGCTCGAGATTGGTAATACTCGCTGTTACATTTTCTGTGTTGGTGAGGCAATTTAGAACCGAATCGAGGCAAAGACCATCCAAGATGGTTCAGTTTTGGTTGTTACCGGAGATAGCCGGAAATGGCTGTACGCCGGCCGGTTTCTGGTTTTTTTCCAGATTCCGGCGGCTGTTCTTCAGCTTTCCGGTGAGTCTGACTGGTCAACCGCCGTTTGATCCTTCTGGTTTCAATGCTGTTTTAGAAACATTTTTCTGGAATTCTAATTTTAAAATAAATCAAAAATTCTGTTTTTAATTTCTAAAATTCATTAATTGATATTCTAAAAATTATTTTAATTCTAAAATAAATCCTAATTAATAAATTAATTAATATTAGTTGATAATTAATTATTTAATTAGTCAATTAATTTAAATATTAATTGATTAATTAATTTAATTAGTTATTAATTAATTTTAATTGATTATTTAATTAGATTTAATTATTTATTTTTGATTTAAAAATTCCGAAAAATAATTTCAAACTTTAAAAGATTATTTAAAATTATTTTCAAGGCTCGATAATTATTATAAAATTATTTTAAGGTCATATTTAGGTATTCGAACCCTATTATTTAATTATTAAATGATTCGGAGACCGTTTTAATTCCGAAAAATGTTCAAAAATTCATAATAAATCAACCGTTCGTCCGTTTAATACGAAACGAACGCCTCTAGATTTAGAAAAATATTTTGCTATTATTTTCGAGACCTAAATTCTTTTGTATCTAAAGGACGTTTGTTTTATGGATTATTCCGAGTCAATAATTGATCGATAAAATATTCTTTTCGACCCAATTTCAATTCTAAACATATCGAGATCTATCTTTTGACGATGCAACTTATGCGCTACATGAATTACGTGATTATGTGTTATGTGGATAATATGATTACATGCCCTATATGTACGTATTATGTGAATAATGAGTCAGCGTGTCTTTTAAACGTTATCTGAATGAAATGTGATTCTTATATATTATTATCGGGCGGGGAGACGATAGGGATAATTGTATAGACTAGTCAATTATATATTGGCAGTTCATTGAATAGTATTATTTGTGATAGATACACATAGTGCGAGACGTTCAAAGCCAGATAGAGATTGTAGAAGTAAAGCCTCATTGCGTGTAGTACTCAAACGAGTGCATTCAGAATAAAGATAAACCTAAGACGGTAAATGATAAGAAAGGTCAAGTAGCCCGTCAAGGGTAATATAAATGCAACAGGACTGAGTGATATGACAGCTAGTGAAAGATCAGAGGATTATCAATTGATGCAAGTATTCCTAACCTTTCTCCTTAAATACTGCAAATATTTATTCGCTCCTATTCTAAGTTCATAATAGTTAACTGTTTTATATTTCACTGCAATTACTCTTATTATGCCAGTTCTTTTCATTACTGTTCCAATTATTCGATTGTTCTCTTGAGTAAATACCCATTCGTTCGGTTAATTTGCGAACCCTGATTTGGGATGTTTTGAAATCAAAATGATTTGATATCAAAATACTCTACGGGCTGGACGATTATTATTAGGACCAGTGATGAGCTGGATCCTATGGGCCGGAGATGGACCGGACCCTTAGGCCATAGTTGTCTGGGTACCCCATATGTTGGTTGGGTCTATGCAGTTGGGTATAGATCCGCACTATCTCCTGACTGATCAGCAGGTTATAGTGCATATGTTGGTTTCTAGTGTCCAGTCTAATTTATTGTTGATAGCCATTAACGGCATTCCTTCCCGAATAATTCATAATTACAAATATGATTTATTATTTGTAAATCATATTGAAACATTGAAACGATCACTGTTCTTTTACAAAAAAAGGTGATTTATTATTAAAGGCCAATGAGGGCCAATGTTTTGTTCGCTCAACTATTTAAATATGTAAAGACGTTTTTAAAATCATTCAACAATCGTTTCCAGGAGTTTTCTGATCTGATACCTGGAGACCATTTATGATACTTGTTGGGCATTTTTTGTAACGACCGAGAAATTACGCTGGTATTATATTATAATAAAGATAAATTATGTGTATTATTATGTGATTAAATGTGTTGAGTCATTAAACCCTAATTGCTATGTGCTACTTATTGCCTGTTTTGATCCGAACGTGTTTTGGATATTTATTGAGTGTTTTATAGTAAGTTATATATGTTTATATCAAAACCCGTACAGCTCAAACCAAATCATTGGCCCTATTTTTCCAAAAATGACCTATACCATATCGCTATTCTAAACCCCTAGTCGTTTTAAAAATTTACCTTTTTCGCGAAAAACGACTTTTCCGGACCCCCTTCGGGTACCAAAAACCCCACAAAAATCACATTTTTATTTTTATATGATCATGAAATTATCATACATCATTTTTCTTTGCATTTTTGTAATATTCATAATTTTTGGGAATTTTTAGCATTTATTTTATATTTATTGGATATTTAAAAATTCATAATTAATACCCAAAAATTATAAAAATTGGGGCCAAATATTTTTATTAGGAGTGTAATTAGCCCCTTAATTTTATTTGGGGGGTATTATTTTGCATAAATATAAATAGCTAATTATTAGTAATTAATTAGATAATTAATCATAAAAAAATTAGAAAAATCAAGAAAATCCCCAATTCTCTGAAATTAGGGTTTGGAGTTCTTGGAATTAAATTCAATTTTGAAGGTGTTTCTGTTCATCAAATCGAACATGTAAGTAACCATTTTGAAGCTTATAAATCGTAGTTTATGATTCTATGATCAATTTCGGTTATTGATTATTCGAATTTTAATTTGTGATTTTCGGATTATACTTGGAATTTGGGTTTTGATTTCGGTTAATTGGTAGATGATTATGTTAGTATAGGCTTGTAGATCATTGTGTTGCGAGTCGAACGACACCGATTTCGTCGAATATGGTGTTGGTTTTGGCGTCGCCAGAAAACCGTCGCCGCGGCATTCCTCAGCTTCCTGGCGTCGTGGACGATGGAAGAAGGAAGAGGAGGAGGCCTGGGGTCGTGAGGAGTGAAAGGCCAGAAGAATCGAGCCGGAAACGAGAGGTTTCATCACCGTGTTATCGCCGGAACGACCAACAGCGGCGGAGCCGCGGTGGCTGTTCATCCCGACCTGACCGGGTTCGTGGATAACCTGTTAACCCGGGAGTTCGACCCAATTTCAATCCCCTAAACCAATTTCCTGATTTCTGTTTCTGATTTTTCTGTTATTTACTTATATTTTTATAAAATCAAAATTTGTTTTCATTAATTCTAAAAATCAAATAAAAATTTGTTTTGAATTCTGAAAATTATTATAATTAATTTCTAAATTATTTTATTAATTTAGAAATTCAAAATTAGTTATTTAATTAATTATTTAATTATTTATGTAATTATTTATTAGTTATTTAATTTATTAATAATTAGGTAATTAATTAATAAATAGGAATTAAAAATAATTGAATAATATGAATAATACTTCGTTAATTAGTTAAATATTGCGAGTAACTCGTATATATACGAGTAGTGTTTCGATAAGTTGGAATTAGTATTCGAGCGTTAATTATTCAAAGAATGTCGTAATAATTATTCATATCGAATAATTAAATACAGATAATTAATTAATTAAACGTATAAGTTATAATAATAATTATAATAGTTCGGGGAATGCTAGTAGCTCATATTGATACGAGTAGTTAATCGTTGAGTTAGATTATAATTCAAGTAATAATTATTTATTCGATATATAGCGTATCAGTTAATTGTATCGATTGATTATTTGTAAATAATCGATCTAATCGAGTAAGTAATAATAATTTGTAAATAATGGTAATAAATTGTAATTAATCCTAATAATTAAGGATTAATTATTTTAAAATACAATAATTCTTAAATAATTATTTAAAAATATAATTAAGGTTTAATTAATTGTAATTAATTAATTATAATTGATTTATAATTAATTAAATCTTGTTTATTGCGTAGTAATTAAATCGTTAGTCCGATTTGAGTGAAACGAAGACCCCTAGACTCAGAAAAATGAAACGAATCCAATAAAAATAATTGTAAGCCATAATTTCTTCCGGAAGAGAGCCGTATTGTGATAGTTAATTGTTTATATGCCCTAATAGGGGTAGAATCGACTCAAATAAATCCCGAAAAATTATAAATAAAATCAAATAGGGTTAGTTAATACAAGTATGAGTCTAGTATCGATTCTAAAAATAATTATGAGGTTGAAATAAATTATGTGCCTTATGTGCTATGTGTTTTACATGATTATATGAACCTTATGTGTTATATAATTATATGTGTATATATGCCAGTCAGTTAGCAACGCATGGGTAGATTGATAGGGTTACGTGGTATCAATTCGAGATACGCGTATGTAGTAAGTTATCTAAACGACTATCTTTCTGTAATTGATCCAGTATCAGCAAGGCCGATCAAGCAGGAGACCGAAGGCGGTGAGTTAAACCAGGTTAAGTACGCGCAAGGCAAGTTTTTCCCCTATTCTAAATTCAGAATAGTGAAATATACCTCATTTTACATATCATTTACACTTTGATAATTCTTGTTAATATACACTAATACACATCTATTGATTCTTGTTTCTATTTCATTTTGATTTTTGATTACTCCCAATTTATTGAATTCTCTATTCATATTCCAATATTTTTATCCTTGTTACATATACTATGATATATCCTGATGTTGGGATACATCAAAAGCATTCCGATTATTCTGGATGCTAAGCTTTGGATTGGATGGTTACGATACGGGCTGGGCTTTGCCCATACCTTTAATTAATAGGCCATAGTTGCCTGAGTACTCCTTATGTTGGTTGGGTCTATGCAGTTGGGTAGATCCGCACTGTATCCTAACTGATCAGCGGGTTATAGTGCATATGTTGGTTCTTGTCTCCAGTCTTGATTCATTTGGCACTCGCTAGTAATAACAATTTAGTATTCTGTACAATTTCAGTTGGTTATTCAAACCAGCGAGTTACCTGTTCACTTATTCTTTTCCTTTATACTATATATATTGTTGCAGGCTTGTTGAGAAATTTTGGCTTATCCCCTTTTATTGTTATTCCTATTGTTTTTCAGTTAAGGTAAAGAATGAAACCCATCAGGACCCACATAGTCAAAAATCGAGTCAGGCGGCGGGACCCTCTTATACCAAGAGTGTTCCTCCCTATTCCAGAAGAGAGTTTTGAGCTACCAGATCAGGTGTAACAGGATAAGTAGTAGTGTTGAGTTGAATAAAAATTGTTCAGTTGAGATGTAAATAAAATAAAGTTTTTTAATAAAGAGAGTTCTTGAGATATATTGTTTTTAAACTGGTTTGTAATAAAGTTAGTGTGTCGTTCTTGTTTTCAACTCTTAACTTTAAAAGATCCTGAATAGTAGTAGTTCAGGATAATTATTATATTTATATTCCGCTTGTGCAGGTTTAGTTTGTAGTTGTTATTAACAATGCCTCAAATCTATACCTCGGATTTGGAGGGTGTTATAGTTGGCATCAGAGCATAAGTTTTGACCCTTGAAAACAAGAACATTAGGGTTAAGATAAGATTGGAAGATCATATAGGATAGAAGTAAGAATGTTAGGGTTGTTTATTTGTGTGATTAGAAGTTATGAGTTTTAGGATTGTGATTTTATTGTTCTTGTGTTATTATTATTATGTATGTTAGATGGCTTCTTCGTCATCCTCTACGGAGCGGACTGAGTCAGACCTAGTAGCAGGACCAGTACTAGCCCCAATATCAGTGCAGATTTTTCCTCCATTACCACCACATCCACCATTGCCACCTGGACCAGCACCAGAGGTACCCCCTTCACCAGAGGTACCAGACTTTGTCAATTATTTCCCTTATTTTGAGCCGGAGATACCTGATTTTCCATCATTAGAGTTCCCGATCGATGTTCCTGACATGGTTGACATTCTATAGTGGGAAGACTTAGAGCCACAGGTTCCTGTGCCACAGTTTGAGATTCCAGAGATTCCACAGATGGAGCCAGAGTTAGAGCCACCGGTATATGCACCCATAGAGTATACCAGTTCCCGCAGCCAGAGTTTATGGACGAGGTAGTAGTGGATGAGCCAGTACCATTGCCTTCTCGAGGTTCCCGTACAGATCTTCGTGAGCATCACACAGTTACATATCAGCGGTACCAGTCAGAGAGAGAGGAGAGGGTTAGATGGCAGGATCAGTGTAGAGAGATCCTTGAGTTGTTGGAGATACAGGAGGACGGTCCAGTTCGAGCACTTCATCCAGATTACATCTTGAGAGAGAGATTATGCCAGATTCATAGGGTTGGTTCTCAGGAGCTTACTGACTTGAGGCAGCAGGACATTAGTGCAGAGGCAGCATACCGCAGGACGATGAGACTTACAGAGGCAGTGTTAGAGGCTTTGTAGAAGGAGCTGAGCCGTGTGCCACCGGGGTTTTGATTTTAGCAGACGGAGGAGTGTTGTATCTTGTATATATCTGTAGATAGAGGCAACGTAGTATTGTATGACTAGTTATATGAGTGTAGCTACTAGTTTTGACTGATAGCAGTAGCAGTACGACTGACATATTATAGACTTTTGTATCAAGCATTGACACCTGTAGCTGGTGTCCTACCTATATATATAAGATGAACTTTTTCACATTTTCTTTATTTTATATTTCCAGTCATTTAAGCATTCACATTTATTTCACTGTATTACTGTTGCATATTTAAAATGTTATTTTTATTTATAATCATATTGTACCCTCTATGTTTTCAAAATTTTAAAATTATTTTAAAAAAAAGGATTTATTTAAATATCGCACTATTTTTACTCATTTATTTAGATATTTAATAAATTGTTTTTCCCCATATCAATTGTTTTAACGATTTTTTTAATATTATAAAGACTGTTTCTATTCCATAACACCTGTTTAGTAAATTGTTATTAAAAGAACCCATTGTTTTATTATCAGAAATATAGCACCCAAAAGAAAAGTACGACCCGACTCGTCTAACGGAAATACCGAGGGCCAAAATAATAATAATCAGATAGATCATGTGTTTCATCTCATGCAACAGCAGATGCTGATGATGCAACAACAGATGCAGTAACAACAACAGCAGTTTCAACAACAAATGATATAGCAAGCCGCTCATCCAGAACATCAAGTACCACCAGCAACACCTGTACTTACTTTCAAGCAATTCCAATCGGTAAAGCCTCCGGAATTTGCCGGTTTCGCAGATCCTACAAAGGTGAGAGCTTGGCTAAAGGAGATAGAAAAGGCTTTTACGTTGGTGAAAGTTGAGGAAGAACAGAAGATGGATTTTGCCAGCTACTTTATGAAGGGCGAAGCTAATTACTGGTGGGAATCAAAGAAAGCTTTGGAAGGAGAAGGTGTAGTGACTTGGGATAGATTCACTGAACTTTTCCTGGAGAAGTATTTTCCTCGCTTCATGAAGAATCAAATGGAGATCAAGTTCCTGGAATTGAAGCAAGATAATCTATCGGTCGTGGATTATGAAGTCAAGTTCATTGAGTTAGCAAGGTTTGTACCTAAGCAGGTCGATACCGATGAAAAGTGAGCTAAGAGGTTTCAGCAGGGATTGAAGCCATGGATTCGTAGCAGGGTAGCAGTGTTTGAGCTGACGACCTATACGGCTATTGTTCAGAAGGCCATGATCATTGAAGGTGAGAGTGAAGCAGCTCAGAAAGAAAAGGGACCAGGAAATTCCCAGAACCGTTTCAACAGAAGCCCGGGATTTCAAGCCTGGGGAAAGGTAAACTTCAGGAGACCAGAACAGGGAAACCAGAGGACGGGTAATCGACTTCCAGCCCCGAATCATCAAAGACTTATCCGACCGCCTATACCTGATTGCAGAATATATGGTAAAAAGCATACTGGGATTTCCAACAAGCCAAATGTCACGTGTTTCAAGTGCAAGCAAAGGGGACACTACTCTGGAGAATATTCGATGGGAAGAGCAGAGGTCACTTGTTTCTAGTGTAAGAGAAAAGGACATATTTCCAAGGACTGCAGAGGAGTCACAATGGCCGCTAGTATTCCAAGGGTTTTAGCATTACCTCCACCTCCACTACCGCCATAAAAACAACCCAGGGCAAGGACTTTTAACATATTAATGAAGGAAGCTGTATAGAGTCCGAATGTAGTTGCAGGTACACTCCCTGTGAATTCCGTAAATGCTCTAGTATTGATTGATTCAGGAGCTACTAGATCTTTTATTTTTGAAGATTTTATCTCTAGGATAGATTATGAGATTCAGTGGTTAGATGAAGTGCTAGTCATGAAATTAGCAAATGATGATCAGGTTATGGTAGATCGAGTATGCCCAGGTTGTGATATTGAGATAGGGAGATATCATTTCTCAGTTGACTTGATACCTTTCAGTTTAGGAGAGTTTGATATTATTTTAGGAATGGATTGGCTAGCTAGTAATAATGCTCAGATTGATTGTGTAAATAAGAAAGTGAAATTGCAAATTGAAGAAAATACAACAGTAATATTTAAAGGAGAAAAGCAGAAGCAGAAATTCTTAACAATAATGCAGAAAAAATAATTGCTATGTCAAGGATGTCAAGCCTATTTAGCCTACGTGTTGGATACCAACAAAGAAAGTCCGAAGATTGAAGATATTCCTGTAGTTTGTGAGTTTCCCGATGTCTTTCTAGATGAACTTCCAGGACTACCACCGGATCGAGAAATCGAGTTCACTATTGATTTGGCACCTGGAACTGAACCAATTTCGAAAGCTCCATATTGAATGGCACCTGTTGAAATGAAGGAATTAGTAAAGCAGTTGCAAGAACTTCTCGACAAAGGAATTATAAGGCCAAGTGTATCCCCATGGGGCGCACCAGTATTGTTCTTGAAGGAGAAAGACGGTAGCATGCAACTATGTATTGATTATTGTGAGCTGAACAAGTTAACTATCAAGAATAAATATCCTTTGCCTCGTATTGACGACTTATTTGATCAACTAAAAGAAGCGGCGTGGTTTTCGAAAATCGACTTACGATCAGGCTATCATCAGTTAAAGATCAAGGCAGAAGATATTCCAAAGACTGCGTTCAGAACGAGATATGGACACTACGAATTTCTTGTGATGGCTTTTGGACTGAAGAATGCACCTGCAGCATTTATGGATTTGATGAATCGAGTATTCAAGAAGTACCTGGATAAGTTTATCATTGTATTTATTGATGACATCTTGATTTTTTTAAAGACGGAAGAAGAACATGCAGCGCACTTAAGAACGACATTGGAGATATTACGAAAGGAGCAGCTTTATGCGAAATTTTCAAAATATGAATTTTGATTGAAGGAAGTGGAATTTTTAGGACACATCATTAGTATTGAAGGAATTCAAGTGGACCCAGCGAAGATTGAAGCTATTCTAAATTGGGAAAGACCGAAGACGCCAACGGAAGTTAGAAGTTTCTTGGGATTAGCAGGTTATTACAGAAGATTTGTTAAAGATTTTGCAAAGATAGCCACACCATTGACGAAGTTGACACAAAAGAATGAAAATTTTGAATGGAACGAGAAATGCGAAGCAAGTTTCCAAGAATTGAAGAATCGACTAGTAACTGCACCTGTGCTTGTTTTACCTGACGATCAAGGAGACTTTGTCATATACAGTGACGCTTCTTATCGAGGACTTGAAAGTGTTTTGATGCAACATGGCAACGTGATCGCATACGTTTCTAGACAATTAAAGCCGCATGAACAAAAATATCCGACGCACGATCTCGAACTAGCAGCAATCGTATTCGCACTAAAACTTTGGAGACACTATCTATACGGGGAAAGTAGTGAGATTTACACGGACCATAAAAGCTTGAAGTATATTTTCACACAGAAGGAACTTAACATACGACAACGACATTGGCTAGAGTTAATTAAGGATTATGACATTTCAATCAATTATCATCCAGGCAAGGCCAATGTAGTAGCAGACGCGTTAAGTCGAAAGGAACGATTGAATCTGTTAACATCTTCAGAAGACTTAATAAAGGAATTCGATAAACTGGAAATTGAAGTTCGTGTTCCGGAAAGCTCTACTAAAATGATTTACGCTATGACTTTTCAGCAGGAACTATTAGAGAAAATAAGAAGGTTTCAAGAAGAAGTAATGGATCAAGAAATCGACAATTTGACAGGAGATGAGATTACCAGTTAGAAGGATACTAAAGGAATTTTTCGAGTTGCTTCAAGGATCTGGATACCTGACGTACCGGAATTGAAAGCGGAAATTTTACAAGACGCTCATAGTTCAAGATATTCGATTCATCCTGGAAGCACAAAGATGTACAGAGACCTGAAAGAAAACTTTTGGTGGCCAAATATGAAGAAAGAGATAGCGGAATGGGTTAGCAAGTATTATACGTGCCAAAGAGTTAAAGCTGAACATCAACGCCCGAGCGGATTACTACAACCACTAGATATTCCAGAATGGAAATGGGAGCACTTAGCTACGGATTTTGTAGTGGGACTTCCAAGGACGAAAGCAAATCATGATGCAATTTGGGTTATCATTGATCGATTAACGAAGTCAGCATATTTTCTTCCGATCAACGAAAGGTTTTCACTGGACAAGTTAGTGCACTTATATCTCAAGGAAATCGTAATGCGTCATGGAGTACCCGTATCTATTGTGTCGGATCGAGATCCCCGTTTCAATTCAAGATTTTGGAGACAATTCCAAGAATGTCTAGGAACCAAGTTAAACATGAGTACTGCTTATCATCCACAAACGGACGGGCAATGTGAAAGGACAATTCAAACAATCGAAGATATGTTACGTGTATGGGCAATAGACTTTGAAGGCAATTGGGATGAGCACTTACCGCTAGTGGAATTTTCTTACAATAACAGCTATCAAGCAAGTATCGGGATGCTACTTTATGAAGCTTTATATGGGAGAAAATACAGATCACCTACATGTTGGGATTAAGTTGGAGAACGCAAGATTCTAGGTCCAGAACTGATTCAACAGACCAAGGAAAAAATAGAACTTATCCGAAAGTGACTTGAAGCAGCGCAGAATCGACAGCGTAAATATGCAGATCAATCCAGAATAGATATGGACTATCAGGAAGGGGAACATGTACTGCTAAAGGTAACACCATGGAAAGGATTAACTAGGTTTGGCAATAAAGGCAAATTGAAACCTCGCTACGTCGGACCATTTGAAATTTTGAAGAAAGTCGGAAAGGTTGCGTACGAGTTAGCTTTACCACCCCATATGCAGCATATTCATAACGCATTTCATGTATCTATGCTTAAAAAGTACAACCCTGGTACAAGGCATGTAATAGAATATGAGCCAATAAAACTGCAGGAAGATTTGTCATATGTAGAGCAGCCGATGAGAATTCTAGATCGGCAAGAGAGGGTATTAAGAAATAAGTCTGTGTCATTAGTGAGAGTTTTGTGGAGAAACCCAGTGGTTGAAGAATCAACCTGGGAGCTCGAGAGTGATATGTTAGAAAAGTATCCTCAATTATTTACATACTGTGATTCTGAGGACATAATCCTGTTAAGGGGAGGAGAATGTAACGACCGATAAATTACGCTTGTATTATATTATAATAAAGATAAATTATGTGTATTATTATGTGATTAAATGTGTTGAGTCATTAAACCCTAATTTCTATGTGCTACGTATTGCCTATTTTGATCCGAACGTGTTTTGGATATTTATTGAGTGTTTTATAGTAAGTTATATATATTTATATCAAAACCCGTACAGCTCAAAAAGTGTTTTAAAAGCCCGTATTTCAAACCAAATCATTGGCCCTATTTTGCCAAAAAGGACCTATACCATATCGCTATTCTGAACCCCTAGACGTTTTACAAATTTACCTTTTCGTGAAAAACGACTTTTTCGGACCCCTTCGGGTACCAAAAACCCCACAAAAATCACATTTTTATTTTTATATGATCATGAAATTATCATACATCATTTTTCTTTGCATTTTTGTAATATTCATAATTTTTGGGAATTTTTAGCATTTATTTTGTATTTATTGGATATTTAAAAATTCATAATTAATACCCAAAAATTATAAAAATTGGGGCCAAATATTTTTATTAGGAGTGTAATTAGCCCCTTAATTTTATTTGGGGGTATTATTTTGCATAAATATAAATAGCTAATTATTAGTAATTAATTAGATAATTAATCATAAAAAAAATCAGAAAAATCAAGAAAATCCCCAATTCTCTGAAATTAGGGTTTGGAGTTCTTGGAATTAAATTCAATTTTGAAGGTGTTTCTGTTCATCAAATTGAACATGTAAGTAACCATTTTGAAGCTTATAAATCGTAGTTTATGATTCTATGATCAATTTCAGTTATTGATTATTCGAATTTTAATTTGTGATTTTCGGATTATACTTGGAATTTGGGTTTTGATTTCGGTTAATTGGTAGATGATTATGTTAGTATAGGCTTGTAGATCGTCGTGTTGCGAGTCGAACAGCACCGATTTCGTCGAATATGGTAGGTGGTTTTGGCGTCGCCGGAAAACCGGCGTCGCCGGAAAACCACCGTCCGCGGCGGCGTTCCTCAGCTTCTTGGCATCGTGGTCGATGGAAGAAGGAGGAGGAGGAGGCCTGGGGTCGTGAGGAGTGAAAGCCCAGAAGAATTGAGCCGGAAACAAGGCGTTTCATCCCCGTGTTGTCAACGGAACGACCACCGGCGGTGGCTGTTCATCCCGAGCCGAGCGGGTTCGTGGATAACCCGTTAACCCGGGAGTTCGACCCGATTTCAATCCCCTAAACCCTAAACCAATTTCCTGATTTCTGTTTCTGATTTTTCTGTTATTTACTTATATTTTTATAAAATCAAAATTTGTTTTTATTAATTCTAAAAATCAAATAAAAATTTGTTTTGAATTCTGAGAATTATTATAATTAATTTCTAAATTATTTTATTAATTTAGAAATTCGAAATTAGTTATTTAATTAATTATTTAATCATTTATCTAATTATTTATTAGTTATTTAATTGATTAATAATTAGGTAATTAATTAATAAATAGGAATTAAAAATAATCGAATAATATGAATAATACTTCGTTAATTAGTTAAATATTGCGAGTAACTCGTATTTATACGAGTAGTGTTTCGATAAGTTGGAATTAGTATTGAGCGTTAATTATTCAAAGATTGTCGTAATAATTATTCGTATCAAATAATTAAATACAAATAATTAATTAATTAATTAATCGTATAAGTTATAATAATGATAATAATAATAATAGTTCGAGGAATGCGAGTAGCTCGTATTTATACGAGTAGTTAATCGTTGAGTTAGATTATAATTCGAGTAATAATTATTTATTCGATAAATAGAGTATCGGTTAATTATATCGATTGATTATTTGAAAATAATCGATCTAATCGAGTAAGTAATAATAATTTTTAAATAATGGTAATAAATTGTAATTAATCCTAATAATTAAGGATTAATTATTTTAAAATACAATAATTCTTAAATAATTATTTAATAATATAATTAAGGTTTAATTAACTGTGATTAATTAATTATAATTGATTTATAATTAATTAAATCTTGTTTATTGCGTAGTAATTAAACCGTTAGTCCGATTTGATTGAAACGAAGACCCCTAGACTCAGAAAAATGAAACGAATCCAATAAAAATAATTGTGAGGTTGAAATCAATTATGTGCCTTATGTGCTATATGTTTTACATGATTATATGAACTTTATGTGTTATATAATTATATGTGTATATATGCAAGTCAGTTAGCAACGCATGGGTAGATTGATAGGGATTATGTGGTATCAATTCGAGATACGCGTATGTAGTAAGTTATCTAAACGACTATCTTTCTATGATTGATTCAGTATCAGCAAGGCCGATCAAGCAGGAGACCAAAGGCGGTGAGTTAAATCAGGTTAAGTACGCGCAAGACAAGTTTTTCCCCTATTCTAAATTCAGAATAGTGAAATATACCACATTTTACATATCAGTTACACTTTGATAATTCTTGTACATATACACTAATACACATCTATTGATTCTTGTTTCTATTTCATTTCGATTATTGATTACTCCCAATTTATTGAATCCTCTATTCATATTCCAATATTTTTATCCTTGTTACATATATTATGATATATCCTGATGTTGGGATACATCAAAAGCATTCCGATTGTTCCGGATGCTAAGCTTTGGACTGGATGGTTACGATACGGGCTGGGCATTGCCCAGACCTTTAATTAAAAGGCCATAGTTGCCTGACTACTCCTTATATTGGTTGGGTCTATGAAGTTGGGTATAGATCCGCACTGTATCATAACTGATCAGAGGGTTATAGTGCATATGTTGATTCTTATCTCCAGTCTTGATTCATTTGGCACTCGCTAGTAATGGCAATTTATTATTCTGTACAATTTCAGTTGGTTATTCAAACCAGCGAGTTACTGGTTCACTTATTATTTTCCTTTATACTATATATATTGTTGCAGGCTTGTGGAGCAATTTTGGCTCATCCCCTTTTATTATTATTCCTATTGTTTTTCAGTTAAGGTAAAGAATGAAACCCATCAGGACCCGCATAGTCAAGAAGTGAGTCAGGCGGCAGGACCCTCTTATACCAAGAGTGTTCCTCCCTATTCCAGAAGAGAGTTTTGAGCTACCAGATCAGGTGTAATAGGATAAGTAGTAGTGTTGAGTTGAATAAAAGTTGTTTAGTTGAGATGTAAATAAAATAAAGTATTGTAATAAAGAGAGTTCTTGAGACAGATTGTTTTTAAACTGGTTTGTAATAAAGTTAGTGTGGCGTTCTTGTTTTCAACTCTTAACTTTAAAAGATCTTGAATAGCAGTAGTTCGGGGTAATTATTATATTTATATTCCGCTTGTGCAGGTTTAGTTTGTAGTTGTTATTAATAATGCCCCAAATCTATACCCCGGATTTGGAGGGTGTTATATTTTTGGCTCACTGTTTCTTTGTGAACTCTTATTTCTTTCAGTATCAAATGAGGATAAAAGTGAATAGCTTTTAATAGACAGCAAAAGTGATGAGATTCCAGCCGAAGAAATTTGGAGGTGTCAGAGTGATGAATACAAGGAAAGTAGTAATAAGGTAATGGAATTGTATTTAGACAATATAAATTTTAGAAGGTTAGATTCTTGTTTCATATTATAACTTGTAAGCGATCCTGAATAATGAGGGGTTATCTGTATATTTATTTTAATATACAGGTTTTTATTATTTAAAGTTGTGTAGTGACACCCAATCCTGACCCCAGATTTGGGGGAGTCATAAGTTGGAGCCGTCTGATGTTGATAGCCTGATCAGTTGTCTTCACATATCCATTACATATCTGATTTGGCTTTGTGAAACCCATAAGGAAATGAGTGATTTATATAGTTGATAACAAATGTGAATAGCATGCTAAAATTGGACTCTGGTGTTTACACAACACACAACTACATTTGTTTTATGAAGAGCATGCTAGTCAGTGATATCTAGTTTCTTTTATCATTGTTTTGATAGAGATTTGAAATGATTTACACATTACGGATTTCATGTTGATTTATAGTTCTATTCCTATAACTGTTTACTTTACTGTTTTTATCTTGATATTCATATGTTGGTACTGTTGAGCGATCAAATGCTCACCCTTGCAACCTGTTAAATATATATCGCAGATCCCTAGAAGACCAATCAGACCTTGGCAGAACCGAGTCTCAGCCCCTTCTGGACCTGGCTCCTCTGAGGTAGTTTGCATCAAACCATGTGCGGTTTGATGAGTTGCTGAATAAGTTTAGTGTGTCAGACTTTTTAGTAATTAGTTTGTAATAGTGAGTATCTTAAATCATACTTGAACCTGGATCGGATCTTGGTTTTGTGGTCGTGATAATATAATAATAATAATCTTGTTGTTTATGTTTTGTGGTTTGATATATTTGGTGACGTCAACTCCTGACCCCGGGGTTGAGGTCGTCACATATTTCATTCTCAGCTAGAAGAAATAAGGGAGAGGTTTGAGTGACATCCTTGAACCTGAGGACAATCCTCAAGTTCCCATGTCAATTGAGAAAATTATTTCATGTGAACTTGTCCTTCTGAAGGACTATTACATAGAGAAGTTATTTGTGTAATTTGTCATTAATATCTATAATATTAAAGTGCATAAAATGACTTAGTCTACAGATGATCATTAAATTATGTTCAAGTGATTATTCATGTATATATTCATAATATATATCTCCCACTATTTTTATCAAATCAATAGCCCTAACTACTAATTCGAAAAGAATATCTTCTATAACTTTCTAGTGAGCCAAGATCCATATTTCACCATGCGTTAAGTCAGCTTTGGCTTTTCTCCTAAAACATGATTATTTAGGTAGACAACATTTGTCAATAATATCAACTATATAACTCTTGGATAGCTTGGTGGAACAACATTTGTTCATATTTATCTAATAAATCTCACCAAACTCTATGCCTCTAAGTTCACAATCCTATTGTGGTAACTTAGTTAAGTCAAACCCAATAGTCAAAAAATATCAATACTTCAACACATCTCCCACAATGTAAAGTGCGATAATTTAAATATGGTTGGTTATGGCTTCATCCTATGTGATCTTTATCAAGCTAATGACAAAGATCTAGGTCAATCAAAGGAGGAAAATAAATACAGGCTAACTATTACATGTCTTCTTTCTTGTATTGCTTCCTTGGATGGCCTCCATGTGGGATTACCCTTCATTGATCTTCAAATATTCATGTCTTCGTATAAATTACGAGAATGAAATATAAAACTAATCTAATGAACTTACAAGAAGAACTCGAGGTACATTCAAGATTTAATAATTACAAGATCGAACGACATGCAAAACTTATTTAAAAAACCAAAACCATTACCTAAGGTCATAAGCCATAACCATCCACCATGCTCAATTAATACATAAGAACATATTAGAACATATAATCTGATCTTAAAATATCATACCCATCATGATATAATCATAAAGACCAAATATGGAAAAGATCAGATTATTCGAAATTAAATCTGATAACATTAAATCGCAGATTACAGGGCCTAAACGACATCAAACGCCTTACAGATTAGTCGATAATAGCTTTAGCTATCCGTTTCGTTTAGACGCTCGATTCCATATAAAATAGCGTATTCGTTTGCCAAAATTGAACATCAGCACAGATTTCAGCAAATCCGTTGCATTCGATTCAGAATCGTATCAAATACGATTCTTATAATAAGAACAAATACAAACATGTATATATCAGTATATATACAGATTATATAATCATCATATGATTATATAACTCTCATGAATATCATATATTCAAAACATATACATACATACGCATATATAAACAAGACAACATGTAAAACATACAAAATCGCATACATAATATTCATGAAACATTTGTATACATGTTATCATCATAAAACCAGTAAACACATAAACGAATTAAACACTTTTCGCAAGCAGCTCTGATGCCATTGAAGGGTTTCGAGTACATAAATATGACGGAAACAGTAATCAAAAACGTGAAAAACTGGAATTTTTGAAACCCAGCGCAGGATCCATGCGAAAAACAGATATTACTTCGTAGACTAGATTGTTTACCTTAAGAAGCTTTATAAATTGGTTGAATAATGGAGATCCAAAGATTGTTCAATCACCACGCATCCCGCTCTCGCGATCTACGCTCTATTGGTATCCATATGAATGCTTGAAATCAAGAATTGGATGTGTACTAGCACAAACTCGTTTCTTCCTGCTCTCCCCATCTTCTCTCTTGGTGGCTAGGGATTTAGTAAAAGTCTTGCACACAAAATCAGCCACACAAGAGATATTATATAAAGAGTAAAAAAAGAATTATAACTCTTAACTAATTAGGAGTTATTATTAATTTGAAATTCCTATTTGTATAATAATTAAGTCACACTTAATTATTTAACAACTAAATTTCATAATTGATATTAGTAAATTCAAATATCATTATTTATCTAATTAATTAAGTCATACTTAATTAATATTATAAATAATTCGAACTGCTTTAATTTAATTTAAATCCAATTTAAATTAAATAATATTTTAACCATTCTTTGTGTATGACCCTATGGGTTATTATTACGTTGGCAATGAATTTTAAATCTAATTTAAAATTATAAACAATGAGCGGCATCTAGTAATACATCATTGCTACCCAAGTAATAATAATTCAATCGGTGATCGATTTAACCTTTCGTGAATAATGTACAATGTAATATAATCCTTTTAACCATATATTATAGATTAAACTAGAGGCATGTTATGTGTCATCCTCATCAATGTTTAATCCAGGTTTCCTTGATCAATGAGTAGACTATCATATCAAATCAACATTTGAGCATGGCCACGCATTTCATAGTCTAGGTCACACAAGAGGCTAATAATATCACTCCTAAAATTAGGAGGGTTAAATCTTTTTTAGATCATTCATATTTCTCATACGATTCATAATATACCCGAAATACACTTTCATCATTACCCGGTCAAAGGTAACTTTTAATGTAATCAAAGTACATTAATTCTCATATAAAAATATAATGATTTTAAGTCTAAGGACCATTACATCATTATCACTGTGAGAATTACTTATGACACAACAGACATATAAAATCTCACGTCGGGTCTGTCCAGCACCATGTACATTTACATATGCCTGTATTTTTTACTTTAGTATCACTATACCTATGATCAATGAGATTTGATCATCAGTCAACAAACACACTAGTTTTAATGCATTATTATTGTCCCTTAATAATAATACTCGACTAGGGACCTTTAGAAATATTTATAATATTCTCATAATCTCATTTCTAAGTCATGTACTTAGAGATTTAGAATTGTATAACATATTTCAAGGATATTTATTAATCAAATATTTATATCGCAGTAAATTAAAAATTAATAAATTATAAAGGGAATTATCGATTGAACATAAACATTAATAATCAAAATGTCTTAAACTAAAACATCATAGTGTTGTCTCTATGATGCACCCAAAATTTATCCTAGATGAGATTGCACTCATAATTGAATCTAGGAGTTCAATTACCAATGATCCTGCTATAGGGGAGGTAAGTTTAGCACATTCAAGTGCTAGCTCACTACAAAATGAGCAAGGGTTTGAGACTAGAGTACATGACAGTAACCTAGTTAACTCCCCTCTAATTCCAATGGAGGTTCCCACCACAAGTGGATAACAATAAATTGTCATAAACACAGCTCAACCTGTGAGTCAAACTGTGACATCTGCCACATGTAGTTCTACTGAATTTTTACCTTCCACCTCAAATCCAAATGAAGGACCTTCAACATCCAACCCTTCACAACAAATATCTCACCCAATCCAACAGTGGTTAGAAAATGCTCAATCTCAACCAAGAACTGTGGATGATCTTCTGGTTGATCAAATTTCAGGTCTTGCTAACAGCTCACAGCATCTGCTAACTTTAGACATGATAAATCAAGACTATCAAACAATTCTGCAAAGTTATAATGAAGATGTTGAAAATAAAAAGCGAGAAAATAATGAATAAGGCTGAGCAGGATGGCAATGTGGATGTCTGGCTTTCTAAAGACTTCACTTTAGAGATGGATCAGGTCTTGGCAAGATTCAGGGAGGAATACCTCACAATTTGGGGAGTAATACCAAGGTCATGACTCTACAAGAAGTGTATGATGCAGTCAATAAAGTTTACAAGGCTCAAATCAAAGCTTTTCACCTATTTGGTAAAGCACTAAAATTGACTTTGACTTGTCATCAGGACAAGATCAGAAAGATGGTAAGGGAGAAGATGGATGAAATTATTCCTTCACAAGTCAAGATCCAATCAAGATTCCAACATTTTGCTGACCAAATGGCAAGATTTGATCTGATTTCAGTAGATACAAATGTCAAAAATCTCAGACAATCTTTTGTGGCTTTGCATGAGGTGGTTTAACAGCACATTGCAAATTCTAATGACACCAAACTCAAGTTGAATCAACTTCATCAAAGCAGATATGAGCCTTCAGCTCTTTTTACGGAAGGAATAAAAGAAGCTCTTCCAGCCACATTTGGCACCTCTCTCCCTTCAAGCTCTCAACAACCCATCTCTACATCAACAAACTTACAGATCCAAGCTCTCCAAAATCAAGTTTCCACTCTGCAATCAGCAAATGAGTCTCTAACAACTCAATTCTCCCAACTTATAGCAATTATAGCAAGTCAACAGGCTGATATCCAGACCTTGGTGGAGTCTCACAAGCACCTATAAATGCAAAATTCAGTGTCTTTGGGAGCCATCATGGATGCACTCAATATTCCCCTGCATGCACTTCCTGAAACTGTGAAGCCTGAAATTCCTACAACTCTTATCATACCTTCCAACAAGACTAAGGGGGAGATAGAGGCTAGGTTATTAAGATTATCTACCCAAGCTGTCCAAGCTGCAAACAAAGGAAAATCTCAAGAAGTTGATATTGGAATGGAAAGGCTTATCAAAGCAGCTGAGGGACCTAGTTTGAGTAGGGAATTTGATGAATTGCTCAAGGCTCTCAGGGCTTCTCTAAGCAACAATTTCTTCACATACAAGAAGGCCTTAGACAAGATAGTAAATTCTATAAGGGTGAACTTGGTGACTAAGGACAATTTTCAGGAGAGAAGGATTGTGGTCAATATTAATGACTCTGGGGTAGACAAATGTATATAGGTGTCCATTAACTATCTCATAACTAGAAGGGGATATGAGTTGGACATTCTGATAAACAAATTCCACAGAGTGATTCAAGAAGACACTTTCTTGCTAACTGAACTGAAGAAAGCTCAAGTAGTTGCTTTTCAAGAAGCATACTTACAGCCAAGAAAGGGAGTGGCATACATCTGTCCAACCACTAAACATTGCAAACACTTCCAAATTCCTAAGCAATATGTCATGGACAACAAAAAGATGATTATGACTTTGGAGACAAACTTGAAGACTAAGCAATGCAAGACTGTTGAACATGAAGAAATGATCAGGCTATTGGAGAGATATCTGAGAGATCCTGAAGCCAATTTGCCCAAAACTCAAATAAATAAGGATAACTTAGATGATGATGAACAGAAGAAAGATGATCAAAAACCTTTGGGCTCAAATATAAATCAATCCTCTAAGGCAACTGGCAGCAAGGAAGGAGATAAGAAAAGAGATGCTAAGAAGAAAGGGAATGATGAGAAGAAGGGTGAAGAGAGAAGAAGGAAGAAGGAGGATGGTTCAGAACCACAGAAAAATACCCTACAAATCCAAATCAACCAAACTCAAACCCCTAAGACAACAAATTCAAACATTTTACCACTTCTAACCTCTAAGCCTAAATTCTTGTACAAACACACTGCTAACACCATACTGAAAATACCAATCACCTCAAGCCAAACTTCTCTAAAGAAAATCTCTAACCTACCTTCTTTTAAGCCACCAACCAAAACTCATTACAAATCTGTTGGAAGAAAACCAAAGAAAATGTAAGTTACTGAGAGGGCCATCTGGAACTGCATTAATCAAAAAGATTTTCTACCCTTAAACTGGTGCATCACAGATGAAGACTATGTTCAACAATTAGCTGAAGAAATGGTCAAAGTTTGGGTTGTATCATTGAGGGAAGTAAGAATCTACTATCGAGATGGATCCTACACCTTACTTGGCAGGAATTTAATGGATATATTTTCAACCACAAAGATAAAGAGGGTAATAAGCTTACTGAAGGATAAGGATACTGGTACAATGGAATGGAGGTCTGTATTGGCTGTATGGTTGATAGTAGGGAAAGAAAGAAGAGCAAAAAAAGGCTGAAAGAGAGGAGAGGTAAAGAAAATATATTAAAGATATAGAAATGTTTGTACAAAAATCTGAATAACTCAAGGCAAAATGGATGGGCAGAATTACCAAGGATGGACATTTTCTGAACATCAAGGTTGGCAGATTCTCAAGAATTAGAGTTGGTTACTTGAACAATTATTCATTAGTTGAGTGGCTCAAGCTTGTAGAAGCTCTAAGAGGGACACCAATCATAGAAGAACTGGAAGTACTTGTAGAGCTAAAGGACCTCATTAGAAAAGAAACCGGCTATGAGAAATTTGTATGATGAATGTATCTTTCAAACTCAAGTAATCACTTAATATAAAAGTTGTATTTCTGTCAATTTTCTATGTAATGTTCTATTTTTAATTATATCTTGGGCTTAGTCTTATTACCATGCATGAATTTGTGATAAGAAATCTTCTCACAAATTGGGGGAGATTGTTGTGCAAGACATGCCTATATTATGTTAGATATATTTGAGATGTCATGTCTAATATGATTCATCTTTAGTTTTCAGATCTTAACAAACAGGACATATCAACACTTACTGAAATCAGGACTTACTGGAAGTCAGAACTTAATATCAGAACTTAAGGTCATATTAGAACTTAAGTGCGGGAAGACTTTCATATAAGGAAGGAAGCTGATTTACAGTAGAAGATCGAGACTAAGACAAAAGAAGATATGCATGGAAAGAGTTAGAAGATTGGAAGACTTGTAGAAGATATCTGATTGATATATTTTAGGAGACATAATTGTATTCCATATCAATTAGAAGTCATCTTGTAACTGTGTACTATATAAACACAGACTTAGGGTTTACACTATATGTGTTATCATTATCGAGAAGATTATATATTGTAACCTAGTAGCTCTTAGTGATATTTGTTCATCACTGAGAGAGAACAACAGTTCATATTATAACAGAGTTTATTTAATATACTTGATCTTTGTTACATACTTATGTTAAATTGATTTGATTGTATAAATACTGTATTCAACCCCCTTCTACAGTGTTGTGTGACCTAACAATTGGTATCAGAGCTTATCTGTTAACACACATACAATAAAGATCCAAACAATCATGTCTGAAGAAGCACAAACTCCAACCAAGCCCACTAAATCTGAAGAAACTCAAAAGACTCAAACCCACAGTCGATATGAGACTATTAGGATTCCCATACTGAGACCTTCTGAGTATCCCATATGGAAAGTGAAGATGGCTATGTTCTGGAAGCTACAGATCCAGAATACCATGACAGAATTAATGAAGGACCACATAAGCCTACCAAGCTCTCTGTTGTAGTTGCTGATCAACCATCAAAGATCATACCAAAGGAGAAAGGTGAGTACACAGCTGAAGACATCTCATCAATTGCCAAGGATGCAAGGGTAAGGCATTTGCTACATAGTGCCATTGATAATGTCATGTCAAACAGGGTAATTAATTGCAAAACTGCAAGAAGATATGGGATGCTTTAGAGACAAGATGCCAGGGAACTGATGCAATCAAGAAGAATAGGAGGACAATACCCACTCAAGAGTATGAGCACTTTGATTCAAAAGCTGATGAGTCATTAACTGACTTATATGACAGGTTTGTCAAAATCTTGAATGATCTGTCACTAGTGGACAAGGAATATGATCTTGAAGATTCAAATCTAAAATTCCTTTTAGCTCTTCCTGAAAATTGGGATTTGAAGTCTACTACCATAAGAGACAACTATGACCTTACTGAAACTACTCTTGATGAAATTTATGGTATGCTCAAGATTATGAACTTGAGATGGATCAAAGGAGCAAAAGGCATGAAAGGAAGTCAAGGACAATTGCTCTTAAAGCTGAGGAGGAATCCCCTAAAGTTGTTGCCTTAAAGAGGAGCAAAGAAAAGGCTCTCATCATAAAGTCTGATTCAGAGTCATCATATTATGATGATGATTCAGAAACTGAAAGTTTACCTGAAATGGATGTTGATGAAGAGATGATGAAATTGTGTGCTCTTATGGTGAAGGGTATCACAAAGATAGCCTACAGGAAATTCAGAAAAGGCAAGAAGTTTTCCAGAAAAAGTGGAAGTTCTGATAAGAAAGGATTCAGAAAGTCTGAAGGTAAAGGAAAGTCTAACAGAGGAGACAACTCAAATGTCAAATGCTACAATTATGGTGAAAGAGGCCACATATCTCTTGACTGTAAGAAAGGAAAAAGTGACAAAGGAAAGGCACTTGTCACAAAGACGAAAAGATGGACATACACTTCAGATTCTGAACATGAGGTGAACTATGCCTTGATGGAAAATGCTGATAGTAGTCCTGAAACTGCTGAATTAAAGGTACCTCAAACAACTTATGCCTTTCATACTGATGATATTACTGAGTTGAGATTATATCTTAAAACCATGTTCATTAGTTATAGAGATCAGACTTTAACATATGAAAGATTAACATCTGAAAATCTTGCTTATAAAAAGAGAAATGATTATTTAGAAAAGGAGTTAGTTTTTCTTCATCAAACTAAGAAAGAAAAAGATGATGCTTTGTATGTTAGAGATGAAGTGTTAAAGTTGAATGAATCTCTAAAAGCTGACTTAGAAAAGGAAAGAGAGATTATCAGAACCTGGACTAACTCTGGCAGAACAACTCAGAATTTACTAAGTAGTGGAAACTGGAAAGAGGACTTAGGTTATGGAGATGATAAAAGTGAAAAAGGAACTGAACAAATTGAGCCAATTGTTGTTAAATAGACTGCTAAGCCAAAGGTAAATCCTGTTAAGTTTGTAGTAAAACTGTAAAGTCTGATTCTGAAAAGATGAAAGAGTCTGTGACAGAAGTTAAGGAAAAATCAACTTCTGACAAATTAAAACATGATAAACCAACTGAAGTAAACATAGGCTTAATGACAAAGAAGCAGCTTAAGCATAAGCTGAAAGAGATTAGGAATGTCAACAAGGTAAAGGAAGCTAGCAAAAATAGGAATGGAAAGGAAGGTGTGAATAAAAGCAATAATTATATACATGTTCCTAATGCTCCTACAAAGAAATGCTATAACTGTTGAAACTCTAACCATCTTGCTTCTTTTTGCAGGAAAAATAAAGATATAAACTCTTTACCTCCTAAATCAGGAGTTAAGAGTCAGTCTGTTAGGTTTAAACCATAAAATCCTTGTTTACATTATGGTAGTTTATGGCATTCCATTTATACTTGTAAGAAATATCATAGTATGTACTATGATTACTATCAAATAAAACCTTCTTTGAAGAAAGTTACTTTAATTCCTTCTAGTGTAAAGTCTGATGCAAAGTCTGATATAAACTCTGATAAACAGAATGTTAGCATAAACTCTGAAATTCAATCCACTTGCAAATGCTAGCAAACTTAAAAAAGCCAAAGGATCCAAGCAAGTTTGGGTCCTTAAAACTAACCATTAGTGGTCTTTGTGATTGCAGGGCAACAGGATAAATATTCTAGTGCTAGATAGTGGATGTTCAGGACATATGACTGGAAATAAAGCCCTGCTATCAGACTTTGTGGAGAAAGATAGCCCAGGAGTTTCTTATGGAGATGGCAACATGGGAAAAACTCTAGGAAATGGCAATATAAATCTTGGGAATGTCATCATTGAAGCAGTAGCTCTTGTCTCAGGACTTAAACACAATCTGCTAAGTGTGAGTCAAATCTGTGACAGAAGGTTATCATGTGGATTTCTTTGAAGAACACTGTGAAGTTGTAAGCAATTCTATAGGCAAAGTGGTTCTGAAAGGTTACAGGCATGGTAATATTTATGAAGCCAGACTTTTAACAAGTTCGGATGGTTCTGCAATCTGTCTGTTGAGTAGAGCGTCAATTGAAGAAAGCTGGAATTGGCACAAAAGACTCTCTCATTTAAATTTTAACAACATAAATGAGCTTGTAAAGAAAGATCTTGTGAGAGGACTGCCAAAATCAGTATTTTCTCCTGATGGCCTTTGTGATTCATGTCAAAAGGCAAAATAAAGAAAATCTTCTTTCAAGAGCAAAACTGAATCTTCAATTCTTGAGCCTTATCACCTACTGCATGTTGATCTATTTGGTCCAGTCAATGTCATGTCTATTTCAAAGAAGAAATATGCTATGGTTATAGTGGATGAGTTCACAAGGTACACTTGGGTGTATTTCTTGCACAAGAAGAATAAAACTGCATCTACTCTAACTGATCATGTCAGCCAACTGGATAAGTTGGTCAAAAATTCTGTTAAAATTATAAGAAGTGATAATGGCACTGAGTTCAAGAATTCAATCATGGAAGAGTTTTGCAAAGAGCATGGAATCAAACAGGAATTTTCAGCACCTGGAACTCCACAACAAAATGGAGTTGTAGAAAGAAAGAACAGGACTCTCATTGAAGCTACACGAACTATGCTTGATAAAGCAAAGTTACCAACCTACTTTTGGGCTGAAGCTGTGCAGACTGCTTGTTTTACACAGAATGCTACACTTATAAACAAGCATGGAAAAACACCATATGAGATGGTGAAGAAAAATAATCCAAATTTGAAATACTTTCATGTATTTGGTTGTAAGTGTTTTGTTCTTAAGAATCATCCTAAATAGCTGTCAAAAATTGATCTAAAAGCTGATGAAGGATTTTTTGTTGGATATCCACTTTCCACAAAAGCCTTCAGAGTTTATAATTTAAGAACAAGGGTTGTCATGGAATCTATCAATGTATCTTTTGATGATAAAAAGATTACTGGACTTGAAGATTTCAATGATCATGATCAGTTGAGATTTGAAAATGAAAATTTAAGTTATGATTCTACAAATTCTGATGGTTTAAATCCTGATCCTGTAAATTCTGACGGGTTAAATTCTGATATCATTGAAACTGTGGTAACAATTCCAACGGAAAATGCACCTGTCCAGGGGGAGCAAGCTGAAGATCCAACCACAACTCAAGAATCTCAAAAAGCATCAGAACCTGTCACTGGCTCTTCAAGTTCTGATTCATCAAGTTCTGATGAGCCAAGTTCTGATAATTCTGGAAACTCTGATACTTCAAATTCTAAAGGATCCAACTCAAATTTTAAAGTTTCAGAGAGCATAACTACAGGGGGAGCATCAGAAAATGCTGATGGAGACAACATGGATCATGGGGGAGGATCCAGTTCTAGAGAACAACTTCCATCTGCAAGGAAGTGGATTAAATCACATACACCTGACTTGATAATTGGAGATCCTGAAGCAGGTGTTAGAACTAGACTTGCAACATCAAATAGATGTCTCTATCATTCTTTTCTATCTCAGACTGAACCAAAGAAAGTGGAAGAAGCTCTTCAAGATGTTGATTGGGTGCAAGCAATGCAGGAAGAGTTAAATGAATTTGAAAGAAATAAAGTCTGGACCCTAGTGCTAAGACCAAAGAACAGATCCATAGTTAGCACAAAATGGGTGTTCAAAAATAAAACTAACAGTGATGGCATAATTACAAGGAACAAAGCAAGGCTGGTTGCTAAAGGCTACTCTCAACATGAGGGTATTAATTATAATGAAACATTTGCACCAGTTGCTATATTGGAAGCCATAAGAATCTTTTTAGCGTATGCTGCTCACAAAAGGTTTAAAGTCTTTCAAATGGATGTGAAAAGTGCTTTTCTCAATGGAAAATTGGAAGAAGAGGTATATTTTGAACAACCTCCAGGATTTATAGATTCAAAATTTCCAAATCATATCTACAGGCTTGACAAAGCACTTTATGGCCTTAAGCAAGCTCCAAGAGCATGGTATGAGACTTTAGCTCAATTCCTTCTGGAAAGTGGATTTCACAAAGGTACAATTGATAAAACTTTGTTCTACCACAACCATGGAAAGGACTTACTTTTGGTACAGATATATGTTGATGATATCATATTTGGTTCTACTAATGCCAAGCTCTATGAAAGATTTGCAAAGCTTATGCATTCAAGATATCAAATGAGTATGATGGGAGAACTGAGCTATTTTCTGGAACTTCAAGTCAAGCAAAATGAAGAAGGTACTTTTATCAATCAATCCAAGTACACCATAAATTTACTGAAGAAATTTGGAATGCAAGACTGTTCAACTACATCCACTCCCATGGCCACTACAACCAAGTTAGATAAAGATACTGGTTCATCAGTAGAAATTACTAACTACAGAGGTATAATTGGCTCTTTACTCTATTTAACTGCAAGTACACCTGATATCATGTATGCTACCTGTCTTTGTGTAAGATTTCAGGTTGATCCAAGAGAACCTCATCTAATAGATGTGAAAAGAATTTTCAAGTACCTCAAGGGTACAACTGATCTAGGATTGTGGTATCCTAGAGAATCAGATTTTAAGCTAATAGGTTACTCAGATGCAGATTTGCAATATGCAAAATAGACTAGAAAAGCACTAGTGGAAGCTGCCAATTTCTTGGAGGCAGATTAGTTTCTTGGTTTAGTAAGAAACAGAAATCAATTTCCACATCAACTGCAGAAACAGAATATATTGCTGCAGGAAGCTGTTGTGCACAGATTCTTTGGATGAAGAATCAGTTACTGGATTATGGGTTAGAGTTTTCTAAAATAACTATTTACTGTGATAATCAAAGTGCTATTTCTATGACAGGTAATCCAGTTCAACACTCAATGACAAAGCACATCAGCATTAGGTACCATTTCATAAGGGAACATGTGATGAAAGGTACAGTGGAATTGCATTTTGTTCCAACAGATCAACAACTAGCAGATATCTTCACAAAACCACTATGTGAAGCTACTTTTACAAGACTGGTAAATGAACTTGGAATGGTTTCAGGTTCTTTCTCTAAATCTCCTTAGTTTTTGTTCTCATACATCAGACTTTATGATCAGTGTTTACAGATTGTCTTATCTTCATGTAATATGTGCTTAAATTATAATATATTAAATGCAAATTGTTATCCGATGTAGATCTATATACTCTGATAGTGATTTGAATGTTCTGTGACTATTCAATCCAATGAGGATAACTGTGTTAGATGATGACCTAGCAGTCTTTAACATACTTGAAATCCCATGTTTGAATTAGTTGTTTATGTGGAAATTCTTTAACACAAGTAAATTCTGATTTTGAGCTTAGTCAAATTTACTTTGTGTATCTTATTACTAAGTCACAAACTAGACTCTTGCTTCTTATCTGTCAAATTTTGATGTCAATAAATCTTAAGGATGAACTAAATGCTGATAAGCCTCACTTATCTGAAGAAAAGAAAAGAAAAGAAAATTGAAGTCAGGTACTCCTTTGAGATCTAGAGTAAATATGTGGAAGGGAAGACCCAAGTGCATTGCTGGTATTAAGTTATATGCATTAGAAAAGCTAATAAATTTTTTTTGGTGACTTTTCACATTCTCTGATTACTGGAGAAATACTCTGATAATAGCATAGATTCTGATAAGCAGTTGTGACTCATTTACACCGAGGAGCCACTGTGAAAAAGAATTATAAAAGATGCATAAAATGAGCACACACAGTTGAGGTGGACTCATGTACAAATTTATTCTATAGTAGACATCAAAATTAATGACAGATTTTAAGCATTTTTCTTAGTTATGTCTTATTTCTAAGATGTACTGAAGTTTATCAGACTTTAATCTTTATCTGGTATTCTGCTAAATGCACACACTCTCATTCCATATGAATGATGAAAATTCTGAGGTGATTAAGTTGTTTTTGACAAATAGTTAAGTGTCATTTGCATAAATTCTGAGGACAAGTTCTGATGGAAGTTCTGATGATTAAACTCTGAAGAAACAAGTTAGTATTTGTATGAAGAATCATAGATACAAACATTCACTTTTTGAGTTAAGAAGCCATGTTCTGATGACCGTTAAATTCTGATGTTAGTCAAGTTCTGATGTAAATCCTGTTGGAAACTCTGATCCTTATGTGCCCCAACAATAATATTCTCTGAAACTCTTTTTCATATAGGCATTTTATCAAACACCTTGCAAACACTTTTTTTCTCACTTGATTTTTAACAGAAATGGCACCAAAAGACATAGTTTTGAATGGAGCTCAGTTTGTTCTAACAACTACTCAACTATTCTCTCTAATGATGAAGCTCCATCAGTACTTCACTTCATCCAAGACTTTTTGTCTCGAAGTGAAATAGGCTATGCACTGACCCAACCAGACACATTCTTAGGAACTCAAGTGCTGGAGTTCTGGAGGTCAGGAGTGTATGATGATGGTGGTGCCAATGGGTCCCCAAGTATTATCTTTACTACAGGGGATGATGAGCATATGGTGTCTTTGGCCACAGTTCGACAAGCACTTAATCTGCCAGACAACTGCATTTTTTCCACAGTTGAGGAGCCAGCTCTTCAACAGCTAATGGCCAATCTGGGCTATGAGCAAACTTTGGAAAAGCTTGGACAACTAAAGAGACCCCACATCAGGAGGGAGTGGAGTTTCTTCTTTGATTGCATCACAAGAACCTTTGCAAACAAGTGTTCAAACTTTGATACAATTCCTATCCTCGGTCAGCAATTTGGGTATGCTCTGATTCTCATTTTGATTTTGCTACTGCTGTACTAGGATTCATAGGGGATAGGATGACAGAAGATAGAAACACTGTATATTTTGCTAGATTCTGTCAACTTATTTACAGCTTTTGTAACCCTAATACACCCCAATTAGCAAGTGAGCTGATTTCACCATTTAAACTTGCTAAGAGAGCATTTACTGACTTATTATCTGCTGATAATAAGAAAACTGTTTTGAGACCGCTCCAAATTCCTACATCTGTCAAACAGTTTCTGGTAAACTCTGACCCAGCCACATACACTACTAAATTTCCTGATGTCCAACCAACTCGACCTTCATCAGCACCTACAACAACTACACAACCAACCACCTCTCAACCTCAACCAACTCAACCTACCATCAGAACTTACTGCCAACCATCAACTCAATCCCAACAACAACAACAACCATCAGCACATACAATCACACCTTCATCCTCTAGGCCAAAAAGGGCAAAGTCTGTTCCTCAACCTCCACAAAAGAGAAGGAAGATGATTCTCAGGGATGAAACTGATAGTGAAGAGGAACAAGTACAGGTTCATGCATCAGAACCTGTGACTATTGAAGCTAAAACTCTGGTTTTTCAGAAAGAAACAGAAGCTGCAGGGTCAACTCCACCGGTAAATGCTGAAGCTTCAAAGTTCTGATACTTTGAAGAGAAAGAGAACTACTAGTTCTGATGCTCAAGCAACTCCTTCACTAGCAAGGAGATTGAAGAAAATGAGGCCTAAGAGGCATTTGGTCAAGCCTCCACTAGAAGATATTGAAGAAGTTGAGGAAGGGATCAGGAATCTCTGATCTTCAAAGAGCCAATTATCATTGAAGCCCTTCCAGAACCAAAAGACGCTGTTCAGGATACAGTCGTTACACCTCCTATCTCTCCTCTTCATGAAGATGTTACAGTTGAAGATTCAGGCTTAAGTCCTGAAATTGACATCAATAGGCTGCACATTCTTACTATTCTTTATTTGGAAGCTCTTACAGCAGCTCAGCCATCTACTGATAATTCTCCAATTTTAAATGCTGATGCTAGGATACCATCTACACCAATTCTGGATCAAGAACCTGAAGATCAGAATTTAGATGAAGTTGAATCAAAAACTCCTATAGCCTCACACACTGTTGTGTTATCAGAGGATAATGAGTCTTCTTTAAGCTCTGGAGACAGTGTTTATGTACATACTTTTGCTCCTGTACTTGGAAAGGAAGCATTGGTCAAGAAATTTGTTGAACAGGATGCTCATGTACCTTGGGATAAAACTCATAGGGGAATAGAGTGGACAAAAAAGTGGAATGATTATGATTTCATTCCAAGCTCTAAAGTTCTGACAGAGCACATTGCTAAAGCTGATGAGCTGATGATGAATTCTGATATCAAGACACAGCTCAAGATCACTGCTCTATCTACCAAGAACCTTCAAGGTCTCCACTCTCAAACTCAAGTAAAGGCTGATACACTACAAGAATCATTTAATAAGCTAGATATGCAAATCAAGCTTGACAGGACAAGGATTATCAGACCTACACTTGAGAAAGTAGAAGCAATTGAGAAAGCTCAGGAGAAGCAACAGACCCAAATCTCTGAGGTCCTGGCTAATCAAGCTTCTCAACAGGCTTAATTGGATGAGATCCAATCTTCAGTTGAACTTCTTCTCTCTCTCCTACTACCTGATGATGCCAAAAAGGGGGAGAAGATAGTTATGTCCAAATGCTCTAATGATCAAATACTGAAGAAGAAAGATGATGAAGCTGATGACCAGGGAAACCCTAGCAATGGTAGAGGTCAAGTTCAAAGTAAAGGGTAGAGCAGCAAGGTTTCTTTAAGGAAACTAATTATTGATGCAAGCAAATCTTCTATTCAAGAGAAGACAAGTTCTGAAGCTGCTCAAACTCAAAATCTGATAGCAAGTACTCAAACTCAAAATCTGATATCAAGTTCTAATGAGCAAAGTCTGATGACAAAGCCTGATGTTCTGATACAAGGTGGAAGTCAAGATTCTCAAAGGTTTATGCAAACTCTGAAGCTCAAGGGAAAGCAGACTACTGTCTACAACAAAGATCCCAAGATTCAGACACTTGATGAGGAAATTGCTAGAAGATTATTTTTGAAACATAATTTAGGAATGGATTTAGAAAATCTCAAGGAGGAAGAATCTATATTTAAAGCTGAAAAGAAAAATCTAAAGCCAAAAGCTTCTGTTGCAAAGAAACCTCCAAGGCCTAAGGTAAAAGGCATTGTGATCAAGGAGAAGTCACATACTGAGGCATCAAAGCCCAAAACAAGATCACAATCTGAGATTGATCCCAAAGATAAAGGGAAAGGAAAAGTTGATGAACCATCAAGCCACTGGAGATGAAAATTCCTTAAATTCTGATAAAACCAGTGTGCAAAATGGTTCAAGTTACTGATGATACTCTTGCTGAAGATGAAGATGTTCAAACTCTGCAAAGAAAGAAGATTACTGAAGAATTCAAGACAACCTCTGACAAAGCTCAAGTCATTCAGAGTGAAGAACTGCAAGCTACAACAGAAACAGCAAGTTCTGATAAAATCATCAAGACATTAACCTCTGACAGTGCTCAAGTTGATTTAGACAAGATGAAAGTAGCTGATAAAAAGAAACTTATGTGGAAAAATGTCAAACCATCAGATCCAAAGAAAAGTCAATTGATGTCTACTTTCATGACTATTAGGTTAAATGTTAGAGAACCAAGAGACAGGGCTTGGACTAGGTTCTGATGAAGCAAAGATCAAGTTAGGAGTTGAAGTTACTACTAGAGATCCATTTCTTTTGACTGACAGACCTCTTGAAGATGTTATACAGAAACACCTTGATAAGGTTATCTCTATTCAAGTGGTACTGGATGCTCATGACAAGCACAATGTCAAGGAAAATCTGATTCTATTTCTTGAAGATGGAAGGACATAGCAGATGTCAGGATCAGATGTGCTGAACAAATCACTGAAAGAACTTCAATTCTTTTATTACCTTTTAGAGGTAAAGTCTGATATTACCAGGAGATGGTCAAACTTCATATTGAAGACCATCAGAGATAAAGCAAGAATTTCTGGTTCAAGAGTTACAGAATTCATTCCTAGTATTGTTGAAGATGATGGAAGTGAAACTCCAATGAAGAAGAATTCTGCTAAGCTTGAAGTGTTACTAAATGAGAAATTTAGGTGCTACAATGAAGATTCTTCTCATCCTAGGGTAATAAGACTGAATGATGGTTTAGAAAGAAACCATATCTCTGTTTTAAGGACTGCAATCTATTAGATTGGGAGTCAAGATGAAGAGATGAAGCAAGTTAAAGGTATAATGTCTCAAGTCCTGAGGAGTAAAGAAGAAAGGCTGATATGCATAGAAAGAGTTATAAGACTGGAAGACTTGTAAAAGATATCTGATTGATATATTTAAGGAGACGAAATTGTATTCCATATCAATTAGAAGTTAACTTGTAACTGTGTACTATATAAACACAGACTTAGGGTTTACACTATATGTGTTATCATTATCGAGAAGATTATACATTGTAACCTAGCAGATCTTAGTGATATTTGTTCATGACTGAGAGAGAACAACAGTTTATATTGTAACAGAGTTTATTTAATATACTTGATCTTTGTTACATACTTGTGTTAAATCGATTTGATTGTATAAACACTGTATTCAACCCCCTTCTACAGTGTTGTGTGACCTAACATATTATAACAAGACTAAGTCAAATTGACAAACCTAAGAATTAGTTGTATGATAATCTAAATTTGTATTTTGTATTGTATCACTTGAGTCTGTAAAAGTGTAAAAGATTAGACTGGAGTATTTTTTATGTAAACAATCTCAAGCCTAAGAATAAACTCTGGAAGAAGATCATGCCTCGGAGAAATTGTGAAGAAACTTGGAGTTGAATAAAGTTTTTTAGGAAAAATATGTTAAGTCAAGATATCTACAAGTCACAGATCAAGTCATATAAAGAAGTCATTCGAGAACTCCATAATGACTTATCGAGAAGTCTCAGAGATATCGACAAGCCAAATAAAAATATGAAGATTAGAGATATCGACAAGTCATTCCTACATTCGAGAACTCGGAGATATCAACAAGTCAGAATGAAGTTATGAAGATTGGATATATCAGCAAGTCAATTTTCTCATTAGAGATCTCAGAGATATCGACAAGTCAAAATGCTTATAGAGATCTCAGAGATATCGACAAGTCAATTCTAAATGCAGAGAATTAGCGACCTCGACAAGTCAAGTTTACCTATAGAGAACTCAGAGACTTCGATAAGTCATTATACTTATCGAGATGTCTGTTCTCTATACAACAAACTGGAGATCTCGATATGAAGCTCAAAGTACAGAATACAGACAAGTTAAATATTCAAGATTATCAAACATTAAACGATTTAATCAGTTAGATTGAAAAGTCTACAAAAGTAGCTTGAAGAGTGCAAGATCAAAGGCCAAGATTAACTGACGAAGAAAAGTTACAGATTCACAAGATTTACAAAAGTACACTAAGCCAAAAATGGAAAGCTTTAGAGAATAATTTAAGTAGGGTTTAGTACATCTATTGTATGCTGTGTAAACTTGTGTTTACTAATCTATAAAGTAAACACTGGTCCTTTTCTTTTAAAAGTGTATCAAACAGATCTAGAATTTCTAGTAACTCTCTCAAGGAAGAAGCTGAGTTCCTTACTTACAAAGAACCCAGAATTTGTAGCAAGACACTGGCTTAATTTTAATACAAAATTAAGTGAGTTTTGAAATATTGTGTGCACTGTTTATTTCCAGTTAACATAATATTGCTGCATTTCTTATCTACTTTGTTAACCAAGCAATTAACTTTGAAAAAGCCTTAAAAATAACCAAAATACATTCACCCCCTGTGTTGTATTCATTACCTAACAATCATCTAAACATGAATTATGCCCTTTCTAAGATTAGACATGAGTATTTAATGGCTCTAGGTTCAAGTGTCAGTGTTTATCACCCACTAAACTCTGTGAGGCATTAAATGACTCAACAAAGCTCAATTTAAAATGTCTAAATCTTTTAAGAAGGGGATTTGAAATAGAGTTGAGAAAAATAAAGAACAACAACACTAATGTTATCACAAAGGTCAAGGAATATTTCCAGGAGTATCTAACAAAGTTGAACCATACAGTAAATGATGGAGAAGAAATCAAAACAAGAATCAAGGCTTTGGATATTATTCTTGAAACCATTAACAAACACTATAATAAATATGGAGAAGCTTTTACTAAGATTATTGAACAAGCCATGAGTGTTAATGCCCAAAGTGAGGTACTCTGGAAGAATCAGTATACTAATATGCTGCCAAATGAAGTATCTTTCCATCAGATATATGAAGTTCAAGTAGATGCATTCATGGAACTCTCTATTTGCGCATATTCCTCCAACAAACTCCATGAAATGATAGAATTTCTAGAAATAACTCTGACTGATCTTAAACTTGAAAATGCTGAATACAAGGAGAGGATAAAGTGATTAATGGAAGGGTAGAATTGTCAGCCACCACTACCAATGATGTGCTCATGAACCAATAGCAGATGCTCTCTTAGATAATGAAGCATCTCAACATTCCTGAAGAGGCACCTGTTACAAAAATCCCTAACAAGTCTAAGGGGATAGAAAGAGAAGTGGAAGCAACGGGGTAAGGAGTGAGAGAAAAGCATATGCGAAAAGTGATAACAAAGAGAATAAAAGAGATGAGAGAAACTGTAGCATGAAAGAAGGAAGAGAAAGTAGAAAACTGAAGATCATAGAAGATGCACTGAAACCAATCAAACTACTTGAGGTTACTATCAAGGATGCTGAAGAAAATTCAATGATGCTGAATCCAAAACCAATCAGTCAAGTAGCACCAAAGACAGATTAGAAATCAGTGAATGTGCAGCTTATAACTCAGGCCAAGCTTCAGGAAATAGCTAACTTAAATGAATATCATAATGATGTTTTCTTGAACTTTCTGGAAGTCTTGAGGGCAGAAGTCAGAGGAAATCACTTGAAGTACCTCAAAGTTCTCAAAAAGAGAGTGAACTACTTTACAGTACTCCCAAGAAAGCAAAATGAGATATTCATGAAGGAGATTTTCATGGTTTCAAACAACTAAACATGATATAGCATCTCCAAAATGACACTTTAGAAGGACTGAAGTTTTCTGAGGTTGATCCAGTTCTCTCTTTAATTGAAAATAATGGGTTAAACAACAAGGATCTCTATGATATTCTAGTCAACAATCAGTCACTAAGACTTTCAAAATTTGTTACAATCTAAAGACTGTGATTTATCAGTTAAGTACAAGACTAGAAGACATAAGTAGTTGGCTATTCTAAAGGACTTAAATCAAAACAACAAAAGATTAATCATTCACCTGATTGAACCAATGGGGAAGAATACAAATTATAGATATGTGAAAGAAGTTGATGTGATAAAAGTGTTGAAAGACTATATCAATATTGGTGTTAAACCTGTCTAAGCCTCAAGGAAATATAAAGGTGGAATAGTCACTTTCTATAAGTTTTTCTCATGTCAAAGTAAATACATTATACTTAAAATCTATACTACTTTATTTGCATATCCTTTTATGTATGATAGGCTTTTTAGTAGAATTGAAATTGTTCCCAAGGATATTACTTACAATTTAGGAGAGATTGTTGGGCTCATGACATGTTTATACTATCATAACAAGCCTACTCAAGTGATAATCTCACTTTACATGGACAAATTGATTCTACCATTTGGATTAGTGAATGGTTTCTTTAATACATGTCTTATTTGTCTTTTAGATATCTCATAATGCTATAAGAGCTTAGGGAGTTCTATGCAATAGTTCTGTATCTAATAGTCATAAAATAAATCAATTTGGTAGAAGTTCAATTATGATTGTTCAAGCAGCAAATTGAATAAAGAAGACTCTTGAAGTCAATAAGTTAAAGGAATTTCTCCAAGTTCAATATCGTGAAGTTTAGAAGAGCTATATCGTGAGGTCCTTCAAAGCCGAATAGTGAAGTGCATGAAAGGATATCTTCAATATGTTATTTATTTTGATATTTTTATGATTAAACATAAAATTTAATTACACGTAGATCCTCTCCATTAGGACATGAATTTAATTGATCCAAATCAAAGTCAAATGGTCAAACTAGCAAAACTGTTTTCAAATATATTTATACTACAAATATAAATATAATAGAGATATTTCAATATTCCAAAACATCAAAATCCATCTTTTATTGAATATATCTTTAAGGAAATATGATCAAAGAAGAAATATCAAGGCATGATATTTTTTAGATCGGTGTTGCAATATCAATATGACAACAAGCTCGAAAAAGGAATATTATAAAAATATTATTTAAAAGTCTCGTGCTATATCAAAATATTTTAATCTTCGCTCCAAAATATATTTCTACATCTATTAAAAGAGTTTTTATTCAAAGATTATTAATATTCATGGTCGGAATATTAATATCCAGGTTTTCAACCCATTTCATAAATACTTATAGTAATTATCCTCTCATTTCGTAAAACCAGCATTTCTCGGAGAAAATTATACTCAAAAATATTTTCTACCATCCAAATATATTTAATATATTAGGAAATATATTTTAAGTATTTATTCAAGTCAAAACTTTGGTCAAAAGATCCATCTCCTTCATTTCCAGACCAATGGTATTTTTATTCAGAAGTAAAGCCTGACATAACAGTTTTAAAATCTAGATAAAATACTTACACATACTAGAATGACTTCAAATTTGGTATGGATCATTTAAATGGTATTTTTTAAGTATGGTAAAAATTTCGTAACTTTTCAAGAATTTTTGTCCAGGGCGCAAATTTTGAGGCAGTTGGTCCTACATTTGACCACGTTTGACTTAGTTACCATTGACCAAAGTTGACCAAAAATTTCAGGAAATCATTTTATAATATTTAGATATTTATCATATTTTTTATGGTATTTATTTAGGAGTTTTTAAGGTGGTCATAATTATTGGTGTTTAATGCTTAATTAAGTGATTAAACAAAGATTAAAAGAAAAAGGAATATATATTACTCCCTCCATCTCATATTATGTGTGTTCTTTGAATTTGTGCCGGTCAAATTGACTTAAGTTTGACCGAAGTTTATTAATAATTTATAATTGAACAAAATAAAAAAATTACATCACCGGAAAGTAGATTTAATCTACTTTAATATATAAATTTTAGTTTTTTTAAAATAATATACGAGTAATATTTAATCGTTGGTCAAAAGTTGGTCAATTTGACTTCTATAAAAGGAAATGTGACACATAATATGAAATGGAGGGAGTATTATATTGAAAATTCAGCTGAGATTTTAAGCTCCTAAACTTGTTTGTCTCATATTTCAAGTTTCAAAGAAACACACTTTGCTTTCCATGTCATCAATCCAAGTGACATACATCATCCACCATCCATTTTCCTTAAATCTCCACCATTCAATCCACCCAACTTCTCCTTAAATAAACCCCCCAACCCATTTTCTTCAAGCTAAAGAGCCACAAAATTTTGGGATTTTTTCAAGAAGTATCTCTCTTCATCTCTTTCAAATTCTAAATACGTACTTCTTTTCAAAAACCTTCTCTCTCTTAGATATATACACATATACAAGGTTCTTGAAACCCAAGCTTAGCTTCACCCAACCAAGATTCATCCCACCAAGAGAGCTCATCCACTACCACTCTCAGGCCTCCCGAAGGGCTGCCCAAGTTCGAACCTAAGTGCCAAAATCCGGCCGAATCTTCGGCGAATTCTGGCGAACTTTTCTGACCGTATCACAAAAGTGGTAACTTTTAACTTCGTATTTGAGTTCTTTTTATTTAAGCTTTGTACTTAACTTCTCTACTTCAACTTAAGCTCTAGTACAATATCTCTTATAAAGAAAGTTCTCAAGGGAAAAGAGAACTAAGATTCGAACTCAAAATTCGAATAAGTACTTGATCTTCAAAAAATAATTTCAACAAGAAGATCTATAAAGATAAGTACTTAATCTCCAAAGGTGAGATTATATTTGACACAAGTTCACGAGTTAGCCAATTATTTTCATGCTCTTTAATTGGATCTTTGCTAACAAATATTCGTGTACATAAAATATTACGAAACATAGTTTAATCCCTTCTAACATCTTTAGTGTTCTGGGGGATTATAACTCGATCTATAAACACTTCGTAATTTGACAAATATCAAAAGGGATTAAGTTCACGAGTTAGCCAATTACTTTCACGTTATTTAATTGGATCTTGGCTAACAAATATCGTGCACATAAAATATTACAAAACATAGTTTAATCCCTTCTAACATCTTTAGTGTTCCAGGGGGATTATAACTCGATCTATAAACACTTCATAATCATCCATTATTTTTAAAGATGAATCAAATCCACGAGTTATGTGACAGCCTCAACCCCGGGGTCAGGAGTTGATGTCATCAACAACAACCATATAATAAACAATTCAATAATAGGATATAACTACGACCCCTTTACTAAGATCTTTTCCAGGCTTAAGTATGATTTAGGTTACAACTAACACAAACCAACTTACGACAATCGTCCTGACGCAGCTAACTTAACACAGCAACTCAACAGACCATCCTTGGTCCAACACAACCATCTCAGAGGAACCTGACACGACCGGAACTGGAACTCTGCCCCGACTACCACGGAAGAATCTCCTAGGCATCTACAATGCATATATAAAACATTCTACAAGGGTGAGCAATCAATTGCTCAGCAGTAGCACTATATGAATAACATATAAAACAGTTTATGATAAAGCAATGATATGAACAGAGATTATAGCTCGCTTGCAAAATATGTAAAACAATTCATAAACTGGATACCAAAACTAGCATGCTCTGTAAAACAATAACATCAGTAGTGTGCTGTGTATAAATACCAGAGTTTAATTCTAGCATGCTATTTTCATTTCCAAATCCACTGTATAAATCACTTGTTCCAGTACGGAACCGCAAAACCCAAATCAGATACATAGTGAATATGTGAAGATAGTTGATCAGGCTATCAACACCGGACAGCTCCCACTCTCATCCTATATACATGTTCCGGAACTCAGAGACTAGCTAGGTCTCTGACCTGCTGGACTAATCGATTATACAGTGCGCACTACCGAATTAGCCTCTTACGCCACCTCAATAGGACCTACTCTGGCCCCAATATATCTCATATCTGATCGTTTTATCCAGTTTTCAAAATCACTTTTACCTATCTCTTTTCAAATTCAATTATGTCACAACGCACTATTCAAATCCTCTTTTCATTTAAATCACATTTAGAGATAGGTGTTTTCAGAAGTTACTTTTCCCCAAAACATAATTTTAAACAACATTTCGAATACGGGGGATACGTAACTTAAAACGTTTATGTTCCATTACGAAAATAAAACATTTAGTTATTCATACGTACTGAACCATAAAAGAATGGTCAGGGGTACTTGCCTTGTAGAGCTTTATAACTATCACTGACTGATTTTGATAGACTTGAACGTTCGGGCTCTCATGGAAAAATGACTGTGTCTCACTAGAAGACATCCCTGCTTTGCAACAATCTATCTCAAGATAGTATCCAGGACTCTCAGGGTTCTTCGCTTGGGAATCTCGAGGCACTTGCCGACTGATCACTAGATTATCTTAGTTCGATATCAATTCCTGAGTCCTTCGACTAGAACCTACAGAGCCGAAATACCCTACGTTAGACGTCTTGGTATGCTTGACATATCCTCAATACCATTTCTAACCAGTTCGATATCAAATCCCGACTCGTAATTAGACATATTATAATAACACACACAACAATCAGGGTTCAAGTTCTCGGAAATCGGTTCGGTATTCGTTTTCAGGAAATACGCATATTCGTCATTTTACGAAATTAGGGTTACTAGATTTTGACAGAACATTCATCACAACATACAATCATGTTTCGCACATAATATATGTATATACTTATTTATACTCGTTCGACGTTCCGATAATTACAGGGTATGTCCCGCATTTTCGAATTTAATTTCCAAAAATTTGGGCAGTACCTCCTCTGTTTATCGGCCTACCCGTCGAACCACTCGACGTCAACAATCGCATCAATCCACAAGTTTCAATACCACATCAACTCCACAATCTCGTAATTATTTACGTACAACTCAAAACAAACATTTTATATAAATCATTTTATTTATTTATAAAATTTAGGACTCAGAACATCGTCATCACCGTCCACCGTCGGCTCGCCGAGGCTCATCGCCGACGGCGGTAAAATTCGTCGGTACCCGATAAATTCGGGTTTCCATATGAAATCCACCGATAAAATATCCGGTACGAAAATTATTTATTTCTCATAATTTACTCAAATAATTTCTCGCATAAATTAAATGAATAAATTAATAAATAAGTAATTAAAATTGCAACCACAATCACAGACCCAGGTAACCGGAACAGAGCTACACATAATGCAAAACTCACGCGTCACACGCGCTGCAACGCCACCATACCTCTCGGAAAAATTCGAGAGGCGGCAACAACAGCAATAATAAGGTTGAGCATATACACATATACAACTATTATATACATATATAATCTGCAACAATTGAACATCGCAAAGCCAACTGAGAAACAGGACAACACAGAAGCAATTAAAACGGGAACAGAACGGTGGCCGGGAAAGAGATGGGTGGCCGTAAATAAGAAAAACGGCACCTGAACTTACCAAACACAGGGAGATATTCCGAACAGGAGAAAAAATATAGATATGGGGGACGAATTAGAGAGAAATAAGAATGGGGGATTTAAGAAGCAAAAGAAGAGATAACACTGTTTATCTCTGTCTGCATATCGGTGTCTATTTCTTTTTTTATAATAATTTTTTTTCCTTTTGTTATCTCTCTTCTGTACAACCTATGCAGGACACATAGTATTACAATTCCTGTAATCTAGACACGTATACTATGGGATAATTACGAGAATTGTGAGACCCAATTTATCCCGAAATTTAACATTAACGAATCGAGGTGCACGCAAAATAGTTTCAGAAAATTATGAAAATAGTCTTAAAATGTCACAAATATCCCGAAGTTTATAAATCATAAATTTCGTAATTTTAAAATAATTTCCGAAACACAATTCATACCCGCTTTTATCAATTAAACGAATCGACGCGCGGGTGAAACTAACTCCAAAATTTTCCAAAATAATTTTAAAATTCCCGGAATATTCCCAACTTGATTAAAGATGAGTTTCATAATATTTGAAGAATTCGGGAATTAAATACAGATTTTACAAATAAATGCAATCAGAAATTCATACAGGGTTAAATAATTGATGAAATATTGATTTCTAAATTTTATAAAATCCCAAAAATAATTATTGAGATTGTAAAGTTATAAAAACAATTTTAGTGATAATCCACACATTTACACAAATAAACTTGTATTAAATCCACTTTTAAAATTGAAAATAATTCAATACAAATCCACAATTAATTACGAGGACAATTCCAGTACATCAAAATCACACATGAAACAACACATAGCTGACAGAAGCTATACACATATTTTGCTTTTTTAATAATTCCATATTTACGTATTTAAATAATACAGAAATACACGAGTCGTTATATCGTTCCCCCTTAAAAAGATTCTGTCCTCAGAATCTGATCTTACTATACATGAGGATATTTGTCAAGCATATCTGACTCTAACTCTCAAGTAAGCTTTTCGACTCAAGGATTATTCAACGCATATTCGTTAGGGACATAGACTCATTTCATAGAACTCGCTATTAACAATCTAGAATTTGGATCACTCATTCCACGCGGAATAAATTTGGATAAGAGCCCATTGGCTCCTAATCAATAACTTGGTCCGAATCAGATACATATCACCTTAATATTGATACGCAAGAAACATTATATACATATACTGCAACTGCAGCAACCATGCCAACTCATGGGCAACTTTACCTATATTTATCAATACCTCTAATGATTCACTATATTGAGGACTCAACTTTTCCTTTCTATTCAAACTTAACCAATCTTTTTCAAGGCAAAACTTTTGCCTCTACCCCGATCCTCATTCTATATATTCATATTCTTTCGATGCAAATCCATTTTCCCGCTTTGTATATCTCGAGTTGTCTCAACTCTTTCCCGAGTACACCATCACACTCTTGATGTACTAAATTAATTCAAGACTTAACAATATCTCTATTATCCTTTTTGGGTGCAACTTTTCTTTCCATTTGAACCATCCAATTTTTGATTCATTCTTCTTCTTAACACTTCTTGATTCCTTTCATTCCTTCTGACTGATAAGTGATCTCATGCAATTACTCCTCATTACCTTCAGGTACTTGAATCTTTAATTTCTAACTTCTTCCATTCTTCCGTTAACTCTTCAATGATCTTAATAATATTCAATTTCCTTTTCTACTCAAACATCTATCCCTGCATTGATCCTTCTTGGTGGATATTCACTTAAACAACTATGGTTCATAATCAATTTTGATCAATTCTCATACTCTTGCAGCTTAGTATACAATTGCTACTTCTCAACCTTTTCACAGACATTTCTTTAGGTTTTCAACTTGGCCTTCCTTAGCCCTTAGATAAGCGAGGATGTTATCAATAAATACAATGGACTTTTCCAAGTACTCCTTATACACCATGTTCTTTAAATCTTTATAGACGACTCATCTACTTGACACTCCACATGATATCACCCACCTTACAACGCTCTTAAGTCAACCTAATCGTAATTCTTGACATGCCCTCATGCTGTGTCTTAAGTCAATCCTGCAGAAATCACACACTCCTTGAACTAGGTCACATAAGTAACCAATCCTTTACAGAGGTTACCTATTCTTATTTATCATTTCGTTAAGTTCCCAATAATCAGTATACAATCTCATAATTTTCATTCCTCTTTCCAGCAACATCACTAGGTGCATCTCAGAGGTTTCTATCTAGTATACTCACTTCCCTTCCAATCACTTTCACAGTCAATACACTGGTTATTTCATTCCACTGACTTTTAGAGACTTCAGGGCATTTATTTATTACTCCAACTTTCTCTTCTTCGTATCTTTGCACATGGTGGATCTACCTTATATTCTTAGCTTATTACTCCTTTCCCAGCTTAATTGGAAGAATTTCTTATGTTGCTTCTGCATTCAGCAACTTACCTTACTATTGGCTTCTGTACACTTTACACTTCACTTCTTCTAAAAACCACTCCTTACCTTACTACAGGACAACCAACTCAATCCAAAAATCGCATTCAACTCTTCTAGCTCGAAGGGTGTCAGATCAACTGCAACCACGTCCAACTTCTAAACGCTTAATTTCTTGGTTCTTTTGAAAGTTCTATCTCTAGCTGAGTGGATGTTGACCCTTGGGATGTAGTATCTTGAATAACCATTCTAGAACTCCTTGCAATATAATCAACCCTTCCTCCATTATAACACATAACTCCTGGATTTTCAGGTTTGTATTCCGATGCATAATGACTCTTATGTCCACGCTTGAAACATCGCACATTCTTCTTGCACGCACCACTGCGTCTCTTGTCACAGGACTTGCAATCTACTGCCCACTTAACTGACTGGGCTGGAGTGGAAACAACTAAAGTAACACTAGACCTAGCCTGTAATAAATTCTATCTCCAGAATCTCTTACTCCTGCTCCGGCCAAACCAATTCTCAAATCCTTGAATGGATTCTCCTTGGTTTGCTTTATCCTTAACACCTTCTGACTTCCTTTTCTTATCACTTTCGTTCCTAACAGTCAACTTTTGCTCACTTTCCATTATTAGGGCGGCTTGAACCATAGAGGAGTATGTCTGGAGTTGCAACGCCATAATTCCTCTACAAATTTCAGGCTACAACCTTTGTTGGAACCTCCTTGCCTTCTAACTCTCCGTACTTACATACTCAAGAACTAACCGGGCCAATTCTGTAAACTTTGCCTCAAATTCCAACACAATTCTTTCACCTTGTTTCAGTTCTAGAAACTCAATTTCCATTTGACTCTGCACATAATCTGGGAAATACTTTTCCAAAAACAACTCAGTAAACCTAGCCCATAGAACAGGGCCTTCTCCTTCTAACACTCTGATTGACTCCCAACAATAATTCACTTCATTTTTCAAGAAATAACTTACATAGTTGGTCTTAATATTATCACTTACTTGCACGAGGTTGAAAACTTCCTCCATTTCTTTTAACCATGCTTCAACAGTTACTAGATTAGGTTCACCTTTAAACTCAGGGGGGTCTAACACTCTGGAAAGATTTGAAACTAGCACTTTGGCTCACTCTTGACTGTTGCTGCTGCAACAGTAGTCACTGCTGCTGAACTTGCTAGATTAACCACAACTGTTGTCACTACTGCTGGCGCAACAAATCTAGAATTCATTTATAGTTGGACCCTTCGCAAAACTACTACTATTTTCTTTAGAATGGGTAACTTTCTTAGGTGGCATTTTCCTGAGATATATAAATGAGTTTATTCAAAACATAACAAAATGTTTGACAGAAGGTATCACCGTTTAAACGGTGCACCTATATCAGGAAAATGCTGCCCAATCACAGTACCCAGGTCCTTAATATCGGGGTCCACTTATAAAAGAAATCTAGATTTACAGCACTAGCAATCACAGCAACAATGACAGTAGCAGAATCAACAACAGTTCAGGAAAACTAGAATACTGAACACCATAGAATAGATCCTTAATGCCACAGCAACTGACCACTTCCCGTCATTGCTCTATTACACACCCACTTTAATATACTACAAGACTTGGCTGGCTACATCAACCAACGATTATATTGAACAAACCAATAGATCAAGTCAACTCAAGAAACATTGGGCTCTTCAAGGCATCAAAGTCCTAATTTCAACCAATCATTCCTCTAGTGATAATTTCTTATCACCCACAAGCGATTCATCAACCATTGATTTACTTTTCCTGAAGCTATCACTCCATCATCGGATTCTAAACTCTCACGATTACTATTATTCTTAAATGATATCTTGATATAGGACTCTCGTTCTTCTCGATAGTCGCTCTTACTTGCTTTGAACAATGAGTACCATCCAGTCGCAGAAATTCATTATCATAGAATATCAAAGGAAATTTCAACTCAAGCGAATCAAATAAGAAGAAACTGTGAAGAAGATGTAGGTATGACTAAGAGAAACCATACAAGTACATAAGATGGCCAGTCTTCGTAACGCACAGTTCACAATACATAACTTGGTGGCATCCCACCAGACCCTTTTATCACATAGACAATGGTCAATTCAGATGCATTGTTTGCCCCAATCAACCGATAGAATCACAGAGAAAAGAGACAATGTTTAAATAGAAATTTGCAAATAGGGAGGGAGAAAATCAGATTTATAATAGGATCAACAGAATTCCTAAGTTGCTTACTTCGAGTTCTCAACTTTCTCACAGAAAAATAAGCAACTTATGGAATAGGAAACAATTATTCTGGAACAAAATACGTCTCAAGAAAGAAGTATAAAGATTTAAAGATACAAACCTTAGTTCTGATCCACCTAATTCACGAAACTTAGTTGTCATAACAGCCACCAGCTATTATCATACTATCCGAACTCACCGAGATCACACACTCGGTCTAGTAACATTCCTTGACATAGAAAATGCGATATTTAGAAATAACGTTGGCGTCTCTTCAGCTGTCAAATCAAAGGTCTGCTCAGAAGCTGAATTCTCTCAATCAGACACGAACTCCCGAGAGGGAAACTAGAATTCTCTATCGGATGTTACTAATAATACATCTACGAAGGGAACGTACTCTAGGTTAGGGTAGTTCCAGTCAACCCTCAACAAATGGTAGGGTTACGCTTCCTGAAACCCTTGGATAACCTCATAGACTCGCTCCTCTGATTGAGTTGCTGACTCACATCTACACATAAACCTTCTTGAACTCTTTTGACTCCATTCCTAATCTAAATCAGGGACTCAAACATGTAGCTCTGATAGCAACTATGACAGCCTCAACCCCGGGGTCAGGAGTGACGTCATCAACAACAACCATAAATTAAACAATTCAATAATAGGATATAACTACGACCCCTTTACCAAGATCTTTTCCAAGTTTAAGTATGATTTAGGTTACAACTAACACAAACCAACTTACGACAATCATCCTGACACAGCTAACTTAACACAGCAACTCAACAGACCACCCTTGGTCCAACACAACCATCTCAGAGGAGTCTGACACAACGGGAACTGGAACTCTGCCCCGACTACCACGGAAGAATCTCCTAGGCATCTACAATGCATATATAAAACATTCTGCAAGGGTGAGCAATCAATTGCTCAACAGTACCACTATATGAATAACATATAAAACAGTTTATGATAAAGCAATGATAGGAACAGAGATTATAGCTCACTTGCAAAATATGTAAAACAATTCATAAACTGGATATCAAAACTAGCATGCTCTGTAAAATAATAACATCAGTAGTGTGCTGTGTATAAATACCAGAGTTTAATTCTAGCATGCTATCTTCATTTCCAAATCCACTGTATAAATCACTTATTCCAGTACGGAACCGCAAAACCCAAATCAGATACATAGTGAATATGTGAAGATAGTTGATCAGGCTATCAACACCGGACAGCTCCCACTCTCATCCTATATACATGTTCCGAAACTCAAAGACTAGCTAGGTCTCTGACCTGCTGGACTAATCGGTTATACAGTGCGCGCAACCGAATTAGCCTCTTACGCCACCTCAATAGGCCTACTCTGGCCCCAATGTATCCCATATCTGATCGTTTTATCCAGTTTTCAAAATCACTTTTACCTATCTCTTTTCAAAATCAATTATGTCACAGTCACACTATTCAAATCCTCTTTTCATTTAAATCACATTTAGAGATAGGTGTTTTCAGAAGTTACTTTTCCCCAAAACATAATTTTAAACAACATTTCAAATACGGGGGATACGTAACTTAAAACGTTTATATTCCATTACTGAAAATAAAACATTTAGTTATTCATACGTACTGAACCATAAAAGAATGGTCAGGGGTACTTGCCTTGTAGAGCTTTACGACTATCACTGACTGATTTTGATAGACTTGAACGTTCGGGCTCTCATGGAAAAATGACTGTCTCACTAGAAGACATCCCTGCTTTGCAGCAATCTATCTCAAGATAGTATCCAGGACTCTCAGGGTTCTTCGCTTGGGAACCTCGAGGCACTTGCCCACTGATCACTAGATTATCTTAGTTCGCTATCAATTCCTGAGTCCTTCGACTAGAACCTACAGAGCCGAAATACCCTACGTTAGACGTCTTGGTATGCTTGACATATCCTCAATACCAATTATACCCGTTCGATATCAAATCCCGACTTGTAATTAGACATATTATAATAACACACATAACAATCAGGGTTCACGTTCTCGGAAATTGGTTCGGTATTCATTTTCAGGAAATACGCATATTCAGTCATTTTACGAAATTAGGGTTACTGGATTTTGACTGAACATTCATCACAACATACAATCACGTTCCGCACAGAATATATGTATATACTTATTTATACTCGTTTGACATTCCGATAATTACAGGGTATGTCCAGCATTTTTGAATTTAATTTCCAAAAATTCGGGCAGTACCTCCTCTGTTTATCGACCTACCTGTCGAACCACTCGACGTCAACAATCACATCAATCCACAAGTTGCAATACCACATCAACTCCACAATCTCGTAATTATTTACGTACAACTCAAAAAAACATTTTATACAAATCATTTTATTTTTTTATAAAATTTAGGACTCAGAACATCGTCATCACCATCCACCGTCGGCTCGCCGAGGCTCATCGCCGATGACGGTAGAATTCGTCGGTACCCGATAAATTCGGGTTTCCATACGAAATCCACCGATAAAATATCCGGTACAAAAATTATTTATTTCTCATAATTTACTCAAAAAATTACTCGCAGAAATTAAATGAATAAATTAATAAATAAGTAATTAAAATTGCAACCACAATCACAGACCCAGGTAACCCCAACAGAGCTACACATAATCCAAAACTCACGCTGTCACACGCGCTGCAACGCCACTATACCTCTCGGAAAAATCCGAGAGGCGGCAACAACAACAATAATAAGGTTGAGCATATACACATATACAACTATTATATACATATATAATCTGCAACAATCGAACATCGCAAAGCCAACTGAGAAATAGGACAACACAGAAGCAATTAAACTGGGAACAGAACGGTGGCCGGGAAAGAGAGGGGCGGACCGAAATAAGAAAAACGGCACCTGAACTTACCAAACACGGGGTAGAAATGCCGAACAGGAGAAAATATATAGATATGGGGGACGAATTAGAGAGAAATAAGAATGGGGGATTTAAGAAGCAAAAGAAGAGATAACAGTGTTTATCTCTATCTGCATATCTGTGTCTATTTCTTTTTTTATAATAATTTTTTTCCTTTTGTTATCTCTCTACTGTACAACCTACGTAGTATTACAATTCCTGTAATCTAGACACGTATACTATGGGATAATTACGAGAATTGTGAGACCCAATTTATCCCTGAAATTTAACATTAACGAATCGAGGTGCACACAAAATAGTTTCAGAATATTATGAAAATAATCTTAAAATGTCACAAATATCCCGAAGTTTATAAAATCATAAATTTCGTAATTTTAAAATAATTTCTGAAACACAATTCATACCCGCTTTTATCAATTAAACGAATCGACGTGCGGGTTGAACTAACTCCAAAATTTTCCAAAATAATTTTAAAATTCCCGGAATATTCCCAACTTGATTAATATGAGTTTCATAATTTTTGAAGAATTCAGGAATTAAATATAGATTTTACAAATAAATTCAATAAAAAAATCATACAGGGTTAAATAATTGATGAAATATTGATTTCTAAATTTTATAAAATCCAAAAAATAATTATTTAGATTGTAAAGTCATAAAAACAATTTTAGAGATAATCCACACATTTACACAAATAAACTTGTATTAAATCCACTTTTAAAAATGAAAATAATTCAATACAAATTCACAATTAATTACGAGGACAATTCCAGTACATCAAAATCACACATGAAATAACACATAGCTGACAGAAGCTATACACATATTTTGCTTATTTAATAATTCCATATTTATATATTTAAATAATATAGAAATACACGAGTCGTTATAAGTTAGTTTTCACGTTATTTAATTGGATCTTGGCTAACACATATCGTGTATATAAACAATTACGAGACAGATTGTATAAACCCCTTCTAACATCTTTCAGTGTTCCGTGGGGTTCTTATTCTTATTTGTCTAAACTTCAAAAGCACAATCTTATACCAATTAATTACACTTCATTTATTTGGATCTTGGATAAGAATTATAAATCCTATGAACCGTCTTTGAAGTTAAAAGTATACTTTGACTACAAAATCGTCAACACATAAGTATACTAAAATCCTTAAGCCTACGAGCTAAAAGGATAAGTCACAATTCCGATTTTATAACTAAAGTATTCTTCAATCTATACATACATAATCAAAAGAAGAAGAATACTAAATAAGTCATAAGCTATATTACTCATGTATAAAAAGACTTCTTATATTACTCTGATAAACATATATTCGATAAAGACGGAGTAATCGAAAGTATACTTGACATATTATTATATATCTCAAGTCAAGTATATGTATTGAGCTTTAATATTCTTATTTGAATATTATACTATCTTGTGGGCTAGTACCGTAACATACTAGTTCAAAACAAACCTTCTGTATTTGTTTTATCTTGTGGATTGTCTTATTAGTTTTTAGTGAGGTGAAGTGACGTGATGTGATTCTCGTTCGAAGACCCAAGTCCTAGACGTACTAACGGGGAGTTAGTATTCTTTGCACCGTGAGGAAGAGGAAAGACCCAACCGGATCACTAAGATCCAAGATCGACAAAAGCTAAGGAAGCCTAGTCCAAACAAAAGTTCTACATTAACTTTGAAGAAATAGCGGGGCGTTATTGTCTAAGATAAGTTGTGTAGGTATTATATTTATTTTAAGGTGGTGACCCTTGTGTTACGCACTAAGAAAAATACTTGTAAGGGTGTAAAGGCTTCTCCGCCTACTAAAGGAGCGAGTTTATTATAAAGGAAAATCCCGAGTCCGGGAGAGGAGCTCGGGGATTGGACGTAGGGGTGAACGAATCTATTAGAGGTTGCGCCATCGCGAACAAGGATACAATCGTCGTGTTGTATTTTCTTTCCTTGAACTTTATTTCCCGCACATATAAACTGCATAACCACTCAGTAAAGTTTTAAAAAGGGATAAATTATCTTAAAACGCCATAATAATTTTTATATTGGTAATTGAGCTAGTCAACCCCCCTTCTAGCTTAATATAGCCCTCTTATGGGACCTTACAATTGGTATCAGAGCGGTGCTTTTTAATGTGTTTGTTAAGTGATTTGCAGATTTACAGGCACAACGAAAAGTGATCCTAAATGGCGTATATTAATCATATTAGTTATGGTGAAGGTCTGTCAAGCTCACGACCTCCTCTATTTGATGGCACCAACTTTGCAACATGGAAAACGAGGTTTCACATTTATGCTAGATCTCAAGGAGTCAAAGTTTGGATGGCTATCGAAGATGGTGTTTGCATTCCTACCAAAATTGTCGATGACATCATCATCGAAAAGAAGGTTAATGAATACAATCTAGAGAAAGAAATCACAATGAATATAGCCGCCAAGGTAGAAATGGTTCTCACTAGTAAACTTGCAGAAAAAGAATATAAAAGAGTAAATAATTACAAGTCGGCACAAGAAATATGGAACAAATTAGTGGTAACCTATGAAGGAACCACTTATAAAAGATTCTCGAATGGAAACATTGATCCAAGAATACGAGAACTTTAAACTCCAAGAAGGAGAAAATATCATCGATATGGAAACAATATCTAATCGTATAATCAATGAGTTATCTCAACTTGAAAAGAATTATACTCAAAATGAAAAGAATAGAAGAGTGCTCAAATCTCTCCTTCTAGTTGGAAGGTCAAAGTTACTACTATAAAAGAAATGCACAATTTAAATGAGTATAAGATTGATAACCTATTCGGAAATCTTCGTGCCTACGAAGAAGATAATATTTCGGAAAAGGTTGCTCCAAAAGTGGAGGATAAAAAGAAAAATATGGCTCTAAAAGCCATATTAATTGATGAAGATGAAAAGGATGAGGAGTTAAACGAGGATCTCCGAAATCTCGATGAGAGTGAAATTGCTCTACTCACGAGACAACTTCGTCGAGTGCTTCAAAGCAAAGCTCAGAGATACGGAAAAGGCTTCCTAAAATCAAATAATCAATAAAGAGTTTTTAACTCTAAAGGAAGGCCAAATTACTCTCAAAATTATTCTTCCAACTATAAGAGTAATTTTTCGTCAACGAGATACAATTAAGGCAAAGGTAATCAAAATATAAATACGTATAGTAATGCCAATGCCTCTACAAACCATTATGTTTACACTTCTCCAAATCCCAAAGATCCATCTCCGGAGGAAACACAAGATGTGTATTTCGAGTGTAAACAACCCGGTCACTATAAAAGAGAATGTCCTAAGCTTTCAAAGGGACGAAGTCTCATGGCCTAAAATGTTTGGGATCTAAGTGAAGATGAAGAAGCTCCGGAAGCTAGTGAAGAAGTGGTCAATCTATGCTTAATAGCTCTCGGAGATGAAACTACCTTAACGGAAATCTCCACTACAAATCAAGAGGTAACATCTAACTATATCTCAATTAAGTCATTATTAGATGAATCTAACTTATCCCTCGTAGATATGAATACGCATGATTTGATTGAACTTGAAGTAAGTTATATTATTATGGTCCGAGAAGATGAAAATTGATGAAATTCATCATACTCAAAATAAAGAATATACTCAGATGATCTATTGAACTTAAAGATTCTAAATGAATCAAATGTTCAAGATAAAGAAACATCTTATAAAGACAATCTTGATAAGAAAAGGAGCTATTAGAAACCAACGAGCTTAAAAGTGAAGCTCTAAAGCTAAAAGAAGAAAATCATAAACTCATAGCTCAAGTTAAGGATCAAGAAAGAATCCTTAATAACAAGATTGATGCCTTAAAGAAAGAAAATGAAAATCTTGAAGTAGTCATTCAAAGATTTACAAAAGGCAATAAGATATTGAATCAAATGGTGCATACAAAAACCTCATATAATCATGAAGGTTTGGGATATAATAAATATTCTCCTCCTAAAGGAAATACTCGGAGATTTGTATCACCAATAAAGACTTCACCCAAATCACTGTAACACCCCCAAATCCGGGGTCGGGGATCCGGGTTGTCACGAGTTCTATTTCCCTTAATAACACTTAATCTTAATAAAAAACCAACTACTACATACTGTGACCCCACAATATACACACACACCACAAGTTATAGTCTCAGAGATGAATACCAAAAAATAATACAAGTCACTTTATTCCACAATTATATGCCATTACACCTTAAAAGGGTTTCTGAATAAATTTACATTTCCTTGCCATTATTACAATTCATAAATATACATAAGTCTGGTACATCAAAAGTTGAAAGCCTAGCCTATTGGTAGATCCTACCTCGGCTATAACGGCATCAACGCCTACAGGAAAACTGCGGAACGTTTCCTAACCGCTTGCGAATCGGGAGCTTGGTCATGTTCATCTTTTCCATCTGTTATTGTGTGATGAAGAAGAAGGCAAGGGTGAGCAACAAGCCCACCGAAATAATATGTATAATAATTAACAATATATGAGCATTCTCATAGTACTCATGAAAGTCTTGGTCAAGAAGAAATGAACCAAGTTTGATATCTTAATGCGACGAAGTCACAAATATTCAGTATATATACTTATATACTTTTCAAAATCTTGGAAGTCCTCTTCCATGCCTAATATACACAGAGTTCCAGTTTATAACTGTATAAAAATATCGTTGCAAGGTGTTCTCATATATCTAACCTTGTCTCAACGTTTTTGTGAAAATCTTTGTCATGCATAAGATAATCATTAACCAGATATAAGTTTAAAAGATGAAGTTATAAGATACTCCAATATACATATATCTTTTCCAAATACTACTTGAACTACCACCATTCAAGTTATAATCAGTTTCAAAAGTTCATCACACTGATGAGACTACAAGACAAGATTTGAATAAATTCAATCTTTGAATATCATTATAAATAATGAAGTTACGAGGTACTTCATTAAGTCCCGAAATATATATACACTTATATATATATACATTTCATACACTCCTTGAAAACCTCTGTTATGAAAATTATAAACAGAGTTGCAATATCCAATGAATTTGGAAAGGAGAAAACCTTGGCATAAACCTGATATCTTGCTGATCAGGCAAAGATACCAATAAGTAACCTTTTCTACTAGTAGATGGACGAATTCCCCACTGGTCATCACCCGGGTCGCAATAGGACCTTATGCTGGACTGCCACTTAGCCACTTACGCATTTGATGGACTCCCACTGAGCCACTTACACTTTCATGGACGCCCACTGAGCCCATGTTGCTTACGCCGACTCAATAGATGGACTTACTTCCCGAACTTTGGGTAAGTAATCAATTCTTTTATCAAAACAGCAACCTCGTTGCGAATATAAAATACACCACAGAGCCAGATCCCTCAGGTTTTGAGCGAATATTTAAATCCCCTTCGAAAGGAAGATCTTAAATATAAAAATGAGTTTTGGGATCCGCACTAACTTTTAAAATCATTTCGAAGACTCGAAACATTTTTAAGAATGTTTGGAGTACTGCTGGTTTATTAAAATAAATCCGTCCCAATATATTAGAAAATATCTGAATATTATTATTTAAATAATATTCCCAAAAAGGATAATCTCTATAAAAATAATTGAAGTAGAAGTGTTAAAACTCATACTTGAAATTAATATTAAATAACCAAAGATATACTTATATGAAAGTACTATCTTTATTTGAATAATCAAAAGTAAGTTTGATTATCGAAACATTATTCTTTAACAAAATAAAGAATATTATTTAATAAAATAAGCGGAGTCATAAGCCCTCGAATGAATATTCAAAATAATATTCATTAATAAAATAAACGGAGTCATAAGCCCTCGAATGAATATTCAAAATAATATTCATTAATAAAATAAAAGGAGTCATAAGCCCTCGAATGAATATTCAAAATAATATTCATTAATAAAATAAAGGGAGTCATAAGCCCTCGAATGAATATTCAAAATAATATTCATTAATAAAATAAAGGGAGTCATAAGCCCTTGAATGAATATTCAAAATAATATTCATTAATAAAATAAACGAGTCATAAACCCTCGAATGAATATTCAAAATAATATTCATTAATAAAATAAAGGTAGTCATAAGCCCTCGAATGAATATTCAAAATAATATTCATTAAATAAAACAAAATAAAGTTATCGAATAAACCTTATTCGATTAATAGTTTTAAAAACTATATCAATATATATATAAATATATATATATATATTATACACTGGAACATCGACTCCCGGTTTAGAAAAAATGTTCACCTTTGGGTCCCCTATACTAAGGGTATACGCAACTACTTCTTATCTCTAGCATAGGTATTATGCAACTATAAGCATTGAAATCAACAGATAGATAACCAGATTACGAAACAGACATGCATATATATACCATCTCAGCATGCTTCAATATATCGCAAAATTTGCTAATTAACCAACATGCATCTATCACAAGATAATGTATATACATATATACATCACCACAACAGTATAACAGGTAGAAAACTTGTCTGAGTGCTCCCGGATAGACTTAAGCTTAGAGTGGGTCCGATAACCTATGAACAACAACATAAGTTGGAATTAAACCCCGGTCGCTTAAGAAACTAGACTTTAACCAATTGAACCCTAACGCTCGTTTATGGTCACTCCTACGCTTAATGAATCACCTAAGTCGTTCGAGTACCCTCGGCTCCACCATTTTTAATAAATTAACCATTAAGAGTTTTAAGGCGATTCTTTCGCGAGTACCTTACCAACTGCCTAATCCACTTAACATAATTGTTTCATAACCCAGTTAGTCATTTAAAGTCCTTAACCAAGGTTTCAAAGTAAGGCGAGGGGTAATGGTTCGTTCGCGAAACGCCGTTACTTAAAACGGTCGTTTCTCCTAAACCGTACATTGGATTCAAATGAACCACATATCAAATTGAAGCTTGTAACATGAACTATATAAAAATAACAATGGTAAGAATCTTACAGTGAGTTCACGGGTCCTGAAGTTAATAACAAAAACAGTCTAAGCTAAATCGGGCATTACGACGGCTATGTTTACGCGATTACCAAAGTTTAAACTACTCTAATCAACCACCAACCAACTCATAACCATCAATACAACAAAACTTCACCTAAACCATATCACATCAGTCCATAACCTCCAAGTTTTTCAACTCAAACAACCACAATCAAGACCTATGAACTATAATCAAGCTTTAATTATCAAAACACTTCCAAATCAAACCAAACTACTAATAATCACAATCTATGCTTCTCATTTCACAAAACCAACAATTAAACTTACTAACAAATAAAGTAAAGGCTAGGGTTTGATGTTTATACCTTCCTTGGGATGTGTTAAGTTGCTAGGAAGCCTTAGGAAGCCTCCTACAAGCTTGATCTTTCCAAAGAAATCAAGAACACAAAGTTAGGCTTTGAAGTTTCTAAAAGTCTGATTTAAAGAACTGTAAAAATGAGGGTATTACCATACTTATTTGGACGAGACTTGTGAACAAGAGTTGTAGGCCATCTCAATACCTTTCCAACGAGCTATAGAACACAACATTTGAGTGAGTATTGAAGGAGATATGTCAGTTTGAAGTTGCTGTGTTTATTTTGGCCGAGAGCTTCTTCTTGCAAAGTCAACTCTTCTCTTTTTGGTTTATGTTATTTGCTTGGTTGCTAGCTTTTGTTTTTGATTAATTACGTTTTTAACCATGAAAAATTGTGTGGTTATTAATCAACCACACCTCCTTCCCTTATGTCATGCTTAGGTCATCATGTGATGTCACCCTCTCACACTTGTCCTCTTCTTGTTGGTTTGATGACATCATCATCCCTAACCTCCTTGATTAACTCTTAATTGCTTGCCTAATGACCGCTGATCTGTTATACGGTTCGCTTAACTTTCGTTCTCGTTTATCGTTTGAGGGATCATACCCGGGATCTTATTACTTGGGTTCCCTTAACCTTTCTCAATACATTATATTCTTTTTATGATCCTCTCTTAAAATCCTTGAATTTAAATCTTTTTTATCCTGTTACCTTATACTAAATTCCTTCGGTATCTGGTGGATTTTCGGGAAAAATCAAAGTGTTCGGATTTGGCTTCTGACGATCTTTACATACACTTATTTACTTTATGGAATACTAATATGATCTTAGAATTTCCATAACAGTACTCCTATATAGCGTGGTCTAATAATTTTCCTTAATCAGCATCATCAGCAAAAGTTACTATTCATCCGTGTTTCAAAAATTCCAAAAATTGGGGTTATTACAGTCTCCCCTCCTTAAAAGGATTCCGTCCCGGAATCGGATAGAAAATGAATAGGGATGCTCTCTTAGCATTGCATTTTATAACTCTCAAGTAAATTTTCCTACATTGTGGTTCTACCATCAAACTCTGACTAGTTTGATAACCCTTCTCCTAAGCACTTGTTCCTTTTCAATCTATAACCCTACCTGATTGCTCCATATAGGTTACGTCTGGTTGCATGTCTATGCGCTCATATGCCCCTATTTGTCTGGCATCCGAATTATACTTCCTTAACATTGATATGTGGAATACGTTATCAACTTGCTACATGTTCGGGGGTAGGGCTAGCTCATATGCTAATTTCCCAATACGTCTTAATATATCCAAGGGTCCAACAATTCGTGGGCTTAGCTTTCCTTTCTTTCCGAACCTTATCCATCCTTTCTAAGGGAATACCTATAACAGCACTAGGTCCCCTACTTCCTATTCTTTGTCCTTTTGTGTCAAATCAACATACTTCGTGTGCCCATCTTGGGCTACTACCAGCCGTCCTCTGATTAAATCTATTATATCCTTGGTCCTTTGGACCACTGCTGGTCCGAGCATCTTGCGCTCTCCAACTTTATCCTATCATAAGGGAGATCGACATTGTCTTCCCTCAAGGATCTTATAAGGCGATACCTCGATACTGACATACGATCGATTATCGTGAGAAAACTTAATCCGCATTAAGTGATCATTCCAAATTCTTTCAAGTCTATTGCACCGACTCTCATCATAGCTTCTAGCATTATAGCTTTTGCTTCTCAATACCCATTCTTTTCCAGTTCGTAGTCGTTACTATCTTCCGTATATAATACTATACTGGTTACACTTTTGCTCGTTAGCGTTTTATAACCTTTTAATAACCACGTCAACCTTAGTATCACGAACGTGTTACAATCAGAATACCACCGTACTGATACTACTTCCTTTCTAGATGCTTCTATCTTCGAAAGCTTGATCCATCATATAGAAGTAAAGGAATTTGTTGAGAGATCACTATGATCATGAACACTTGTTATATCGCATAGTTAGTACAGAAGGTGGCTAGCCTTTAGTACTTGACAAGTAATTAAACAATAGATGGTATCCTACTAGGCTTCTATCACACAGATAGATAGTCATTCGGCAATACCTCCCCTTCTAGAAGGGTTGTTCTTCTCAGCTTACATGAAATGAAAAGGAGAAAAAAGAAAGAATTGAAGAGAATTGTATATATATTAAAATATATACCACCATAAAATATCTGGCTTGAAATCTACCTCTGAACTATAGAGGTTTATCATAGGAGAATAAAATATATATATATATAATCAATATTAAGCATTATAGCATCGTATTTCACATGCCTAATTATTTTTGATATTCCGTCCATCATTCTATGGACCCATGCTCTTCCTCGAGCTTATACACAATCACCTTTGAAACTCCCTCGACATCGAAAATCGAATCTAGGATCTCATTCTAGACATCATCGTTACTAGAATTCTATGCTTGCATCGCAACCTTCCTCGTATAGTCATACGACCCTCTATTGATAAGGAGGAATAAATATTCAATAGGTAAATAATCTACTTAATTAGTCTATTCAATGATAACTTATACATCACCATGACCCGATTAGTGGTACTCAATCTCAACATTCATTACAATACAACTCTCACAGTTGTCATTGTCTCATTATTCATAGACTCATTGGAGCATTACTATAGTCCACCACGGACCTACGGTAGCCATTCGTTTTTCTTGGAATCTTAATAGCTAACCATACGGAGTCCATACCTGTGGTATCGAATTCTTCTAAGGAGTTAACATAAACCCCATTCATAATTCATGAAGAACACTCCAGATCCTGACGTACTTTCATGACATCAAGCAGATAAAATTGCAGAAGAGTTTCAATGAAAGCAACGATAGCAGGTTAATACCATTCTTAATCATATGCCTTCAATAGAAGACTTAACTCAAAGGTTCGTTTAGTCCTTTTTGAAATATGGTCCTGGATTATTCTCAAGATAGGACCTTCTAAGATAGATAGCCCGCTCATGGCGATTACACGAATTAAACCTTTACCAACTACTATTACGGTTGGGTATTGCACAGTCATCAGAAGGAATATCAATCTTCCAAACCATAATACAACCTTTACGGCTTCAACCATCATCACTGTATTCCTCTGGAACGAGCGCCTATAATTGCTCTCTTACACTTAAAGTGTCGGCCACCTCTTTGGCCTTTCCTGATAGTAAAATTTCCTTACAATCAATGTCGTTTGAACGATCTCCAACTAAATTTTCTACCTCATTTCCAATCACTGCTTGTGTGAAGATGTTTTCCTTAAAATCTGATGAGTAAAAAAAAAATATCACCATTTTTCCATAAGTTATTGCCTCAGTCTTTAGAGGTTAATCACTGTCACGACTGACTCTCAATCATACTTAGAACATCTTTTATCTTAGGTCCTAATTGCCCTGAACAATTTCGACCTTTACTGGTTCGATCCATACTTTCTCGTGGTTTAACACTGTGCCCCACTTGGCATCATTATAACTACGTCATATTTCCTTTATCAACATTTCTATTCTTGAGAATTTTTGAATATTACCTTTCTCCTTGTAAAACCTCTAAGGTTATCCTTGAATCGTTCCTCCTGTATTCCCTAGATACAGGGCATATTAAGATACCATTTATTAATACCAGAATCATTGTCTATATACTTCTAAAAAATTTCTCCACTGATTCTTAAAGGTTGTTATTACCTTAATCCTTTCCAATTCATACTGTCAAAACTCATACTATCCCTATTAAGGGTGAAATGCCAACCTTTATGCATTCTCCTAGGATTCATTTTAAGTTACTGAGGTTCTATCCTTAATTCCACCTTTAAAAAGGTACATGCATCCTTCCATGGATAAATCAAGTCATATATCCCTAATAAGGGTGTCTTATTCAATCATTCCCACCTCGATAGTATATGCCTAATTTCACAATAACATCTGTATTCAAAATGAGGTCAATCAATATGGCCTCCAAAAGATAACAACGGTTATCCGCTTTTCTTGCCTAATTTGGTAACGATAACAAGGATGTTCTGGAAGATATTGGTCGTGTTCAACGTGAACTTCTTCTTAATAATTCCTTATTTACTTTTGTTGTTTATCTCAACAGTCATCTCAATGTTGGGATATCTTTCATACCTGGTGTCTCCCTTTCTGGGTATCAAGTCACCGGTCTTACACTTCACATTCTTGAAGGTCACTTCCTTCATCCAATTTTCCTAATTTCTTACTTCCTTGTCTCCTCAGTTTATCCGTGTCTCATTATTTATCCTTCGAACTATCTTAAGGTTTCCTCGAATCCTCCCAACTTACAGGGGATAAAATATATGTATCTCTTATTCCTTTAACCATCAACTTTAACTCATGGTGAATCATCCTCATCCTAACGATCATATACTTTTCTATTTCTATTACTACGAGTCTTTAGGGTTTCCTCATACACAACTCCCTTATCATTCCTCAAACTCTATTGCCTTTATATTCCTTTCCACTTCAGTTTCTTTTTATTTTCCTTTCTCTTATCATTATTTCATGAACCCACTAATCATTGACTTCAAACATCACATCATTCTGGGATTCTTGTCATTAGAACGAATCTTGACAACTTTTATAACTTAGCTTCATAATCCATCATACTCGTCCGCCTTTGTTCTGGCTCTAAAGCTTTTACACTATCTCCATAACCTTGGGAATTACTTTCCCGAAAACAATTGATTGAACTTTAATCAGTTTATTCTAACATCTGGCTTCATGCCTTTCTTGGTCTTTCACCAGCGGGTGGTCTCTCTCTTAGGAGGGTAAGTGACAAAAACAGTCTTTTGTGCTTCATCAATCATTTAGAATATAAAATCATTTCTCTATTTCCTTTGTTCAGGCTCTTGTCTCGGCTAGGTCAACTTGTTCCTTGGAACTCTGAGAGCTTAGTGACTTAAAGGTCCTGAAAGAATTTCCCACTGCATTGTTTCCTCAGGGCGGTGTTTGGGAATAAAAGTATAATTTTTGTTTAGGCAGGTCCATGAATTGCCCTATAGGAGTACCATCCCGGTTCTCCCTATCTTGCTCGACTTCTGTTTTCTCAGTATGAAATGTTTCATCCTTCTCCCACAATCAGGGTTATCTTATACGTTAAAATCCTTGTTTTCCATTTCATTATGTTATGGGTTCTTCTATCTTCATGTCAACCTCCCCGACCATCACGTTCAGGGTTTGCTCTAAATCTTATTCCTCCAACTAGCTTTCATCTAAGATCTCATCTTTAAGCTCTTGAACATTTGGAACCCAAATTCTGTAGGAATACCTCATTATTCCCTTATCATCTTTCTCGGTATTAATCTTTTATCTAATTGTTGGCTCTCTGCCTTCATTCATCACTTTTTCTGGCACAATATGTTCTTTTCCGATAATTCGAACTGTATTGCAATCTCAAACAGCTTTTCGGTACCGGCTCCGGTTACCTTCACTTCTATTTCCATTTTCTCAAAATCTCTTATAAACTCTCTAAAAGACATTATCATCTTGAGTCTCTCCTTTTTACGAAGGGCATCAGCCACCACATTGGCTTTCCCCGAATGATAAAGAATCTCCCAATCATAATTCTTGATTAGCTCTAACCGCCTCCTCTGGCGTATGTTGAGCTCTTTCTACGTAAAAATGTACTAGAGCTCATATGGTTTGTGAATCTCGCACTTCTCTCCATACAAATAGTGCCTCAAATCTTTAGGGCAAAACTATTGCCACTAGCCAAAGCTCATGGGTGGGGATATCGAATTTTATATTCCCTTAATTGTCTTGACGCGTACGCGATTACCTTGATGTGTTGTATAAGAAGCACCCTAATTCTTTATGCGAAACGTCATTACAATTCACAAAATCTCCTTTTTTCCATCCGGCAATGCCAACATAGGATTCGTCACCAACCTTTGCTTTAGTTCTTAAAAGCTTTTCTCGTATTTCTCTGTCCATTCAAACTTCGCCATCTTACGAGTAAGCCGCCTTAAAGGGGCTACTATCTTTACAAACTTGAACGAACCTCCGGTAGTGACCGGCCAATCCTACCTCTAGTAGTTTCCCTAACCATGGTTATCAATTCCTCAGCGATCATCTCTTCAGTCTTGTTAGGATCCTCCACGAGATCCTTCTCAACAACAATCCCTTCTGGGACAACATCCTCAACCGCTACATCCTCAATATGAATATCATCCGGTCCCTCATTAGGGTGTTCCATTGGATCCACAATCTGATCCCCAATCAGTAATAAAACATCATCGCGCTGTTGCTCCTCAACCTCAGGGTTCGGACTCCTTCTACCATATACGATAACGAACTACGCTTCTATCACGATATTTATAAGGGTTCCCATAAGGGTTTTAACTGTCAGTTCTACGTTAGGTAGCCCGACTATGAACTTGGCAAGAGTTCTTATTATCTTAGTGAACTTATTATCTTAACGTCACATCATCTCTGAGGTTTATAACGCTTGGCTCTGATACCATTTCTGTAACACCCCCAAATTCGGGGTCGGGGATCCGGGTTGTCACGAGTTCTATTTCCCTTAATAACACTTAATCTTAATAAACAACCAACTACTACATACTGTGACCCCATAATATACACACACACCACAAGTTATAGTCTCAGAGATGAATACCAAAAAACAATACAAGTCACTTTATTCCACAATTATATGCCATTACACCTTAAAAGGGTTTCTGAATAAATTTACATTTCCTTGCCATTATTACAATTCATAAATATACATAAGTCTGGTACATCAAAAGTTGAAAGCCTAGCCTATTGGTAGATCCTACCTCAGGCTATAACGGCATCAACGCCTACAGGAAAACTGCGGAACATTTCCTAACCGCTTGCGAATCGGGAGCTTGGTCCTGTTCATCTTTTCTATCTGTTGTTGTGTGATGAAGAAGAAGGCAAGGGTGAGCAACAAGCCCACCGAAATAATATGTATAATAATTAACAATATATGAGCATTCTCATAGTACTCATGAAAGTCTTGGTCAAGAAGAAATGAACCAAGTTTGATATCTTAATGCGACGAAGTCGCAAATATTCAGTATATATACTTATATACTTTTCAAAATCTTGGAAGTCCTCTTCCATGCCTAATATACACAGAGTTCCAGTTTATAACTGTATAAAAATATCGTTGCAAGGTGATCTCATATATCTAACCTTGTCTCAACGTTTTTGTGAAAATCTTTGTCATGCATAAGATAATCATTAACCAGATATAAGTTTAAAAGATGAAGTTACAAGATACTCCAATATACTTATATCTTTTCCAAATACTACTTGAACTACCACCATTCAAGTTATAATCAGTTTCAAAAGTTCATCACACTGATGAGACTACAAGACAAGATTTGAATAGATTCAATCTTTGAATATCATTATAAATAATGAAGTTACGAGGTACTTCATTAAGTTCCGAAATATATATACACTTATATATATATACATTTCATACACTCCTTGAAAACCTCTGTTATGAAAATTATAAACAGAGTTGCAATATCCAATGAATTTGGAAAGGAGAAAACCTTGGCATAAACCTGATATCTTGCTGATCAGGCAAAGATACCAATAAGTAACCTTTTCTACTAGTAGATGGACGAATTCCCCACTGGTCATCACCCGGGTCGCAATAGGACCTTATGCTGGACTGCCACTGTGGCGCCCTCCAAACCCGGGTCAGAAGTTTGGGGTCCACAACACAAACATAATATATCAACCTGTATAAGAAATATTATTTATAATGACCCTGCTTCACAAAACCACGGATCGCAACAGGTTAAAGTATAAAAACAAGCCATAACCTTAATTATTACATCGTACCAAATCCCAACTAATTTAACTTACAATTGATAATAAAATCATTCTTACAACCTTGCTATCTCACTACTGCCATAAGCTCCTGCTAGCTCGATCAATCATAATCTGGAATCCTAGCTCGAACATTGAACTGGGAAACCTTGCTATCAACCGTATCCTTCTTAACTGTAGAATATATAAAAAGATTCGCAAGAGTGAGCTAACTAGCTCAGCAAGTCATATTATCAATAACTGAGGTTAGATAATAATAAATGAGATGATTCAAAGGAATCAAGTTTCTAGGTAAACAACCAATAGAATTGGATATTCATTTTAAGTTTTTAAAACCAAGGTTAGGCTGCTGATCAGTCACGCACTAACCCCGAGCAAAGCACACAGCACTGCTCTAACTACTGGATCCAAGGCACACAATGGCCTAACTTGACCATCGATATGGTCTGACCACGAATATGGTCCATACAAAGAAAACTATCCAATTCTAAAGCATTTCAATATGATAAACAATAGAGTTCAATAAAACCAGATCATAATCAATAACCATAACACATTTGTAAAAGAGCATGGTAAAAGTTCATAGTTACCAAAAAGGGTATGTCAAAATACATAAAAGAAGTGGCCTCCAGCCGGTAGGATAATCGGGTATTAGATGAATAGTGTTTTTCCAAAGTTTTAGTGCTTTGATATCACAAGGTATGGTTAAGTATAAAAGTTTTTGTATATATAAACAATTTTGTTCCAGTGTTTGGTATATGATGGATATATATTTGTGGAGTAGTATCGTATTTGTGTGGTTTAATATTTGGTAAATCCACAAGAAATGGATCACAAAGAATAAGGCTTACGGCTCAAAGATCAAATGATGTGGCTCAGGTTCAAGGCTGGAGGATTCAAAGTATTTCCAATATAAAACAGAGCTATTTTGAATATTAATAATAGGTCACAAGAGAGTTTAGAAATATTTGCAATAAATCTCGAGAAAGGTTTAGAAGTACTTACCTTATCATAATTGATTCCAACCTCACTTGTACTTGTCTACGACTCTATTCAACTACCATTCATCTGTTTCTCCTATGCCTCGCTTCTAATCTCTGCTCACTTGCTGTATTTTCTACATGTCAATTCTATTTTCTGATCACCTGCTTCTCTTTCTTACGCCTTGCTTACTCTGCTAGGCATCATAAGTATCTATCAATATTCCACTCATACGATTCTGTTCAACACATACTTCTATCTACCCTTCGTTTCACCCAAATCCGATTAACGGATTAAAAGTTACGCCATATACAGTAATCATCGAATATATAAACCGACAGTCAATCAACAAGTCATACATAATACATCACATAATCAATGACATATCATTTATAAAGACATTTCGGGTCATAAATAGGCTTTCTGGTATTTAAAATGATTTTTAAAACATTTTTCGGAATTAAAACGGGTCGTTGGATCAATTTCGGAATAATAAACAGGGTTCGGTTGGCCAATTCTGGCTCCGAAACAATTTTAGAATAATTATCGAGCCTTGAAAATAATTTAGAATAATATTTTAAAGCTCGAAACTATTTTTCGAAATTTTTAAATCATTTTTAAATAATTAAATCTAATTAAATAATTAATTAAAAATCAATTAATAATTAATTAAATCAATTAATCAATTAATTTTTGAATTAATTGACTAATTAATCAATTAAAAATTAACTGAAATTAATTAACTAATTAATTCAGATTTATTTGTGAATTAAAAATAATTTTCGGAATTAAAATAATAATTTTTAGAATTTTCAGAAATTAAAAACGGATTTTTATAATAAAAATAAATAGGAAATATGATTTTTAAACATTTTTAAAACAGGAATCCAATTTTTGCAAAGTCTGGAAACTTCAGGGACTAAACTTCATCATCTACAAAACTACAGGGACTAAACTGCAATTTTGCAGTCCAGTCGCCGGAAAACACAGGGGTGGCCGGAGAACACGATTCGGCCTCCTCATTTTGCCACAAGCTCCAGATCACATCTACGGATTACCAGGAACATAACCATGCAATCAAATCGATCTAACAATCCCTGAATTTCCGGAATTTGGCCGTGAAGTTTGCCAGTTTCCGGCGAACTTCGGAAATATTCAAAACACAACTCCCTTCTCTACAGACCTCGTTGATTCATGAAACTTATACGACTGGATTACAAATTTTACAGAGAACACAATCCACTATATCACAACATCAATCTATTCCAGAATAAGAAACCCCCAAATTTCAATTAAGAACATTCATACGGGTTATAAACCCTAATTTTGAAATTCGAAAATCAAACTCAAATTTGAACATGTTATTGGACTCCAAATCAGACGTATAATATACCAAATCATCAGGAAAACAAGCTCTACAACATGAAATCATCAAATCATACAAACAATCATCCGAACAAAAATTCATATTTTTCATGAAAATAATTCGAAAATAATTAAATTTATAAAAAATCAACCTTTGATTCTGCAGTAAAACAGGTCCTGGAATCTGATAGTACTCCTTGAGACCTTCAAATTGGTTACTCCAACTTTCCAAACGGATTTCACTAACACCTTAAATTTGTGGTTTGATTCTCAGAAAGGTTTATGAATATATGATTTTTCTCTGTAAAAATTATATAATTATCTGTCTGCAAATGATTTTGATACGAAAAAAATACGGTAAAGGCTATTTATAATTACGGAGAATTAGTATCCCGTTGGATCATTCCGGATATAAAACGGTACGTTTATTTATAAAAACTGATCCAAACGGTATCGGTTTTCGGGGTAATTATCCAAATCAGTACAATTTGTACTGCGGTCTTGGTCTCAGCGCCTGGTTACACGTACTACGAGGTGATAATTGGGATAGTTTCATAAAAAGCTCCCGTTTATCGAAAAGACGGGTTTTATTGATTTACCGAAACGAATATTGTATCGAAAATGTTGCGCCGGGACCCGCGCAGGACAAACCGTACGCCGGATCGAAAAAGTCGAAACACGGAAAATGCTCGGAATATTGCAATTAGGTTAGGAAGGAGTTCTCGGAAGAGTTTCGGGTTCTAAAAACGTAAAAACGGTTAACGGTGGTTGGTTCCCGTTTTCATAAAATAGGTTTTAAATACCCGGAACAAGAGTTTAAAAAAAATCCATATGATTCCTATAAATTCATAAATTATCATAAAAATAATTAGGAAGATATGACAAATATCTATATTTTATTTTGGACATAAAAAAATTGAAATACTCAATTAATAATATTTTTAAACATCCAAACATATTTAACACTTAACAAATAATTCACAAAATAGATACTGAACATACATACTAATTATTTATTAGCAAAAATAATTACACGATATATCCCGGATATTACATCCTTCCCCCCTTAAAAGGATTCTGTCCTCAGAATCTCCTAAGAAAACAAATAAGGGTACTTTTCTCTCATATCACTTTCTAACTCCCAGGTTGACTCTTCAACCTTTGGGTTTCTCTACAATACTCTTACTAACTTTACCACTTTATTTCTCAATACTTTCTCTCTTTCCTCTAGAATCTCTATCGGACTCTCTACATATGATAAATCTGCCTGAAGCTCTATTGGCTCATATTCTATTACATGCCTGGAGTCTGGATTATATTTCTTGAGCATCGATACGTGAAAAACATTGTGAATGTGCTCCATGTGCGGGGGTAATGCCAACTCGTCAGCTACTTTACCAATGCACTTTAGGATTTCAAAAGGTTTGACATATCTTGGGCTTAGCTTCCCTTTCTTCCTAAACCTCGTTAGTCCTTTCCACGGTGATACTTTCAATAATACCAAGCTTCCTTCTTCAAATTCCATGTCTTTTCTTGACTAGTCTGCATATTTCCTCTGACGATCTTGTGCGGCTATTAATCTCTTCTGGATAATTTCAACAACTTCCTTTGTCTGCTGCACCAATTCAAGTCCGAGTATTTTGCATTCTCCTACTTCGTCCCAATATACTGGAGATCTACATTTGCGTCCATAAAGGGCTTCATAAGGTGGCATCCCAATGCTGGCGTGATAACTGTTGTTATAAGCAAACTCTACCAGGGATAAATGCTCATCCCAACTTCCTTTGAAATCAATAACACAAACACGTAGCATGTCCTCGATTGTTTGGATCGTTCCTTCACTCTAGCTGTCCGTCTGCGGGTGGTAAGTCGTACTCATATTCAATCTTGTTCCTAAACATTCTTGAAAACTCTTCCAAAATCTCGAATTACATCTTGGATCTCGATCAGATACGATAGACACAAGAATTTCATGACAAACTACAATTTCCTTCAGGCACCTATGGATCAACTTATCGAGCGAAAATCTTTCGTTTATAGGCAGAAAATGAGCTGACTTGGTAAATCTATCCACTATAAGCCAAATGGCATCATGATTAGTTTTTGTGCTTGGTAACCCCAACTATGAAATCCATGGTGATATGCTCCCACTTCCAAACTTCCAATGACTGTAGCAATCCACTTGATCTCTGATACTCTACTTTAACTCTGTTGATATATATAACATCTGCTAATTCATTCCATAATTCCCCACTTCATATCTAACCACCTATAATTTCCTTTAAATCTCTATACATCTTGGTATTCCCTGAATGGATTGAATACCTCAAATTATGAGCTGCCTGTAAAATTTCATTCTTCAGTTCCATCACTGGTGGAATCCAAATTCTAGAAGAAAACCTAAGAATACCTTGATCGTCCTTTTTGCGTGCACTATTCTTCCCATACTAAATCATTTATATCCTGATCTACTACCTCTTCCTGACACTTCTTTATCTTTTCTACAATCCCAACTGAAAAGTTATACTTATATATTCTCACTCCTTTTTGGATCATGCACTCTGACTTCCAATTCCAACTTCTAGAATTCCATAGATAATTCTTCTGGTACAGTCTCTATGTTCATTCTCTCTCCTTCTTGCTCATCTCTTACCACTACATTTGCTTTTCCTAGAAAGTTCATACTTCAACTCTTGTGGTCCGTATATATCTCACATCTTTCTCTATACTTATAATATTTCCCAATCTTTCAAAATGAATATTATTGTTGCTTTTAATTCCCAGTTATGAGTAGGGTACTTCTGCTCATAAGGTTTCGGTTGTCTGGATGCATATGCAATAACTTTATTGTTTTGCGTCAACACACATCCTATTCCCTTACGAGAAGTATCATTATAAACTACCAAATCCCCCTGATGCTTTCAAAGTGATAAAATAGGTGTTGTAACCATTCTTACATTTAACTCCGCAAAGCTTTCTTCACCCTTCTCCATTTCATATAACCTTCTTGCTTTTCCTGGTTAACTTCATCTCGAATATTATAACTTTCAAGAAATCTTGCACAAATTTCCAATAATAACTGGCCCATGATAAAACTTCTTACTTTTGTTGGTGCTTCTGGTCTTTCTTCATTCATACTATCTTTAAATTTTTATTTTTTTTTCTGCTGAATCCCCTTTTGTCTCCTCCTTACTGACTGTCTATACTAAGAATTATACCTCCTGCCATTAAAGTTTTCATCTGGTAAACTCTTTTTATACCGCTTCTTTCTTCTTTGACTCCTCAGCTATCATTGTATAGGTTGCATGGTTCTTCTTAATTAATGCAAGTATATCTTATCCAAATTCTTCCTTCAAAATTCTACTCATCAAATTTAAATATCACTGGTATATCAGTTCATCCCACTAACATTTTTAGAATTTTATAACAACAGTACTGAGTTCTGAAAATCATCTTTGATATGTCCATAAGTTCAATCTTCACTTGGTAATATACCCAGTCTTAAATCAATCTTATAAAAATACCTTGCTTCGTTCATTTAGTTAAACAAATCATTGGTTTCGAGGTAACAGATATCTGCTCTTGAGAGTAAATTTGTTGAGCTTTTGCTAACACATAATCTCACCCTTCCATCTTTCTTATTAACACATCGTGCCGGTACACTTTAAGGGGGTACGCTAGGTCCAGTTGCTTTTTCTTTTAATCATCTCATGCGTTTGCTCTGGTAACTTCTTCATTTTATCTGGTGCCATTCTGCGCGGGGCTTTGAACACTGGCTTCATTTCACGTACTAAATCAATCATAAACATATTTTCTTTATCTAAAGGAAATATTGGTAACTCATCTGGAAATATATCTTGATACTGTAAAATCTTCAAGTTCGGTCTGCTCCTAACTCTTATTTATAATCGCCATAGCACTTATATTTTGGTCACTGTAATCTTAAATTATTTTTTAACAAATTCTTTACTTTCCTTTGTCCTTTAAACTTCTTCATGTTCTCCTTTGGCTGTTTCCAGAACTATCTTCCGTCACGACGGTTTACCTGGGCATCACACTTGAATAGTTAATCCACTCCTTATAATAATATCAAATCTTCTTATCTCAAATGATATCAATTCTTCACATCTTAATGCCAGAAATATCGATTCCGTCATTGGTACTTACATATTTAATGACTGCACGTTCTTAATTTGCTAGTCCTTTAGTCCTAAACTTATTGATTCGACGGGATAATTCATCTTATCAATAAAACCTTGAGAAATATATGATCAAGTTGCTCCCATATCTTTTAATACTTTAACGCATAAGGTATTCGCAATAATCTTCCACATCATCACATCCATATTATAAATAACATATCACAAATTCTCGTTCTCAGAGACATATCCCTTATTGAAGTAGATTCCTTTAACTGTTAATGCATCCCGGGCTAGGGACAGTGATTTGTAATTTTCACCATATGCCCTTGTTTCCTTCCCATGCATGCGAGGTAGATGAGACTTTGCCCGCTGAGTGTATAATACGTTAACTTTTGTTTGAAAAACTCTCGCAAGGAACAACAGTACAACGAAACAAATAGAAGGATTCACAATTTTAATAAACTTAGAGTTGAAGAGAAAGAAGAAGTAATGATTTGAATATGAATGAGACAACCACATTAGTACTGAAGATGGCCAGTCTTTCATACCGTGTGGCATACAGCACATGATTAGGTGGCGTCCCACCCGACTCTTTATCATTCCAACAAAGTGTTTCATCATAACACTGTTTGTCCCAATCAGAAAGCAAAACCTGAGGGGAACAATTAAATTTGAAAAGAATGCAAAATTCTCCGTTTTGATGTTATCAGAAAGAATTTATTAAGAAAAGGAGTTCATACATTTTTAGGAATTAAAAAGGAATATACGCTGTAATGTTGAGGACAAGAATGATACCATTGATCATCATCCACATTTCACTTGTATTCATCTTTCGAGTTTGATTGATCATATCCCAATTGAATCATATAATAACTTTAGAAGTATGCTAAAATGCCTTCGTAACTAAGCATTATGGTAGATTCTTACTTGTCAAGTCTCGCATCTGTAACATCGTACCTACACGTATAATACTTTAACAATTTGATCATAATGGTGTTCTTATCAGATAAGCTTGAGTTTCCTCTTTCTAATTTGGAATAACCGTAAATCATTCAACATAACGATCATTTTATTAATAATATTCTTCCTTTAGAAGAGTCTGGAAATTTTTCCCAATCTTCTTCGGTCATGCTCAGGCTTCCGTTTAATCAATGAATTCTTCAAACTCTGATAATCCTAGTAATTGGATGAATAGTTATTCCATATGCTGGTTTTGTTGTTAATCTTATCAAACAATATTTGTACCTTCTCGTTAGGAATAACCAACTTCCTCATAATCGCAGATTACTTCGTCCTCTGAATTAACAATACTAAATCTAAAATAATATCCTTCCAGCTAATCTGAGCCTTTTGACAAACAAGAAACTCAAGTAGTAACTTGACAACCGATGTTTAAAACTTATTTTATTCAAAAAGGCTTTTAGAAATGTTGTGAGGAAAAATCTTTTTCGAAAACTTGTTAAAATTTTTGAAAATTTTGAAAATCACACCTCTGGTTGTCCTCACTATATGAGTTGGTTGTTTTCCTTCTTATGACCAAATACCAAGTTAAAGAACGATCACTCAAAGGTCCATTCACTTCCATTTATTTCCTCTCCTTCATTGGAGTCTATTACTTTCCGTAATCAATTAAAACTTCCGATGTCGTTGCACGTTATCTTATTTGTAGCTTCACATTAAGGCTCCCATACTGGTAGTACCCCCGTTAACCACTTTGCAATCATTAAGTGGAACAAACTATCCCATAGTCAACAAGTCAGCTAATATCACATCATTACAACATCATTAATTTCAAGAAATCTTCAGATCCCTAATCTCCTCTAACCCTCTTTCTTCAACACTTATCTACTCCATTCCACAAGCTAGTCATGAGTGGCCTAATTACTAATAGCTTCTTTTAACCGGATACAGTCCATCCTCCAGAACACTTGAATCTTCTTTCTAAACTCCTTCTCACCTTAATTTATATCTCAATACTCACCGTTTACTGCCGCTATCGCGTCCCTTCTCGCAAACGCTGTTGTTTCGGTAGAAAGGTTTTTTTAAAACTAAGGATGTAGAATATGGTGTATAATAGACAGAAAAGATACATTCATAGTTGAATGTTCAAAAGAACAAGAATAAGCTAATGAAGGTTCTTGAATAGGTAGTCTCATATCGAGAGATGATAGAATAGCGTTGAATAACTTGGAGAGGCGCAACTGTCATAACAGAAAGTAATACCATTAATACTGATGGAGAACAAGGCGCAAATCGAATCTGGGAGAAGATGACGATCCTTAAATGGAAGGCTCCAAACGATCAGTTGATGCAGGGAAATAAGGATCTGCCATTGCCGTTGCCTGGATATCACATCGCGAGTTAAGAATCCCGAATCGTAACACGAACCGTGCCAGAGACCTACTATACAGTCGCACTCAACCTCACGATGGCTTATCTTTCTATTTCCTATTCCTAATCCTAACCATCTACCCGATCCCGACAATCTAGGCTTGTTTCAGTGACTTATAACCTGTAGCTCTGATACCAACCTGTGGCGCCCTCCAAACCCGGGTCAGAAGTTTGGGGTCCACAACACAAACACAATATATCAACCTGTATAAGAAATATTATTTATAATGACCCTGCTTCACAAAACCACGGATCGCAACAGGTTAAAGTATGAAAACAAGCCACAACCTTAATTATTATATCGTACCAAATCCCAACTAATTTAACTTATAATTGATAATAAAATCATTCTTACAACCTTGCTATCTCACTACTGCCATAAGCTCCTGCTAGCTCGATCAATCATAATCTGGAATCCTAGCTCGAACATTGAACTGGGAAACCTTGCTATCAACCGTATCCTTCTTAACTGTAGAATATATAAAAAGATTCGCAAGAGTGAGCTAACTAGCTCAGCAAGTCATATTATCAATAACTGAGGTTAGATAATAATAAATGAGATGATTCAAAGGAATCAAGTTTCTTGTTAAACAACCAATAGAATTGGATATTCATTTTAAGTTTTTAAAACCAAGGTTAGGCTGCTGATCAGTCACGCACTAACCTCGAGCAAAGCACACAGCACTGCTCTAACTACTGGATCCAAGGCACACAATGGCCTAACTTGACCATCGATATGGTCTGACCACGAATCTGGTCCATACAAAGAAACCTATCCAATTCTAAAGCATTTCAATATGATAAACAATAGAGTTCAATAAAACCAGATCATAATCAATAACCATAAAACATTTGTAAAAGAGCATGGTAAAAGTTCATAGTTACCAAAAAGGGTATGTCAAAATACATAAAAGAAGTGGCCTCCAGCCGGTAGGATAATCGGGTATTAGATGAATAGTGTTTTTCCAAAGTTTTAGTGCTTTGATATCACAAGGTATGGTTAAGTATAAAAGTTTTTGTATATATAAACAATTTTGTTCCAGTGTTTGGTATATGATGGATATATATTTGTGGAGTAGTATCGTATTTGTGTGGTTTAATATTTGGTAAATCCACAAGAAATGGTTCACAAAGAATAAGGCTTACGGCTCAAAGATCAAATGATGTGGCTCAGGTTCAAGGCTGGAGGATTCAAAGTATTTCCAATATAAAACAGAGCTATTTTGAATATTAACAATAGGTCACAAAAGAATTTAGAAATATTTGTAATAAATCTCGAGAAAGGTTTAGAAGTACTTGCCTTATCATAATTGATTCCAACCTCACTTGTACTTGTCTATGACTCTATTCAACCACCATTCATCTATTTCTCCTATGCCTCGCTTCTAATCTCTGCTCACTTGCTGTATTTTCTACATGTCAATTCTATTTTCTGATCACCTGCTTCTCTTTCTTACGCCTTGCTTACTCTGCTAGGCATCATAAGTATCTATCAATATTCCACTCATATGATTCTGTTCAACACATACTTCTATCTACCCTTCGTTTCACCCAAATCCGATTAACGGATTAAAAGTTACGCCATAAACAGTAATCATCGAATATATAATCGACAGTCAATCAACAAGTCACACATAATACATCACGTAATCAATGACATATCATTTATAAAGACATTTCGGGTCATAAATAGGCTTTCTGGTATTTAAAATGATTTTTAAAACATTTTTCAGGAATTAAAACGGGTCGTTGGATCAATTTCGAAATAATAAACAGGGTTCGGTTGGCCAATTCTGGCTCCGAAACAATTTTAGAATAATTATCGAGCCTTGAAAATAATTTAGAATAATATTTTAAAGCTCGAAACTATTTTTCAAAATTTTTAAATCATTTTTAAATAATTAAATCTAATTAAATAATTAATTAAAAATCAATTAATAATTAATTAAATCATTAATCAATTAATTTTTGAAATTAATTGACTAATTAATCAATTAAAATTAACTGAAATTAATTAACTAATTAATTCAGATTTATTTGTGAATTAAAAATAATTTTCGGAATTAAAATAATAATTTTTAGAATTTTCAGAAATTAAAACGGATTTTTATAATAAAAATAAATAGGAAATATGATTTCTAAACATTTTTAAAACAGGAATCCAATTTTTGCAAAGTCTGAAACTTCAGGGACTAAACTTCATCATCTACAAAACTACAGGGACTAAACTGCAATTTTGCAGTCCAGTCGCCGGAAAACACAGGGGTGGCCGGAGAAACACGATTCCGGTCTCCTCATTTTGCCACAAGCTCCAGATCACATCTACGGATTACCAGGAACATAACCATGCAATCAAATCGATCTAAACAATCCCTGAATTTCCGGAATTTGGCCGTGAAGTTTGCCAGTTTCCGGCGAACTTCAGAAATATTCAAAACACAACTCCCTTCTCTACAGACCTCGTTGATTCATGAAACTTATACGACTGGATTGCAAATTTTACAGAGAACACAATCCACTATATCACAACATCAATCTATTCCAGAATAAGAAACCCCCAAATTTCAATTAAGAACATTCATACGGGTTATAAACCCTAATTTTGAAATTCGAAAATCAAACTCAAATTTGAACATGTTATTGGACTCCAAATCAGACGTATAATATACCAAAATCATCAGGAAAACAAGCTCTACAACATGAAATCATCAAATCATACAAACAATCATCCGAACAAAAATTCATATTTTTCATGAAAATATTCGAAAATAATTAAATTTATAAAAAATCAACCTTTGATTCTGCAGTAAAACAGGTCCTGGAATCTGATAGTACTCCTTGAGACCTTCAAATTGGTTACTCCAACTTTCCAAACGGATTTCACTAACACCTTGAATTTGTGGTTTGATTCTCAGAAAGGTTTATGAATATATGATTTTTCTCTGTAAAAATTATATAATTATCTGTCTGCAAATGATTTTGATACGAAAAAAAATACGGTAAAAGGCTATTTATAATTACGGAGAATTAGTATCCCGTTGGATCATTCCGGATATAAAACGGTACGTTTATTTATAAAAACTGATCCAAACGGTATCAGTTTTCGGGGTAATTATCCAAATCAGTAAAATTTGTACTGCGGTCTTGGTCTCAGCGCCTGGTTACACGTACTACGAGGTGATAAGTGGGATAGTTTAATAAAAAGCTCCCGTTAATCGAAAATACGGGTTTTATTGATTTACCGAAACGAATATTGTATCGAAAATGTTGCGCCGGGACCCGCGCAGGACAAACCGTATGCCGGATCGAAAAAGTCGAAACACGGAAAATGCTCGGAATATTGCAATTAGGTTAGGAAGGAGTTCTCGGAAGAGTTTCGGGTTCTAAAAACGTAAAAACGGTTAACGGTGGTTGGTTCCCGTTTTCATAAAATAGGTTTTAAATACCCGGAACAAGAGTTTAAAAAAAATCCATATGATTCCTATAAATTCATAAATTAATATAAAAAATATTAGGAAGATTGACAATTATCTATATTTTATTTTGGGACATAAAAAAAATTTGAAATACTCAATTAATAATATTTTTAAACATCCAAACAATATTTAACACTTAACAAATAATTCACAAAATAGATACTGAACTACATACTAATTATTTATTAGCAAAAATATTACACGATATAGCCCAGATATTACATCCTTCCCCCCTTAAAAGGATTATGTCCTCAGAATCGTCTAAGAAAACAAATAGGGTACTTTTCTCTCATATCCTTTCTAACTCCCAGGTTGACTCTTCAACTTTGGGTTTCTCTACAATACTCTTACTAACTTTACCACTTTATTTCTCAATACGTTCTCTCTTTCCTCTAGAATCTCTATCGGACTCTCTACATATGATAAATCTGCCTGAAGCTCTATTGGCTCATATTCTATTACATGCCTGGAGTCTGGATTATATTTCTTGAGCATCGATACGTGAAAAACATTGTGAATGTGCTCCATGTGCGGGGGTAACGCCAACTCGTCAGCTACTTTACCAATGCGCTTTAGGATTTCAAAAGGTCTGACATATCTTGGGCTTAGCTTCCCTTTCTTCCCAAACCTCGTTAGTCCTTTCCACGGTGATACTTTCAATAATACCAAGCTTCCTTCTTCAAATTCCATGTCTTTTCTTGACTGGTCTGCATATTTCCTCTGACGATCTTGTGCGGCTATTAATCTCTTCTGGATAATTTCAACAACTTCCTTTGTCTGCTGCACCAATTCAGGTCCGAGTATTTTGCATTCTCCTACTTCGTCCCAATATACTGGAGATCTACATTTGCGTCCATAAAGGGCTTCATAAGGTGGCATCCCAATGCTGGCGTGATAACTGTTGTTATAAGCAAACTCTACCAGGGATAAATGCTCGTCCCAACTTCCTTTGAAATCAATAACACAAACACGTAGCATGTCCTCGATTGTTTGGATCGTTCCTTCACTCTAGCTGTCCGTCTGCGGGTGGTAAGTCGTACTCATATTCAATCTTGTTCCTAAACATTCTTGAAAACTCTTCCAAAATCTCGAATTACATCTTGGATCTCGATCAGATACGATAGACACAAGAATTTCATGACGAACTACAATTTCCTTCAGGCACCTATGGATCAACTTATCGAGCGAAAATCTTTCGTTTATAAGAACACTATAAGCCAAATGGCATCATGATTAGTTTTTGTGCTTGGTAACCCCAACTATGAAATCCATGGTGATATGCTCCCACTTCCAAACTTCCAATGACTGTAGCAATCCACTTGATCTCTGATACTCTACTTTAACTCTGTTGACATATATAACATCTGCTAATTCATTCCACATTCCCCCTTCATATCTAACCACCTATAATTTCCTTTAAATCTCTATACATCTTGGTACTCCCTGAATGGATTGAATACCTCAAATTATGAGCTGCCTGTAAAATTTCATTCTTCAGTTCCATCACTGGTGGAATCCAAATTCTAGAAGAAATCCTAAGAATACCTTGATCGTCCTTTTTGCGTGCACTATTCTTCCCATACTAAATGATTTATATCCTGATCTACTACCTCTTCCTGACACTTCTTTATCTTTTCTAACAATCCCGACTGAAAAGTTATACTTATATATTCTCACTCCTTTTTGGATCATGCACTCTGACTTCCAATTCCAACTTCTAGAATTCCATAGATAATTCTTCTGGTACAGTCTCTATGTTCATTCTCTCTCCTTCTTGCTCATCTCTTGCCACTACATTTGCTTTTCCTAGAGAGTTCATACTTCAACTCTTGTGGTCCGTATATATCTCACATCTTTCTCTATACTTATATATTTCCCAATCTTTCAAAATGAATATTATTGTTGCTTTTAATTCCCAGTTATGAGTAGGGTACTTCTGCTCATAAGGTTTCGGTTGTCTGGATGCATATGCAATAACTTTATTGTTTTGCGTCAACACACATCCTATTCCCTTACGAGAAGTATCACTATAAACTACCAAATCCCCCTGATGCTTTCAAAGTGATAAAATAGGTGTTGTAACCATTCTTTCATTTAACTCCGCAAAGCTTTCTTCACCCTTCTCCATTTCATATAACCTTCTTGCTTTTCCTGGTTAACTTCATCTCTAATATTACAACTTTCAAGAAATCTTGCACAAATTTCCAATAATAACTGGCCCATGATAAAACTTCTTACTTTTGTTGGTGCTTCTGGTCTTTCTTCATTCATACTATCTTTAATTATTTTTTGCTGAATCCCCTTTTGTCTCCTCCTTACTGACTGTCTATACTAAGAATTATACCTCCTGCCATTAAAGTTTTCACTGGTAAACTCTTTTTATACCGCTTCTTTCTTCTTTGACTCCTCAGCTATCATTGTATAGGTTGCATGGTTCTTCTTAATTAACGCAAGTATATCTTATCCAAATTCTTCCTTCAAAATTCTACTCATCAAATTTAAATATCACTGGTATATCAGTTCATCCCACTAACATTTCTAGAATTTTATAACAACAGTACTGAGTTCTGAAAATCATCTTTGATATGTCCATAAGTTCAATCTTCACTTGGTAATATACCCAGTCTTAAATCAATCTTATAAAAATACCTTGCTTCGTTCATTTAGTTAAACAAATCATTGGTTTCGAGGTAACAGATATCTGCTCTTGAGAGTAAACTTGTTGAGCTTTCCTAACATATAATCTCACCCTTCCATCTTTCTTATTAACACATCGTGCCGGGCACTTTAAGGGGTACGCTAGGTCCAGTTGCTTTTTCTTTTTCATCTCATGCGTTTGCTCTGGTAACTTCTTCATTTTATCTGGTGCCATTCTGCGCGGGGCTTTGAACACTGGCTTCATTTCACGTACTAAATCAATCATAAACATTTTCTTTATCTAAAGGAAATATTGGTAACTCATCTGGAAATATGTCTTGATACTGTAAAATCTTCAAGTTCGGTCTGCTCCTAACTCTTATTTATAATCGCCATAGCACTTATATTTTGGTCACTGTAATCTTAAATTATTTTTAACAAATTCTTTACTTTCCTTTGTCCTTTAAACTTCTTCATGTTCTCCTTTGGCGTCTCCAGAACTATCTTCCGTCACGACGGTTTACCTGGGCATCACACTTGAATAGTTAATCCACTCCTTATAATAATATCAAATCTTCTTATCTCAAATGATATCAATTCTTCACATCTTAATGCCAGAAATATCGATTCCGTCATTGGTACTTACATATTTAATGACTGCACGTTCTTAATTTGCTAGTCCTTTAGTCCTAAACTTATTGATTCGACAGGATAATTCATCTTATCAATAAAACCTTGAGAATATATGATCAAGTTGCTCCCATATCTTTTAATACTTTAACGCATAAGGTATCCGCAATAATCTTCCATCATCACATCCATATTCTAAATAACATATCGCAAATTCTCGTTCTCGGAGACGTATCCCTTATTGAAGTAGATTCCCTTAACTGTTAATGCATCCCGGGCTAGGGACAGTGATTTGTAATTTTCACCATATGCCCTTGTTTCCTTCCCATGCATGAGGTAGATGAGACTTTGCCCGCTGAGTGTATAATACGTTAACTTTTGTTTAAAAACTCTCGCAAGGAACAACGGTACAACGAAACAAATAGAAGGATTCACAATTTTAATAAACTTAGAGTTGAAAGAAAGAAGAAGTAATGATTTGAATATGAATGAGACAACCACATTAGTACTGAAGATGGCCAGTCTTTAACCGTGTGGCATACAGCACATGATTAGGTGGCGTCCCACCCGACTCTTTGTCATTCCGACAAAGTGTTCATCATAACACTGTTTGTCCCAATCAGAAAGCAAAACCCGAGGGGAACAATTAAATTTGAAAGGAATGCAAAATTCTCCGTTTTGATGTTATCAGAAAGAATTTATTAAGAAAAGGAGTTCATACATTTTTAGGAATTAAAAAGGAATATACGCTGTAATGTTGAGGACGAATGATACCATTGATCACCATCCACATTTCACTTGTATTCATCTTTCGAGTTTGATCATCATATCCCAATTGAATCATATAAACTTTAGAAGTATGCTAAAATGCCTTCGTAACTAAGCATTATGGTAGATTCTTACTTGTTAAGTCTCGCATCTGTAACGTCGTACCTACACGTATAATACTTTAACAATTTGATCATAATGGCGTTCTTATCAGATAACCTTGAGTTTCCTCTTTCTAATTTGGAATAACCGTAAATCATTCAACATAACGATCATTTTATTAATAATATTCTTCCTTTAGAAGAGTCTGGAAATTTTCCCAATCTTCTTCGGTCATGCTCAGGCTTCCGTTTAATCAATGAATTCTTCGAACTCTGATAATCCCAGTAATTGGATGAATAGTTATTCCATACGCTGGTTTTGTTGTTAATCTTATCAAACAATATTTGTACCTTCTTGTTAGGAATAACCAACTTCCTCATAATCGCAGATTACTTCGTCCTCTGAATTAACAATACTAAATCTAAAATAATATCCTTCCAGCTAATCCGAGCCTTTTGACAAACAAGAAACTCAAGTAGTAACTTGACAACCGATGTTTAAAACTTATTTTATTCGAAAAGGCTTTTAGAAATGTTGTGAGGAAAAATCTTTTTCGAAAACTTGTTAAAAATTTTGAAAATTTTGAAAATCACACCTCTGGTTGTCCTCACTTATGAGTTGGTTGTTTCCTTCTTATGACCAATACCAAGTTAAAGAATGATCACCAAAGATCCATTCACTTTCATTTATCTCCTTTCCTTCATTAGGTCTATTACTTTCCGTAATCAATGAAAACTTCCGCTGTCGTTGCACGTTATCTTATTCGTAGCTTCACATTAAGGCTCCCATACTGGTAGTACTCCCGTTAACCACTTTGCAATCATTGAGTGGAACAGATTATCCAATAGTCAACAAGTCAGCTAATGTCACCTCATCTTGTTAAAATGTTTATCACATCATTACAACACCATTTTCTAATCTCAAGAAATCTTCAGATCCCTAATCTTCTCTAACTCTCTCTTTTCAACACTTTTCTACTTCATTTCACAAGCTAGTCATGAGTGGCCTAATTACTAATAGCTTCTTTTAACCGGATACAGCCATCCTCCAGAACACTTGAATCTTCTTTCTAAACTCCTTCTCACCTTAATATATCTCAATACTCACCATTTACTACCGCTATCGCGTCCCTTCTCGCAAACGCTGTTGGTTGGAAAGGTTTTTAAACTAAGGATGTAGAATATGGTGTATAATAGACAGAAAAGATACATTCATAGTTGAATGTTCAAAAGAACAAGAATAAGCAAATGAAGGTTCTTGAATAGTAGTCTCATATCGAGAGATGATAGAATAGCGTTGAATAACTTGGAAGGCGCAACTGTCATAACAGAAAGTAATACCATTAATCTGATAGAGAACAAGGCGCAAATCGAATCTGGGAGAAGATGACGATCCTTAAACGGAAGGCTCCAAATGATCAGTTGATGCAGGGAAATAAGGATCTGCCATTGCCGTTGCCTGGATATCACGTCGCTAGTCAAGAATCCCGAATCAAAACACAAACCGTGCCAGAGACCTACTATACAGTCGCACTCAACCTCACAATGACCTATCTTTCTTTTCCTATTCCTAATCCTAACCCTCTACCCAATCCCGACAATCTAGGCTTGTTTCAGTGACTTTAACCTGTAGCTCTATACCAACCTGTGGCGTCCTCCAAACCCGGGTCAGAAGTTTGGGGTCCACAACACATACACAATATATCAACCTGTATAAGAAATATTATTTATAATGACCCTGCTTCACAAACCACGGATCGCAACAGGTTAAAGTATGAAAACAGCCACAACCTTAATTATTACATCGTACCGAATCCCAACTAATTTAACTTACAATTGATAAAAATCATTCTTACAACCTTGCTATCTCACTACTGCCATAAGCTTTGCTAGCTCGATCAATCATAATCTGGAATCCTAGCTCGAACATTTAACTGGGAAACCTCGCTATCAACCGTATCCTTCTTAACTGTAGAATATATAAAAGATTCGCAAGAGTGACTAACTAGCTCAGCAAGTCATATATCAATAACTAAGGTTAAACAATAATAAACGAGGGATTCAAAAGAATCAAGTTTCCTGTTAAACAGTCAATAGAATTGGATATCATTTTAAGTTTTTAAAACCAAGGTTAGGCTGCTGATCAGTCACGCATTAACCCCGAGCAAAGCACACAACACTGCTCTAACTACTGGATCCAAGGCACACATTGGCCTACTTGACCATCGATATGGTCTGACCACGATCTGGTCCACACAAAGAAAACTATCCAATTCTAAAGCATTCATATGATAAACAATAGAGTTCAATAAAACCAGATCATAATCAATACCATAAACATTTGTAAAAGAGCATGGTAAAAATTCATAGTTACCAAAAAGGTATGTCAAAATACATAAAAGAAGTGGCCTCCAGCCGGTAGGATAATCGGATATAGATGAATAGTGTTTTTAACAAGGTTTTAGTACTTTGATATCGCAAGGTATGGTTGAGTATAAAATTTCTGTATTGTAAACAATTATGTTCCAGTGTTTGGTATATATAGGATGATATATTTTGTGGAGTAGTATCTTATTTGTGTGGTTTAGTATCTGGTAAATCAACAAGAAATGGTTTACAAAAAAAGGCTTACGGCTCAAAGATCAAATGTTGTGGCTCAGGTTCAAGGCTGAAGGATTCAAAATGTGTACAGTATAAAAATAAACTATTTGGGTATTAACAATATGTCACAAGAGAATTTAGAAATATTTGCATTGTATTTTGAGAAAGGTTTAGAAATACTTGCCTTACATAATCGATTTCAACTTCACTTGTACTTGTCTAATGACCCCATTCAACAATCACTCGTATGTTTCTCTTATGCCTCGCTTCATCCTCTGATCACTTGCGGTATTTTCTACATGTCAATTCTATTTCTGATCACCTGCTTCTCTTTCTTACGCCTTTCTTACTCTGCTAGGCATCATAAGTATCTATTAATATTTAACTCATACCATTCTATTCGACATACACTTCTATCTACCTTCCTTATACTCAAATCCGATTAACGGATTGAAAGTTACGCTATAAACAAGTAATCACCGAACATATAGACCAACAGTCAACCAACAAGTCACATATAACACATAACACGTTAAATAATTGCCATCCCATTTATAAAGAAGTCTCGGGTCATAAACAGGCTTTCAGTTACTTAAAATGATTTTTAAAATTTTTCGGAATTAAAACGGGTCGTTGGATCAATTTTGGAGTAATAAACAGGGTTCGGTTGGCCAATTCTGGCTCCGAAATAATTTTAGAATAATTATCGAGCCTTGAAAATAATTTAGAATAATATTTTAAAGCTCGAAACTATTTTTTGAAATTTTTAAATCATTTTAAATAATTAAATCTAATTAAATAATTAATTAAAAATCATTAATAATTAATTAAATCAATTAATCAATTAATTTTCGAATTAATTGACTATTAATCAATTAAAAATTAACTGAAATTAATTAACTAATTAATTCAGATTTATTTGTGAATTAAAAATAATTTTCGGAATTAAAATAATGATTTTTAGAATTTTTAGAAATTAAAACGGATTTTTATAATAAAAATAAATAGGAAATATGATTTTTAAACATTTTTTAAAACAGGAATCCAATTTTTGCAAAGTCTGGAAACTTCAGGGACTAAATTTCATCATCTACAAAAACAGGGACTAAACTGCAATTTGCAGTCCAGTCGCCGGAAAACACAGGGGTGGCCGGAGAACACGATTCCGGCCTCCTCACCTTGCCACAAGCTCCAGATCACATCTACGGATTACCAGGAACATAACCATGCAATCAATCGATCTAACAATCCCTGAGTTGGCCGAATTTGGCCGTGAAGTTTGCCAGTTTCCGGCGAACTTCTGGCGAACTTCGGAAATATTCAAACACAACTCCCTTCTCTACAGACCTCGTTGATTCATGAAACTTATACGACTGGATTGCAAATTTTACGAGAACACAATCCACTATACACAACATCAATCTATTCCAGAATAAGAAACCCCAAATTTCAATTAAGAACATTCATACGGGTTATAAACCCTAATTTTGAAATTCGAAAATCAAACTCAAATTTGAACATGTTATTGGACTCCAAATCAGACGTATAATATACCAAAATCATCAGGCACAAGCTCTACAAATGCAATCATCAAATCATACAAACAATCATTCGAACAAAAATTCATATTTTTCATGAAAATAATTCAAAAATAATTAAATTTATAAAAAATCACCGTTGATTCTACAGTAAAACAGGTCCTGGAATCTGATAGTACTCCTTGAGATCTTCAAATTGGTTACTCTAACTTTCCAAAACGGATTTCACTAACACCTTGAATTTGTGGTTTGATTCTCAGAAAGGTTTATGAATATATGATTTTTCTCTGTAAAAATTATATAATTATCTGTCTGTAAATGATTTTGATACGAAATAAAATACGGTAAAAGGCTATTTATAATTACGGAGAATTAGTATCCCGTTGGATCATTCCGGATATAAACGTACGTTTATTTATAAAAACCGATCCAAACGGTATCGGTTTTCGGGATAATTATCCAAATCAGTACAATTTGTACTGCGGTCTTGGTCTCAGCGCCTGGTTACATGTACTACGAGGTGATAATTGGGATAGTTTAATAAAAGCTCCGTTTATCGAAAATACGGGTTTTATTGATTTACCGAACGAATATTGTATCGAAAATGTTACGCCGGGACCCGCGCAGGACAAACCGTACGCCGGATTGAAAAAGTCGAACACGGAAAATGCTCGGAATATTGCAATTAGGTTAGGAAGGAGTTCTCGGAAGAGTTTTGGGTTCTAAAATGTAAAAACGGTTAACGGTGGTTGGTTCCCGTTTTCATAAAATAGGTTTTAAATACCCGGAACAAGAGTTTAAAAAAATCCATATGATTCCTATAAATTCATAAATTAACATAAAAATAATTAGGAAGATATGACAATTATCTATATTTTATTTTGGACATAAAAAAATTGAAATACTCAATTAATAATATTTTTAAACATCCAAACATATTTGACACTTAACAAATAATTCACAAAATAGATACTGAACATACGCACTAATGATTTATTAGCAAAATAATTACACGATATATCCCGGATATTACATTATACCTCCCTACTGGCTTGAGCTCCATAATAATTGATTCCACTTTTAGGCTATGCTTCACAGATTGTGATTGAGAATTGTAGAACCAAAAATTTGTTGCATCTTTTCATCAATCTTCTTCCTTTGCTCTTTGACCTTGCAATTCGCTCCTGCTATCTGGATTAGATCA